>NC_049240.1:46007583-46355083 GCF_011100685.1 Canis lupus familiaris
AAATGTAGACTGAAAAATGCTATGTACCTCAGTGCAGACCAGAAAAAGTCAAGTGTAAAATCATACCCTATTCTCTGTCCATCATATCACAAAGGCACCAATGACTATCAGCTGTCATTTTGCCTTGTTGAGATTTAAATTTTATTTTAGTTTTCTCTGTTGAAATTTAAATATTACTTTCCCTCTGTTGGCCTGTATTTACTTTATGAAGGCTGAAATATTCAACTCTAGAAGTGAAAAAAACAGAGCATCTTTGATTTATCACTTTTTTGTACCTGCATGATACTGGCACCTGAAACACTTCACGAGTAAAACTCTTCAGACCATAACATCTCTTGTAAGTATATAGGTTTCAAAAGGTCACTGCACCTACTTAAAATTTAGATGTATCATAGATCAGTTTAGTGATATATTACTCTACTAACTCAAAAACAAAAAGTATAGATATTTAGACTATTCAGAAATAAGTGCACATTGTACTATTTATTATCTATCTCCTGTAGAGAAGAGGAAAAACATAAAATCAATGGAAATAGAACCATTCTGCTTATTAGCAGCCCAGAGGCTGGTTTCTTAAAGATTATGTTTAATATAATGGTTGCTACTCTTCATTGATCATTAATCTCGCATGGGAAGATTTTTAAAAATTTAGTTTCTAATCTTCCCCCTAGAATTAATGAAAGAAAATCTCCAAAGTTTGGTTCCTATTTAATTTACTTATTTATGACATCCAGTAAAATCTAAGTTTTTTATTTTATGATAATATTCACTTCAAAGTTGGTTCAACTGCCACTGATATTGGAGATACCACATATGCTTTTAGATTTACTTCACTTTCTGTCTGAATTTGGTGAATTTAATAAAATATGGAGGATTTGATGTTCCATTAGGGGTCAATATTCTTGCCACCATAGAGTAACAAAGCAGAGTTACGGAGTCTGGAATAGGACCAGGAGAACTTGGAAAAGACAGTTCTTTCATCTTCCAAGGAGATCCTTTTTATAGGCCACAGTTCATTCAAGACCCATGGGATTATGTGAATGATGATAACCTATGTGTGCATTTGCTGCTCATCTATATTTGTGTATTGTCTTGTACATTTCCTCAACACAATTTTTCACAACTTTGGTTTATTCCTCTCATTTGCATCAGTTAACAGGTTTCTCAATATGATGTTACATGTAAGCTCCTGGAGGACCAGACCCACACCGCACTCCTCCTTGTTATGACATAGTCCAGAATGGAGTTGTGCCCTAACACAGGCCCTCAAAAGTACCAAAATGCATTAAATGATGTCATCTCACTTTGGAGGCCTCTTTCCATTCTCCAAAATGAGTCAACGATCTATTATTAATGGTTATATTTTTTTCTAATTATACAAATTGCTTATATTTTTTCCCTCCCATCAAAACTGTAAGATTAAAAAAAAATAACTTTAAGATTAAAAAAAACTGTTAGATGGATGCTTGGGTAGCTCAGTGGTTGAGCATCTGCCTTTGGCCCAGGGCATGATGCTGGGGTCCTGGGATTGAGTCCTGCATTGGGCTCCCTGCAGGGAGCCTGCTTCTCCCTCTGCCTGTGTCTCTGCCTCTCTCTGTGTCTCTCATGAATAAATAAATAAAATCTTTAAATAGATAATAAATAAAATATTTAAATAAATAATAAAAAATTTAAAAAACTACAGGATATATATAAACCAGAATTCTAATTCATCCTTCTAACTATAATGACTGATTAATAACATATTACTAAAGAAATATTTGGGGACACCTGGGTGGCTCAGCGGTGAGCATCTGCCTTTAGCCCAGGCTGTGATCCTAGAGTCCTGGGACCGAGTCCCAAGTCAGGTTCCCTGTGTGGAGCCTGCTTCTCCCCTTTCCTGTGTCTCTGCCTCTCTCTCTCTCTGTCTCTCATGAATAAATAAATAAAATCTTTAAAAAAAGAAAAATATTTGTTGAATGAACACACAATGAAAAATAGCCCCGCTTCTCTCACTCTCCTTCCATCCTTCTGTCTCCTTCTCTCTAAAATTTTGGTTAAGATAAAAACATAAGACTATCTGATGTGCATCACTCTTATGAAATTTATGGGGGTTTTTATATGTGTGTGAGAGTATCTATATGGGGGTAGGTGGGTATGTTCATATATGCATTTTTTAACCTACTATATAACTACCAGTTATAACTCTAAATAATCTCACCAAAATTATTCTATAGTTTCAAAGATGATTAGGCCAAGAAGCTTAAAAAGGATTTTTACCACTATAAATTCTCCTCTGGTAGAAGTCACAATGCAGCCCTCCTGATTTGAATTAGAACTAGCATCTTCATAAAAAAATAAAATAACATGGAAAAGGCATTGATGAAGATCACATTAATGTTCTTGGGAAGACAGTTCCTCTGCCTTAGATATGAGGGACTTTGAGTGATGACTACAGAATCAGTTCCTCTGAAGACAGCCGATAACTAATTCACCTTCCTCATCCCTAACCTGAACTTTAAAGACTGTTGTCATCTCCTTAGTCTGACACTCACTTATTTTGTGATTTACTCAAGCATTGATTTTGGCCTGTCTTCGAAAATTTGATTCTGTAAATTCATGTTCATAAATGTTAATTTAAGTCTCCATTAAGAAAAAAATACAACAAAACACTTTTCATAAGGACGCAGTAAATCTCTTTTCAAATCATACATGTGAAAAGATTCTGCATGTGAAGTTTTATCTTTAAAAATGGACAGGGTTACAAAAGAATGACAAGCATTAAGGGGTAAAGTGTTCCATATGATAGAATACTTGGTTGCAGCTAAATTTATACATTTAAAAAGATTAGTGTTTTTGCAATCACATCTCTATTTCTTTTTTGCTAATCAACATGTTTGTTTTACAGTGCTTTATAAAACAATTTGTGCAGTAATTAAATGTCTAACAGGGATTTTTATGACTGTTTTCTGAACACAAATGTAGTTTAGCTTAGTAGTTTGGAGTTATTAAGTGAACCATCATAATTCAATGTTTTAAATAAAACAAATTATAGACCTCTTCCTAGCTTTGCATGAGGCTCATATCACAGTGGAATTTATGTACTTCAAATGTAACAGATTCCACATTCCCAACAACCCATTTGCAAACACATCAATAAAACTCTTCTTTTTCATGCAGGTTTGTTCTTTAAGGCAAACGGCCCACAGCTAGTAGAAATAAAGGTCAAAATTGATTTTCTTGTAAGAGGGAATGGAAAGGGAGGAACTAATATTTATTGAGCACCTACTATATGTCAGCCACTGTGCTCGATATCTTATGTCCTCTCATTTAAGTCACACCATGACCCACAAAGAGACAGTTTATCCACATTTTCTAGATAATGAAATTGAGGCTTACTGGGAAGGTTAAATAACTTGGCAAAGTTGGGTTCTAACAGGAATCATTTATTTCCCTTCCCCTAAAATGCTTCTCAAACTTTCTTGCTTTGTGTTTATTGGTGCGCACAAATGCAAACACTCATCCAGCACCCTGACTTGATTCTATAGTGGCCAGCAGTATCATCATCACAAGAAACTTGCAGTAATTGAGAACCCACTGAAGTCCAGCATTTTGCATTACCCATGCTCAGATGCTCACATTTTAAAAAAGATCATTCATTCAGTCCCTTATTCAACAAATATTGATTCCTTCCTCTATTCCTATCTGAAACCAGAAAAAAAAAAATATCATTTCCCTGCGAATGGTTAGAATTCACACAGTATGTTAAATTGCAAATATTTTGTAAAGGAGAGAAATAACATTTGGAAAGCATTTAAATATATTCTATATGTCTTGCTAGGTGCTTTCATATATATTTACCCCAAACACTATGAACTCAATTTCTAGCACATGCACACATATCTTCTTGCTTGTTCTCTCTTTTCCCACCAAATTATCTTTATTTTACAGAAAAATAAACTGAGACTGGAGAAGTTAATTAACTGGCTATTATGAGATAGCCAAGAATAAATAGAACTCAGGTTTCTAGGACATCTAAACTCGTGCTTTTGGGGATTGGGAGTGGTAGCAGAAAAGGGGATGGAGGATGGGAAGGGATGACTTCTCTTTTCAAACACCTCAATATTTATTGCATTTATCATTGTAAATGAAGTAAATTTATTGAAAATCCCATATTTCCACTACCTGTATATCTCAATCATGGCTGCAAGTGGCAGCCAGCTACCACAAAATTCAGAGCTAACTAAATCAAAATTATATAATACTCAAAATTATATAATATGTATGTCTTTTATGTTATGCTCTTAATTTTTTCTTCTACCTTTCTGACTCAATGCCTGTCATTTCCTCTTTGGTTTCTGTGAATTGAAGGGTAATGTTCTAGACCAAGGGCCTACAAACTGTGGCCCATGGGCCATAGGTAGCCCACTGAGTTTCTTGTTTGGTTCACAAACTAAGAATGGACTTCTATAGTTTTAAATGGTTGACAAAACAAAATAAAAATCAAAGGAGGAGTAATATTTATTGATATGTGAAAATTATATGAAATCAAAATTTCAGCATCCATAATTAACTTTGAATGTGTCACAGCCACATCCACTCAACTTGTGTACTCTCTGTGGCTCCCTCAGTGCTACAAGAGTAGAGTTGAGTAGTTGTAACAATATGTCCCACAAACCCTAAAGAATTAACTATATGTCTCCTTACACAAAAACTTTATAGACCCGTTTGAGGCTCTCTTCTCACTTTCCATATTCCCAGAGCAACCATTTCCAACACCGCCATGAACTCCAGCTATGTAACCGCTTACTTTCTCTCTCCAGAACCCTCAGGCCAATTCAGAGGTCCATGAGGATGGTACAAGAGACTGCTAAACCCAATGTGCCCACAATGGGGCTTATTTCTTCTGTCTCCAAACTAGATATTCTTCCTGTGATTCCAGGTTCAGAGAAAAGCACCACGGTCTACTCAGTTGCCTGAATCAGAAACCTGGGCATCATTTATTCTTTCTTGTCCCTCCCTCATCTCCCTGTAAGTACCAGGAAATGTAGACTTCATCTCCTTAGTATCTCTCAAATCTATTCTCTAATTGCAAAGACCAGCACTTGTTAAGGCCACCATCTTACATTGCATGCATTAATTCAGTTCCCACCTAATAAAGATTCCACACTCCAGACTTGCTTCATATACTTTATTCTCTCCACTGATCAGATCTTTGCAAAATGCAATTTTAATCATGTCACCACTTTGCTTATAACCCTTCAGTGATTCCTTATTTCTCTTAGTATAAAAGTCCATATTCCACTCACCATTTTATATATCCTCAATCCTTAATTTATACTCAGAGTTTTTGAATGAGTTATGCTCTTGTAAAACTTACCTTCTGTAAGTAATACATCACAGCCTGCTGATATGCCCAATCCAGAAACCTAACAAATGTTCTCTAACCCCTCAAACTGTAAATGATCATCCTTCATTGCCCTATGTATTTCTTATTCTCCCTTGAAATCTTACCACTGTGGGATATATGATCCCATGATGGCAAAGGACACTGGTCTGTTATGTTGATCATAACACTTCCAGACCTACAAAGTCTGCATAAAGAATAGGTATTGCATGAAAATGTGTTAAACAGAATCGGGTGGAAGTCTGATACGTATGCCAAAATAATTGTAGTCACAATAAATCCTTAAAAACAAAACAAAATCTGTTTTTATTTCTTTCAGGAAGAAAAGTTATGTAAGGCTATTTTGTCTGTGAAAATTCTCTAGAAGATTATTCAGCAGTGCTAATAAGGATAATCTTATCAAAGAAAAAATAAATAAATAAAATAAAATAAAATAAAAAAAGGATAATCTTATCGTAGTCAGTAAATACTAATATTTCCCTAGGAAGTCATCTAAAGATGAGAGACATTTACATTCTCAGCACCACTTATAATTAAATTTGCTATCATTTCATTAGGCTAATATACTTTATCATTATTTTTATAAAATAAGCATTAATGGGACTATACTCCCATATATAAAATATTATATATTAAAAGGTGACATCCTGGGTCCTTAGAAAATGAAGTATAATCTCCTCTTTTTAAAATGAGGTAAGATGTATATGCTCAATCTGAATCTAAGTGTACTTATGGTAACATGTTGCATAAACATGTCGAGATCAAGTGTAAAGCATGGAATAACAAAATAATTTATAGAAAAATCTTATCTAATCCTACCTTACATGTGGTGGGAGTCCTAAATTAAGTATTAAATTGCATCATATATTGTCTATATTTACTATTTGAAAACCAGATACTCCAACAACTGAATTTCTAATTCTTTTTCATGTCCTATCACCAAATATACTTGCCTATATAAAAAGGATCTGCCTCTTTGATATTGTGTCTTGTGCTTTCAGATTCATGTTTATTTTTTACGTCAGTCTGATTTCATGTAAATTACTTCATGTGTTCATTAACATTAAGGAGGGTCAAAGTCTCAGCTATTTATTCGTATACATACAAGTTAGGAGAGGATATTTTTGAGCACTTTTGGATGATGAAGATATAAATTGATCATCTGAATACCCAAATGAGGTCTCTTTAAATTTGGCTGACAAGAATGCAGTCTATTCACACAGGGGCAGAATAAGAAATAGTAAAAAGCCTCTCGCTAGTCTAGGGAAATTTTACTAATAGCATCATACGAAAACCCACTTTTCACTCTGCTTTCTCAACCTTCTTGTTTCCTATTGGGTTCTGTCAGCTATGTCTTTCCTCCCTTACATCACCATCCCTCCAACTTCCATGTAACAATCCATTCAGCTCAGACTCATAATGGAACTCCAATCTTTCCTTCAGTCTTGTTACTCCTCTGTGTCTCTCCTTTATGGGCACATTTTCAACCAAGACTTTATTCTTGGTTTATTCTCACTGCTTCTGGGTTATCACTTCTCACTCATAAATACCTCAAAATGGAATGTACTGCCTCACCATTTTACTGAAATATCTCTCCCCAAAACTACCAGTAAATTATTATTGGCTAAGTATAATTACCTTTTCACTATCATCTAATTAGCTTGCTTTTACCAAAAAGCTTTGCCCAATTCCTAACTTTAGGTTTTCCCAAAACCAAACCTCTGACAATCCTCTGTTTAGTCTTGCTTCCTCCTCTCTATTTCCCTCTTCTTCCCCATCCAAAGTGTTGTTAATTCTCAAAGTCCCATCATTTCCTCTCTTTTATCTGTACGTTTTTTCTTCTGAAGAAAGAAACAAACGCCTTGGTTGCGCATTTTCTTCCTATGACATGATTCCCAAATTTTATTTCTGGTCATACCTTTTATTTGGCACTTCCTGTCTGCCTTACATCTCTGTGTACATGTCCTGTGTGAACATCACATTCAATATGCTTCCCTCTGGAAAGCTATCTTCTGCCTCAAGTGGCTCTATCCGTCTGTCCCCCCCCCCCTTTTTAAATTCCTTTAATCTCATTCACCCAGGCTTAAATGTTCAAGGTTATTTTAGAGTCCTTTCGCCTGCCCCTGAAACTACCCATATACATATAGTGGGTTTTTAAATGTTATTTCTACTTCCAAAATATAATTTGTCCCTTATCCTTTCTCTGTTATCCCATAACCACTTTGTGGTTTAGGACAACACTAATACTTTCCTAGACTACTAAAATGACCTCATTTATCCAACCTTTCCTCTCAAGACCCATGTCATACACCACTTCAGATTCATTTCCCTAAATCAGAATTTTTGTCATGTCAGTAGCCCATTTCACAGAAATCTCTATCTACCTGGCATTATAATTTAAGTTAAATAGCATAGATCCTCCACTAGCCCATAAACTTAAATTGAGGATATTTTATCTTTCTATTTCATTAACGCCTGGCACATTACCTTGCATATCTTAAGCATTCAATACTTAATGTAAGTTTGCTGAATTATTTGTAAATATTCTATTCTGCTATAGAGCACAAGAAAGCAGAAGGATGGTTGATAATAAGTATTAAGTATTGACATAAGTTAGGCTTAAGAGATATGGGAAAATCTCATAAGATGTTTTAAGTGCAGTAGTCAGGAATAGGTAGTGAGACAAAGGCAGAATTTAATATGTCTCATTAATAGAGCATATACTTAAGTAACCTGTAAGAGACGCCAAAAAATAGAATAAATAGAAAATATGATGGGGATCCCTGGGTGGCGCAGCGGTTTGGCGCCTGCCTTTGGCCCAGGGCGCGATCCTGGAGACCCGGGATCGAATCCCACGTCGGGCTCCCGGCGCATGGAGCCTGCTTCTCCCTCTGCCTGTGTCTCTGCCTCTCTCTCTCTCTCTGTGACTATCATAAATAAATAAAAATTTAAAAAAAAATTAAAAAAAATATAAAAAAAAAATAAAGCTTTAAAAAAAAAAAAGAAAATATGATGGAACAAAGAAGGGTATATAGCTTATGGATAGGGATGAAAGATTTATTCAGGATCATGTGATCTCTGGACTGACATTTATTCATGTCCCATCTAGGTCAGCCACCCATTGGTGATACCTCAATGTGTCCCAAACAAATATAAGGTACCTGAAATCCATGATCTACTCACCCTCTTTCAGAGGAACAGCAGCAAGTGCTTGAGGGCATAACTACAGTTCCATGATAATTTCAGGATAGGGAGATTTACTAGTTTACCAAATCAGGATTTCTTCTAGGAACTATCTGAAAAGTTAAGATACTTTCATCTTGGAACTTGAGGAAATAGTTAAAATCCTGTGTGCGCACACGTTCTCTCTCTCCCCATTATGTCTCCCTTCACATTAATCAAGAAGCTTACTAAAACTGGGGATTTACCTTAGGGAAGTTCAGGGTAAAGTAGAAAACAGCTTGTCTTTTCAATCACAATCAAAACTCATGAGAATCAACTGGTAAGCCCATAGGGGCTTGACTAAGAAAATTGTCTGAATCAAATTCCAGGCTGAATGTAGCCTCTAGGTACAGCTCTGTAGGCTTCAATTAAGGGTTTAATTCTCTATTTGCTGCTGTAAATCATAGCTGGCCACAGAAAGGCATTCTTAACCACAACCCCCTCCCATATAATCACCCTGAAGCAATAACATTTCACAGCTTGGACATAAAGCACTGACAGGTTTTTGCAATAAAATGTGACCTTTACTGTTAAAAAATGTTTTACGACATCTGACAAACCGTTTTCTTAATAGGAAGATATATATTCACTTGATGAATTATAATAGCATAAACAATTTAATTTTGTGGAAGATATGAACCACAATATGTTCCAAATGAGAGAAATTTACTTTTATACCTATCTACATTTAAAAATAATAATAGATCATGTTTGTTTGTTTAGGAAAAGAACTATTCGCACCAACAGCATCCTCAAAAGGAACACTAGACTTATCTATTTAGAAAGAATATCTGTATGCCTGTAGAAACATCTATGAATTCGCAATATTTGAATCTTAATATTACTTGCTAAGGGTGCTTTGAGGAAAAAGCAACATAAGAGAAAATGCCTTTAAGTAGAATCTACTTTCACACTATTGCTTTAATTCATCCATCTCATGCTTTATGGGGCATTCAAGTGTGCATTAAAATCAGAGAAGAACACAAAGTTCCAAATCAAAGGAAGATGACACAGAGTCCTGGAAAACTGTACAGAAGTAGTTTTTAAACAGCTTTTTCTTCTTTAAAGTAGAACAAGAGAACATTCAGTAGTAAGGATTTTTTTGTTGGACTTCATCACAGGAATGCTGATCAAAGAGGCTTGGAAATCCCCAAAGACGAATCTTTAGAGGGTCTCCGTAATATTTTTCTCTTAATACTTATAATGATACTCTCTAAATGCATTCTAAAGCAAAAATGAAAACCATCAGTCTGTGAAAAAGACACACAATATTTCTGGGTATTAAGAACTTCCCTAAAAGCATGTAGCTTTTGAGCATGTTCATATAACATGAGTGTCATGCTATAAACAGGGAAAAAAAAACCCACAGTATGGTGTGGTACAGAGTAAAGTTTCAGAAGGTTGTCATAACTGCTTACCCATCAAATGTCTCACTCACATCTAAACACTAAAAAAAATCTAAGATAATAAATAGCATCATTTATGTTTCCACTCCAGAAACACCTGAGGTAAGTACAAGAGAAAAAAGTTCATCATGCAACTTCTTCCTGTTTACCTAGAACATGGGAATCTGCCCAAAGTGCCTAGAGCATCCCGAAATTGATCTGGAAGTGACTTAGAGGCAACTCAGACATATTCTTGTAAAGAGTTAGAATTCAAGTATTTTCTGAAAATAGCAGAGAAGCCAAACAAATCATGACTATTCTTAGAAGGGACCATGTCTTACTTAACTTCATTTAACCAAAACCCAGCACCATTTGAGGCAGAACATGTTTTCAGCAAATGTATACAAATATATTGATTTTTAAAAATTCTTCTCCACTTGCAAATATGTATTTCCCCTACATATCCGGAGGAAGAAGTTAGGTTTATGAACATAAAGATGATTATTAAGATTAGAGCCTTTACTCATAGTGTAGGATAACCATCAACATTTCTGTAATTTTCTGTAGGGATTTATGATATGAGGTAATGGTAGTTACTACTTACAAGTTCAAAGTTTTTTTGAAGTGCTAAGAGACAGTCAATGATAAAGCCTCCTCTGCAGGGGAGAGTGTTTGGGAGTATAGTTTCCTTGGTTCCCTGCAGGATTTCACAAATCTTTCTCTGCAAGGAATTTGTCTTCAGCAATCTCTAGTCTATTACATCTGCCAGAGGGCCTCAGAAATGTTCCATTGCAGGTGGTAGGTCATATATTCAAGAACAACTGAATTAGTTTAATGATGAAACTAAAATATGTTTGCCCAAAAGTCCCTGTTCAGAATCATATTACTTGAATATTTAAATAACATAATTACCCACTGCTTTGAGTAATACTTTGAACGGAAAATCACCCCAAAGACATGCACAGTGTTCAGTGTGGCCTTTCCCTCCTCTGCCAGTGTGCCCACCTGCACGAGTAAGGCTAAGCATTCTTTATTTTCACAACATGTAATCAAAACATACCCTGCACTTTGCTTCCCATCTATCACTATGCTCATCTGCCACACAATATGCATGTATCAGATTCATTACAGATTTAGCCTGGGGCTCCAGGCCCTCGGCAAGCTGATTGAAGCCTATACTTTCTCTACCTCCTTCATTTAGGAAAACTGCACGACAATCAAAATGTCTCAGCCATCATCTCATAGGTAGACATTTCCTTGCCTTTGCTAACGCTGTCCTTCGGGCCCAAGACATCTTCCCTCCCTACTTCTTAACGCTCAGCTATTTTTTTTTTCAAAATTCATTTCACGTCAAATATATTCAATTAATTCTTTCCTAACAGTTGGAAATCATAATATTTTTTTTTCTTTTCATTGATCAATGGTACAACACGTTGTTGCTATCACCTGCACTAGGTTTGAGGTCAGAAAACTAGGACTTGAGACTCGGGTTTCACACTTAATAATTGTATAATCCTACTGTATTATATTAACTTCTCTCTTCCCTCAGTTTCTGCCCCTGTAAAGTGAACACAGCATTATCTATAATATCCGACTATCACTTTAAGTGAGAAACATTTGTCGAAATACCTAGTGGAGTTGTCTCTTATTGTTGTTAGCCCTTTTTAAAATCTTACTTATTTTCTCAGAAATCTAGAAGCTTCTCTAGGAATCTACTCCTTTGTAGCTTCAGCATCAAGCATCAGGAATCATTATCATTAATATATGATAGTATCATAAATAATTCGAGTTTAAGGATAGATTTTTCATGATCTATATAGCATGTATAATAAATAGCATAGAGTACTACTATGTAGTAGCATATATATATAGCATCTATGTAGTTGTAATCTAGATGCTATAGTATAATAGGTACTACAGTAAATATTATATATGTTTTGCAACCCATAGATTCACTCCTAAATAAGCTGCAATAATTTTCAATAATACTTGTGTCTAATTCTAATTTAACTCATGTATTCCACCAAACATGTCATTATTTGAACACAATTTAAATTCAAAATGCTATCACATTTAAATTAACATGAAGATCATTTATGTTTGCAAAATAGAAATTGTCAGCAGATGCTGTATTATATAGCCATGAACAGAGAGCAAATCATGAGACTTCAGCTATACCACTGAAGGTATTTGGGAGATACAGTTTTTTACATGAACTATAGGAGAGCAACATTTAATTTTTCCACAAGTACATACATCGAATATTATCTGTTGCATGTTTTACCTATTTTCCTAATTTGAGCTTTTTTTGAATATCATTATGGTATGGAAATATCCATATAGATACAAATATCCATCAGATATGTAATATCCTGGTAAGGCAAAATCTTTTTTACTTACTCTGGGATTTCAAACTTCAATTAATATGCTCTCAGATTTGAGAACAGCCAAGCATTCAAAATGTGATTTTTTCATAAATCCAATTTTTTTTCATTTTTCTTAATACATGTTATAAGCAGATTCCCTGTTTTTATTTGTATTTCTTCATCACAGAGCTCTAAATTAACATGTATTCAATAAGCATATGAAATAATCAGCTATCGCCTCTACACGGGATACTAAAAATTAAGAAGTAATAGGGCATTATAAAATTAGTTTCAATTGAATTGATTTTTACTACTTTTTAACTTTGGTTTACTTGCATATAATGAAAAGATTTAGGGTGATTCCCTACATTTTGGACAGAGCTCTATCAGGCTTAATTTATTTCATCATGGGTGTCCCCACCACCCACTAAAAAGCCAGAAATGAAGAACATCAACAAATAAAATTTACAATTAGATTTGTACTTGTCAATAAAGGCTTGATTTGGGTAAACTGACTGCTACGTGTGTTCCAGATTACAGTTATGGTTTAACTACAGTATTAAATCTGTCCTTTCATTTTTGGAAATAAAAGGTGCTATTAAATGAATAGCTTCTTCTGAGTGTGTTCAAATGTGTTTGGGAACACATAAGTTCACTGTAAATGATCCAACAAAAAAGAAATATGGTTGAGCCTAAGGGTCATGGTTTTCTATGTTTCTATGGAAACCTGGTGGAAATAGTGGGGGGGGGGTTTATGGATTTTTATTCACATTTCAGTTGTCTTTAAAGATTGCTTTGTTGCCCATCAAACATTAAGAAACAGAAATAGCAAAAGGGTTGAGCTTATACATGTTTTGAAATTAAATTAAGGTTGTTGAAATGATCCAGCCCAACTTCGTAAAAGCAATCACCTATTCCTAATGCTTCAAGTACAGAACTTACTCTGCAACTGCAACTTTCTTCCAGCTTTGCATGATCAGATTCATGAGAAACATGCCCTGATAACGTATTTTTCAGAATTCTGTATTTCTGGTGGGGAACTGACTCCTCTTCTCTTGTTCCTTTTGTTTTTGTTTAAAGACTTTTTTATTTATTCATGAGAGACACAGGGAGAGAGAGAAAGAGAGAGAGAGAGAGGCAGAGACACAGGCAGAGGGAGAAGCGGGCTCCATGCAGGGAGCCCGACGTGGGACTCGATCCCAGGATTCTAGGATCAAGCCCTGGGCCAAAGGCAGGCACTAAACTGCTGAGCCACCCAGGGATCCCCTTCTTGTTCCTTTTGAATGGGACTTCACTCACCTGAAATTCCTAGACACTACAATGACTATCTATAGGTAAAACAATGATGCCTTTCTTACTCAAATCTAATGTGTTCCATCTTTAAAATGCCAGAGTTTTTGAAGCAGATGTTATTGCCTTTCTCTGCTTAAAATTGTGATTTAGTTCTCAAATCACTAATTCCATTTAGGATTTCAGGAAAGTAAAAAGGAAAGAAAGGATTTCTGGGAGGGCAGTGAGAAAACATGACTTTTCCTTTGAGATACCTTAATAAATGTATACACTTTCTTTCAATTTTCTGTTACAGTACTGTCTACATTTATAAAGTTTAGTAAAGTGTAATAATAAATATGAAAGGTGATGGAAAAATGTATTTTAATAAAAATACAATTATCTACAAAGCCTTATTTAAAAAAAAAATGTACATGCTCATTGGGACCTGAGAAATGAGGGTATAAAAATAATCAGGAAACCTCAAGATGAGGTAAAAAACATTTTGTGAATACTTAATGGAACAAACCAATATTTCCCATCTTAGGCTATAAATGAAGGAGATTATTATTCAATCTAATATAAATCTCCATTATGGGCCCATGTTGTACCAGAAGTGTTGTAAGTGTCTAGAAATAAAAACATAATCACAACATGATTTATGCTTTCGAAGATCTTGTAGTCTAGCAGTAGACAGCATCATGTAAACAAATCAAACCATTATAGTTAGTTAATAGGGAACGGAAGAGAAGTAGAAAAAGAAGAATGGATGAAACACAAGGAAAGAACAATAAACTTTACCCTCGGAGGCAGAATTGGGAAAACTTAGAAATTAGTTCAATTTAAACTTGTGGTTACCAATGACAGAATATTATCTATTTTTATTTTATTTGACAAATTTTTATAAATGGTATTTTTTAGAACTCAACCCATTGAATCCTTGTTACAACTCTCTGAGTTGGTAGTAGTATCTTTTTACTGAAGTGGTAGTATTATCCCCATTTTACAGAGGAGAAAAACTGACACCCAGAAAAGTTAAGCGTGTTAAATTGCCCAAGATGGCGAAGCTAGTCAGTATTAGAACTAAGATTTAGACTCAGGCTGATGCAGCTTCAGAGTCCTTGTTGTTTACTGCCATGTGAAGTTGCTTTGTTCAAAAAGGCCATCAAAAAAAAAAATTTTTTTTAAAAATTAAAAAAAAAAGGCCATCAAGTGCACAGCTGTTTATATAAACATTTTTGCCTCCTGAAGCAATCTTGTAGATGCTTAAAATATATTTTGAAAGTATAAAGTCTGATGGTTAGGGTCGTTTTTGTTGTTGTTGCTTTTGTTTTGTTTGCATGGTCTGTGGGCAATAATCTCTAAGAAAATAGTGGGAAAAAAAAGATGAGGATATCAGTACTAAAATTCATTTAGTACATCAAGAATGTCTGAAATTACCACCTGTGTGCCAGTATGTGATACATTTTCTCACATATATACTAAACTCCATTCTACTAAATACAGGAGAGATGAATCAAACTTTTAAAAAATTGCTTTGACTTTGTTCTCACATATAAGTTAACTTTAAGAAAAGCCCACCAAATATTATAGTAAGTACCATCATTGAGGAGAGAATTCTTATCCTCAAGAAGCAATAGACATTCGGTGGTATGAATTCAGTGAATGCAAATTCAGGGGAGCCGAGTCAATCCTAAGAGGAGAGACAGCAGCCACCTGCTGGGATTCCTTGCTGGAGAAATCAGGACTGGCCACTGCCCACCAGTGTCGCAGGTGTCCTGCCAGAACAGCCCTATCATTAGTGGTCTAGACAGCTGCTCTGGAGGGCGGATGAACCTGAGTATATGCCCTGCGACACAAGACAAGTTAAGTCACTTCTTTCTCAGCTTTCCCTTTTGTTAAAGGAAATGAAAAATCACGGAAAATGAAAGATGTGAATAATCAAAATCTCATGGTTTTGTTACACATGCCCAACATAGACATCTATACCTATACATGTAAATATCCACACATATCATCTATATATATTAAGAAGGGCATGTATATATATTATTTATACACGTTTGAATACATACACTTCATTCTGTGTGTGTGTTTATACGTGTGTGTATATATAGATGGAGAGAGACAGAGAGAGAGAATAGAAAAGGCTGTGGGATTGGTGAAGGGACAAGTGATAGAGATGAGAAGGGGTAATGATGAAGAAATTCAGGATAGAGAGGTTCATAAAGCCATGCAGCATGACAGTAAGCCTAGACTCAAAGAAGGAGATGTCTAGCAAGAAATTTCTGAGAACACAAATGGCCAGGGCGGCTATGTGTCTCAATAAATAAATTAAATAGAATCTTCTGTCCTTGCCTCACTACTTCCAACTCCATGGCAGTCATGGTATTAGCCCTGTTGGTTTTTCTTACCCTTCCTCACACCTAGCTTCCCTGATCTCTCCTCACTTTATTTCCCAGTGAACATCTCTGTTCACTGTCCTTAAAGTTACTGGTCCTTAAATGTCCAGTCTCTTAGAGTACTGCTAAAATCAAAAATCAGAAAGAAGCACCTTCTTTTGCAGGACAGCAGTACATTTTATTATATTTAAGGGATATCCCATAATGCTTCTGAAAGGGCTCTTTGAGTTTATCATGTAAGCGTGTGTAAACAGATAATATTTAAATATGTATTTTATGCTTGATAGAATATAATTTCTCTCTTGAGGAATTTAGATACAGACACAGTATATATTTACTTCACTTTAAACTGTAAATTAATTTCCTGATAGACTTAAGAACTTGAATAATCTGTCCTATAAATATATGCAGTATGAAAAGATGTTTTAAAACAGGTATCATTTAAATTCTAATCAGTTCATTATGAAATTTTCCTAGACTGTACATTAAGCAGGGCAAAAAATCTTTATCAAATGTCATGACTAGTCTGGGATAAGCACCTTTCTAATTTAAAATCTGTTCTCCAAACAGGGGTGAGAAAATTAAATGAATCTCTGTTGAGTTTTGTGTTATAAAGATATTCTGAAAAAGATTTGGATGAAGATATGTCTTGCAGAACCTCCGTGCTCTATTTGGCACCATTATTCTTGTGTCAACATTTTTTTATGTTCTTGTTTTCTTGATTCACACTGTACCGTTTTCCCTCTCTCCTCTCTTGTCATTATCTCCCCTTCCTCCTCCACCTCGTCTCTCTCACCTTCCCCCACCTGAATGTTCAATTTTGATGCTCTCTAGCCTTCCATTTTCTTGTTAGCTCTCCACTTGTGTTCACACTCTTCAAGGTGATCCCATACCCACTCAGGATTTTACTCTAAGTTGATGAACCTCAATTCACTTGCTCCAACTTTCCAACGTAGACAGCTCTCACACATACTCACTGTCACATATCCAACTGGTGCTAGACATTTCTGCATTCCTGGTTTATGCATCGAACTGATCCCAAGCACTTCTGATTTTACTCTATATAATATTTCTTCAACCTTAGCACTCCCCCCCCCTCCACCAACCATTTTTACCAATAACCTTCCCAACTTTATCATTTTATCTTTGCATTGGTCTCAGTTACTTACCTAATGCTCTTGCCTGCAATTTGGCCCCTTTCAGATCCATTTGCCACATAATTGGCAAAATGCTCCAACGAAACTGCATATCTGACCTTTTTAGGCCCTGCTTAAAATCTGTCAATGATTCCCAGTGGTTTACAGAATAAAGTCCAAACTCTTTACTCTGACATAAAATGAGGCCCTCTAAGTTTTCGACTTCGATTTTTTGTCCTCTCTGTATTAAAATTTATACCTCAGGAGTATTTCCATCAGTGATGTTCACAATATTTACAGGGCTTCTCACATCCAGCCCTATGCTCATAAACTCCCTCTCTACATCCTTTCCATCTTTTCACCTAGTTTTCCTTAAATAACTGCACTTAGTTCAAAGATTGATTTTTTCGGGATGCCCTTCTAGCTCCCCACATGGACAGATTATATGTGCCTCCTTACTCCTCTCATAGTAGCATGACACCAGTAAGACTGTACTGTTTTTATACCTTTCCATATCCATCTACTCCACTGGACTGTGAACTCACTTGAGGTAGGAGATGTATCTATTCATTCAATAGATAATTTATTGAGTATCTACAAAGAGCCAGGAACTCAGTTAAGCATCAATGGAAAATGTTAACAGAGTATTTTTCCGCTCCATGCATACAATTATTATACACAAACGTAAAGCCCATATTAAATAAAAACCACTTTGTCGTATGCTACGTATTTACATATTATATTTTCTAGGACACCTTATTATTTTATGAGACATAGTAGAAATGTCCATCCTTATGTGTTTGTGATAGCTTACTCACATGCACTGTGGCTGTAGGTGGGCCTATTGCAACATCCAAATTAATTTGACTTTTATCACTGATTTAATGCATACATTCAATACCTCAAATCATATTTGAGTATAGTCTATGTAAATATAATACTATGTATATGTTAAGGGTAAATTGTGATTGGACAGTTATCCAGGACAGGCCTGAAGCCACTGGTCTACATTACCCTCCTCTGGACCTTTGGTCATGTATGTCTAGAGGCCACTGGTTGATCAAGTCTATCCTGCCAGTCCATATTCAGTAGCTATGTTAATTTACCCTTTAATCTTTTACAGGTGATCTGAACACTAAGGAAATAAAAAGTTGCATCAAAACAAGATCCTTGACGGGATGAGCCCTGGGTATTATGCTATATGTTGGCAAATTGAACTCCAATAAAAAAAAAATATCAAAACAAAACAAAAAACCCAAGATCCTTGGGACGCCTGGGTAGCTCAGCAGTTGAGCGTCTGCCTTCAGCTCAGGGCGTGATCCCAGGTCCAGGGATTGAGTCCCATATTGGGCTCCTTTGGGGAGGCTGCTTCTCCCTCTGCCTATGTCTCTGCCTCTCTCTCTCTCTGTGTCTCTCATGAATAAATAAAGTCTTAAAAAAAAACCAACAAGATCCTTTATGTACCTAATAAAGTACTTAATGTATTCAGAAGTATCTCAGCGTGAGCCAGAATGTGTCATTTTCCAGAGTGAGAATGTAATGCTATTATTCAAACTCTTCCCATAACATATTTCAAAAGAGATGTTAGTCCTTAGAAATAGATGCACTTAGGGTCCTAGGAAATGGATCTGCCAGTGGCACTTTCCCCTTGTTTGTGGTGTTATAAAGAAAATAACAAAAGGAGAACATTTTTAGAAAAAACAATGTGTCTTCGGATAGCGTTGCCAGACTTGGTAAATAAGAATACATGACTCTCAGCTAAATTTGAACTTCAGATAAACAACAAATACTCATCTGAAATTCAAATTTTACTGGTTATCCTGTATTTTATGTCAACCCTATATTCTAGGTAGTGTAGACAAGATTGAGTACGATCTCATATTTATGTAATAAAGTTAAACTTTTTTAAGATTTAAAGATTTATTTATTTAATTATCTTGGGGGGGAAGAGGGGCAGAGGGAGAGGGAGAGAGAATCTCCAGTAGACTCCCTGCTGAGCACAGAGCCTGATGCAGGGCTCCACCCCAGGACCCTGATATCATGTCCTGAGCTGAAACCAAGAGTCAAACACTTAATGACTGAGGTACCCAGGAGTCCCATATTTATATAACAAAGTTTAAAATTTCACTGTCATCAAGAAAGCAATTTCCTTTCACTCCCCTCTACATGCTCTTTTTTTTTTTTTGCCTTTGTGAAATATTTTTCCCATCCCTTCTCTTCCCCTTTTGCCCAATCTGATTAATGACTCTTCTGTGATCTTGAGCTTGGATAAGCTCAAGATCAGTTCTCTTGTTGGGTAACAATTACTCCCTGGTTTCAATAAGGATAGTCAAGAATGAGAGTAATATGGGGCCCTGCAGCTTTCTATTTTAGGTTTCCACTGTCCAGAATGTTTATTCCCTGGTGGGTATAGGAGTTTATGATAACTGGCACAGTATCTCAGATAGCATCTTCTTATGGACTTGTACTGGGGAAAAATAAATGGCAGGTTAGGTGGGAGTAGGCAATTTAAATAATCTTCCTTTTATTGCTGTTTTTAGTAAACTACCCTTTATTTCATCAGAGCTCGAATTCTGTAGGCTTGATATGTCTTACTTGGCAGTAACTTTAAGAGAATGTTGGAGTGCCTGGGTGGCTTAGCGGGTTAAGTAACCAACTCATGATTTCAGCTTAGGTCGAAATCTCAAGACCCACCTCAGGCCCCATACCCATACTCAGCAGGCAGTCTGCTCAAGATTGTCCCTTTCTTGTGCCCCTCCCCCTGCTCACTTGCTCACGCTCTCTCAAATAAATAAATAAATAAATAAATAAGTAAGTAAATCTTTAAAAAAAGATAGAGAATGTAAATACAATATTTAGGATTATATACGTGAATTACAACAAAAGGGCATGCTATTTCAATACAGATCTCCAAAGAGGAATTATAAGAAAAAAAATTCAGAGGGTAATCTTTGCCCCCTCTGAGTCTCTGCCACTTATTAGCATGTAAACATATTCCAGCAATCATTTTCATTTCATAAGTAAAATATCATACCTTTTCAGCAAAGTAAGAATAATACCATGTAATTCTTTTCTGCCTAACAAAGACAAGGAACCACAGAGGAAGATAAAGTGTCTACCAAGCTAGATCTTTTGTAAATACCACTGTACTGAATATAGCAGCTTTTCTTAAACCTAAGAACAGATAATTCTGTTTCAGGCAAGAGATAAGCTCAATTAGCACACAGATAGCAAGCTGTACTTTATAGGAACACTATCTCTTCCTGCCTGAAATGACCTTTTACAAACTAGTTTCAAAATTAAGTACTCAGATATTAATTTATTTTTCTCTCATTCTTTCTGAAGAATATATGTGTATAAAATATGTTCATATACATAAAAATCAAATTGTGCAGAACATGCAAATTAGTAAATAATTTTTCATATATCAAAAGTAATTCACTAAAGGATTTTCTATAGTTTTCATTGTAGTTCTGACACAATGCCTTAACATTTTAATTTCAGGCTATGTATTGTTTTATATTTAATTTTAATATTTTAATTTAAGACTATACTTCCATTGAAAAATAACTATTCCACAAAACAAAATTCATCTATGCCCATTTTCAAATTTTGCATCAAGGATATCAATTAGTACTGCTTGATATTTGAAAGTTAAAGATAGGGTACCTAACATTAGCTATGATTTGCAAACAAACAAAAAACATAATTAAGCTAAATATCTGTTTCAGTAACCAGTCCTAAATAAATCTTCCCAACTGCATTTAGTCTACATAAACTGTGAAAACTCTACTCGTTGAGGTATAGTAAAGTATAATTCAGTAACACCCTCTGATGCCTAGATTTGTTTTTATTTATTTATTTTTTAAAGTTTTTATTTTTATTTATTCATGACAGACACAGAGAAAGAAAGAGAGAGAAAGGCAGAGACACAGGCAGAGGGAGAAGCAGGCTCCACGCAGAGCCTGACGTGGAACTCGATTTCGGGTCTCCAGGATCACACCCCGAACTGAAGGCAGCACCAAACCGCTGGGCCACCGGGGCTGCCCTGATGACTAGATTTAGATAACACTTCAGTCATTAGTTCTTTTAAAGATCTTTCAAATCAGGACTACCTCTAACCACATAAAAAAAAATTAGTCGCAGATGATCAGTCAATATTTTATTAGAATTTTTAAAACATCAACGTTTAGCAGAATAGTCCTAAAAGCATATTTGCTTAATGATCATTTGACTTATACAGATATATGTATTATTATAGTCAAGAAATGCTGAGTTCCAGACACTTTTAGGCACTGGGAACACATTAAGTGAACACAACAGACCAAATCCCCAAGCATGGGGCTTACATTCTTTTAAAGGGGGAAAATTGTGACAAGAATATAAAAGCACTAGTCATGCAATCAATGTCACATTAATTTTTTGCTCTTTCTGCAATTATTTATTGGGGGATTTATAATATCCTTTGATAGATACCATGGAACACATGGGAAATTATAAAATATGGCTTTCCCTAAAGGTGTTTGTGTATTCATGTAGGAGACAGATATAACCATAAAATATAAGGAATAGTGCAATGCATAGACTCCAAATGTCTTGCAACTGAAAATGAAACAAAAAATTATAAAAATGTAAAAGGATTGAGAAAAGTTTTGTGAAAATATTTGATGCTTTCATGAATTCTGAAGAGTTGGTATGTGAAGAAAGGACACTCTATGCTTCGATGCTTCAGGAACAGAATGAACATAAACAGGTCAGGCCATATATTTTAAATACTTTGGAGAGAAGGAGGGAACCACACGACAGGAACATATGACTCATAGACAAATAGGGTCTAAAAGGGGAAAGAATAGTGAGTTCAAGGGGGATTATAATGCCCTTCAAGTGTAATAGAAGTTTGTCATTCTATAGGCAGCAGGGAACCAGTAGCTACCTTGGAGGAGTATGACATATCAATCTGATTGAGAAAATATAAATTTAAGTTTAACTGGCATAATAAAAGAAGCAAAGTTTAAGCTTGTTCAAGTACTTTTGTAATATGTTATAATAGCCATAAGGCAGTTATCAAATGAATTACCAGAACTACGCATTAAAGTTCATATTCACCTAATAAAGCAATCCTCCCTTACCCACAGAGGGCATGTTCCAAGACCCCCAGTGGATGCCTGAAATTGCAGAGTACTGAACCCTATACATAATGTGCTTTTTCCTATGCCTACATACCTATGGTAAAGTTTAGTTTATAAATCAGGCACAGTAAGAGATTGACAACAATAATAAAATAGAACAATTATAATAATATACTGAAATAGAAGTTATGTGAATGTGGTCTCTCCCAAAAGATCTTACTGAACTGCACTCACCCTTCTTCTTGCAATGACATGAGATGATAAAATGCCTGTGTGAGGAGATGAAGTGAATGAATGATGTAAACACTGCCACATAGTACAGGCTACTACTGACCTTCTGACCATGTCAGGAGTATCGTCTGTTTCCAGACCATGGTTGACTGCAGGTAACTGAAACTCCTGAAAGCTAAACCATGGATAAAGAGGGACTATCACACTTCTATTTCCAGGAAAGAGGATTTTGTTGTAGGATCTGGTTTCTGGTGTGGTGGTTTTTTGTTGGTTTTTTTTTTTTTTTTTTTTGCTTTTTTTGGTTTTGTCTGTTTTCTCTCATATCTTTCAAAGCCAGGCATGCTTTTAGTCTCACATATCGCACAACTAGCTTCATCATATATCCAAAAGTTTTATCTGTGACTTACTGTCACACACACACAAAAAAAACCCCCACAAAGTCCTAGATGTATTTTTCCATCTATATGGATAAGGAGAAAATATGTAAATATAAAAAATTACTTTTTTTGTATTATATTAAAAGTATGGGTGCCTGGGTCCCTCAGTGGGTTAAGCATTAGACTATTGATTTTGGCTCAGCCAGGATCTCAGGGTTGTGAGATCGAGCCGTGCATCAGGCTCCATGCTGAGCAGGGAGCCTGCTTAAGATTCTCTCTTTCCTTCTCCCTCTGCCCCTTCCCCTACTCATGCATGCTCACGTTCTCCTTCTCTCTCTAAACGAATAAATAAATAGAAGTAAAACATAGCTTCATTAATCACTTATTCAAAAAACTGATCTTTGTCAGAAACTAGGCAAAAGCTGAAAATCAGTTATAAGGTTTTTTAAATTTTTTTTTAAAGATTTTATTTATTTTTTCATGAGAGACAGAGAGAGAGAGAGAGAAAGAGAGAGAGAGACAGAGAGACAGAGAGGCAGCGACATAGGCAGAGGGAGAAGCAGGCTCCATGCAGTGAGCCTGATGCAGGAGTCGATCCCGGGACCCCAGAATCACACCCTGGTCGAAGGCAGACGCTAAACCACTGAGCCACCCAGCGATCCTCTAGTTATAAAGGTTTTAAATGAAAATTTTATTTACACATTACAATTATACACATAGTTCTAAGCCTTGGTTTCCTACCTTGTAAAAACTAATGATAATAGCTCAATTTCTAGTTAAGAGGATCAGATAACTTTTACTCTTTACCTGTGTTATCTCCAATCCTCCAAGCAGCCTTATCATTGAGCTGTGATCACCACCATTTTACAGTTGACAAAACAGGCTCAGATTTGTGTCCAAGAACAAAGCTTTTTCTTCTCAAACCTTATCCTCCCTCCTCTCCATCATGCTGATCCTTCAAATGTCAATCATACACATATTCTGGGCACAGAGATGAAAATAATTATATATAGGAAAGATAAGGAGAATCTGATGTTTTAAAAGATATTCAGGATTTCATTTAATAGGAAAGGTATTCACCATTGGAAACAAAAATACTCCAAATAATCTCCCACCAATTATTTCCACAATTTGAACCAAGTGTGTGAATTATTTATATGAGTCATATGGAACTGTAAAACCAGAATATGCAAGTTGACTTAATGAAAAATGAACTAGCAATACAAAGTACTATCCACTTGGTATTCTTGTTCCTAACTTATTCTTACCCTCTAGGGGAATTTCATCCTATAAAAATTTCACCTTTCAAGACTTTAAGTGGATATATGGTTTCTAGGCTATTACTAAAGTTCATTTACGTGAAAAATGCACTAATATTAGAAGCTAGAAAAAACCCAGATATGCTACATGTTAACTAATATGAAAAATACATTATTTAATATAAAAATAATAATTTTAGTTTTACTCCAACAAGTTCCCCCTTTAAAGAAGAGATATAATTACAATAACTTCATAGATAAGGCCAAAAACTCTATATGGATTTCCTTGAAAATTTCTCTCATTGGTTATGTTTTATTTTTTGATTAACCACTAAGTAGGTAAAATCTTCCTTCATTGCCTGGATTATCTTCTGTAATTACCTGCTCTTTAAGCAAAGAACTAAAGAAGACTGTTCGATTTTAAAATGAAGTATAAATGTCATTTCATATTTATCTAACACTTCTATTTTCAGAGGCAAGCTTATTTTTTAGACTTTGGCAAAAGTATTTACATGTTAGACTAAAGTGTTTAAAGAACACTGTGAAATTGGAAAGCACACTGTCACCATCTTGTAATGTGAGAGACACTATTGGTGATCCATTTGGATCCTGTTTTCTATGTGTCTCATATAATAAAGAATAAGGTTGGTTTTATTTGTTTTAAACTATAGAAGGTAACTAAGAGCTGAAAATGATTTTTAAAAGCATAGATAAGTTCTCTGAAAATAATGTTCTGAAGAAAAATATAGCCAAGCTTTCCTTCAAAACCTCTTAGGTGTTATGAGAAAAAAAAAAAAAAGACCATTTGGACCCGAGTCTAAAGATCTGAATTCAAGACTCTATTCCACAATTTAAGAGGACATGGGTTTCTATCTCTATATGAAAGACACAGGCCATTAGCCAATTCACTGTCCCTACCCCATGCCACCAATGTCCACCTTGGATACCTTTTCTTTCAGATTAGAACTCTTGTCTTTTTTTAGGAAGAAAATGCAGTCAGCCCAACAGGATGCATTGCAATTGGTCTAAGCGAGTTATGACTAATACATACCCCTTTTCAAAAAACTCTTTCCCCAGCCTCTCTTACAGCTAGGAATGAGCATGAGACGTAATTTTGACCAATGAAATATTAGAAGACTTTTGAAGAGATTCTAGAAAAAATTGCCTTCAGTAATAAACGTCAGAGCCCCTCTGAAAAAATCCTTTCTGCCATCCTTCCCTCTAGCAGATGAATAGTAGGGTGATTTAAGCCAATACTGAGGAGGAAGGGAAGCTGAATAAAAACAATATGGGTCATCACTGAGCCCCAGTACCATCTCTAGACTGATTTCCTCCAGGTGTCTTGTTTAATGTGTAATCAAATGTCCTTTGCATATGGCATTGTGAACAAGATTTTCTGTTTTGTGCAGCTGATCTTTGGCTCTCTTATCTTTTGAGAAGTGCCCAATATATTGGTTGTTACTTAATAAATCCCTAGTAATTGTTTAAAAATAAATACTTGCTGACTGGTAACGAAGCCTGAATATTGAAAAAAAATGCTAGTTTCTCTATATCCAGAATTTTTTTTTGACATTTTAGTATTCTCATATAAATGATTGCTTACCCTGATATTTCACCACAGATACTTATGTACTTTTCTCAGTGTTGTCCTTAAGGTTAATTACTTTGTGAGAAGATAATTATAAAAAATTATTTTTAGAAAATAACAGATAGGATGCACACAAGTACAAGAAGTAAAGTCCAATGACTTTTAGGCACGGAAGCATAAACAACCATGAAGTAGATTTTAAAAAATGCAATCTGACTCCTTTGAGAATTGATATAAATTTATAAAGTCTTATATGTTTTCTGTATAGGATTTTTATAAATTCTATAGCTTTAAAAGGTTTAAATATAACAGGTCAGTGAAAAAATACTATATATGCATAGTTATATACATATATGAGATGGTAAATATAATTGTTTCCCAGCAAATATTTAAAAACAAGTATTAACAGTATTTTTTAAAAGATTATTTATTTATTTGAGAGAGAGAAAGAGAGAGAGAGAGAGAGACCTGGATGGGGGCAGAGGGAAGGAGAGAACCTCAAGCAGACTCCCTGCTCAGCATGGAGCCCTACATAGGGGCTCCCAGGACCTGAGCTGAAATCAAGTCAGTCACTTCTTAACTGACTGAGCCACCCAGGTGCCCCAATAGCATTTTTCTTGTGAATTCCTGGACATTTCCTGTCAAAACTGTCATAATAGGTTTTCTACATTTATTTTGAAACATATATAAGAAAATACAGTTATAAACTATCTATACTCCAATATTACATGGACCATGCATGCTTTCCCATCTACGAATCTATACTCCACTTTTCTTACCATCTCCAAATACGCTGTCTTACACATTCATATTTCATCATGCATCGCTCAAATTTCTTCCTCATCCAAATAAGAACTTCTCTGAATGTCCCTTCATTTTGTTATTATGTCTCCATTTCTTCTGCAGTAATTAAAACTCATTATTGGTAATTATAACACAAATACTATCTTTCCTAGTAGACCATGAGTTTCATGAAAACATGAGCAATTTTTCTTTCTTTCCCCAATCCCTAGTCAGCTATTTATTAAATTCCCTTTAGCAGAATCACTTTTATTGACCTCAAAATGTATGAAATAATACCTTATGTAGGGTATTACATAAATCATCCTTCATCTCACTTCAGTATAGCAAACTGAGTGCAATGAATGGATAGTTAGAGTAGATCATTGCCTTCTTAAGAAGCTTTTGAAAAAGTCAAGAGAATAAATATAACAGATAAAACAAAATATAGCATTGAAAATTTTCCCCTCTTCCACTGTCCATAACACATTGAATGTGTGAACCATAGAACTAGAAAAGTCAGAAAAGCAATGTAGATACTGGACATAGAAAGGAGCTAATGAGGTGAGCAGAGCTGATATCCAGGACGGTGTGTGCTTTGTGATGCATGCTCACAGGGGTGTGTGGAAAACCAAACCTATACTTTGTCCAGATGAAAGAACATGTTTGGAGAGCTCAGTACAAGAAATGAGCCATGAGCAAGTGCCATGCAAGTGATTCATTTCTACAGTGGGAGCAGAAAGAAAGTGACTCTCAAGATATGATGCAGGTAAGGCAACTCTCTTAGAATTTTTTAAGATACAGGCAATGATTTAAACTCCTTTCCCATAAATTTTGGCTGTTGGGCTGGTATTTCCTTGATTAGGACTTCATATTAGAACTTGGCTTTAGTATTCAGGCTACCTTTATTTGGGGCCCACAAAGATAAACTAAAGTTTAAGGTGGTCACGGAACATGCAAGACTGACATTCTGAAGGACCACTTGAACCTATGCTGTTGTAAAATTCTTAAACATTAAGTTGTATTTAAACTGTTAGCAAAAAGAATCATCAGTCCAGTAGTATAGAAAGTAGATTCAAAATATCTCATTCAACATGCTTGTTTTAGGCTATAATATTACTTAAAATTATAGTTTTAAATAAAGTGATAAAAAATACAGTATAATTTAAAGTGAGTAAATTGCCTTCCCATACTAAGATTTGGTGGTTATATAAGTGAATATATATTCACTTAAAAACAAGAGAAAATAATTCAGGAAAGAATTTAATAAAGATTTCATTGGATGCCATGTTTCTTGTACCATATATACACCTAAGTGCTGCTACAGTTCAGGGAAGATTTGTAGCATTTATGTGAATTAACCCAATTAGCCACATTTTAGGCACTATGGTTAGGTAAGCAATGTGTTAATTTCAAACCGTAAAATACTGGCTAAAATGGAAAAAGAGTCTTCTGTTCTGATAGAACAACAACAACAAAAATGGATACAATACGTATATATAAAAAGCCTTTTTTTAAAATCAGCAGATGGGCCCCTATATTTTAAAACCTACTCATAATGGGATGTGTATATGTTTTTAGCAAGACGTGAAGCAATGCACAAGAGTATAAGTTACCAAATGTATATTATGCTATAGCATCCTCTTTAGCACCTCACAGTTAAAAAAAAAAAAAATCCCTTAATAAGAATCTGTGATGTGCCATTACTGTAAGGTAAATTGATTTCAAGGGAGTAAGTAGTTCAATAGACTCCATAGTTTATAGTTCCCTAATATTCATTAAGTACTTAAAATATCTAGTATGGTTTATACAAACAACCACTTAGCGGCAGCATGTGTTTGTGTGTATCCTTTAATTAAAATTTTTGTTTCATGATATTTAAGAACAAAGGAACAACTAAGGTGACCATACAAATGGGTCAGATGTAACCAATGACTTCAACATTCTGAAGGTTTTCATAGGGATGTTACAGGTCTTACTTAATTACAATCTCCAAGCATTAAACTATACCCCCAATGGCCTTTACTCAGTGTCCAAATTAACCCCTTCTAAGATTAGAAAATAACTCCTTCAATGTGTATTTTTCTTCGAATTGGAAAGCAGCTTAGCTAATGCTGACATTTAGTATTTAATATATGTAATGCTACATCTTGAACTTTGTATATTTGATCATATTTACAAGCAGATTAGAAAATAGATGATCACTGCTAAATTGTTGCGTGGAACCTCTCTAGGTTAGAATCCAACCTCAAGAAGCAAGAAGACATTACCATGTCAAGATCACTTGAGATTCAATATGAAATTAATTTGTAGTTCTATTCAATGCCTGGAAAATAGTCCTATATGTCAGGGATTATGAAAACCACGGTGACATCAACTGAAATTCATTGTAGATGCCAGATCTTAGCCTATTTGACAGTACTTTCTGTGCTAGACTTATTTTTTTAAGATTTTATTTTATTTATTTGAGAGAGATTATGAAAGCAATAGGGAAAGCATGGGGGGGCACAGAAGGAGTGGGAGAAGCAAACCTCTTGCTGAGCAGGAAGCCTAATGTAACATGGGGCCATCCTAAGACCCTGAGATCATGACCAAAGCCTAAGGCAGATGCTTCACCTACTGAGCCACCCAGGTGCCCCTAGACTTACTTCTTATAAATCCAAACAAATAGCACCTGTATTATACTCACATTCTTTTTTGGGGAAGGTGCCCGAACTTTATAGACTTGTTTTCCTTAGTTCTAGCCACACTGTCCTGTACGAGAGGAGACGGACGTTATCAATTATATTTCATGCAAAAGATATTAAGGCAGAAATTTACCAGTTTGATGGTTTAGTAATGGACTAATCAAAGAACACACCTTGCTCTGTATCACACTAGGACTAGATACCAGAGAATGTTTACCCAGGAAACAATCCCACTAAGTAGTTTAAAGTAAGGTACATGGAAAGTATAATATTCTGAGAACTCATCTGACAAGCAAGGCAAGCCAATCATTTCCATGATTCACATGACCCCCAAATAATGTGTACTCTACAAAGGCCCTTTTGTACCAGTTCTGATCTTCCAATGTGATATCAACTATGCCTGTAACCATTTACCTTATGGTATAATCCATTTGTTCCAATAAATGAACCATAAGCCTCATACTGTGATGGGGGAAAACATCCCTGACCATAGAATTCAGTCTCTGATTCCTGGCTAGGAAACTAAATGTTTGTATTAATTCATTTACTCTTAAAATGCATCATGTCTATGTTGCTATTCCACAGAGCCCTTACGAAGTCACATAAGACAGCAGATGTAAAGTCTTTTTTTTAAAGTCTGGTGGAGGGACACCTGGGTGGCTCAGCGGTTGAGCATTTGCCTTCGGCCCAGGGCTGATCCTGGAGTCCTGTGATCGAGTCCCACGTCAGGCTCCCTGAATGGGGCCTGCTTCTCCCTCTGCCTGTGTCTCTGCCTCTCTCTGTGTCTCTCATGAACGAATTAAAACAAATCTGGTGGAGTGATTATGCAATTATTGATCATTATAATTTGTATGTGCATGTTTAGGCAGACCATTAACTATCTTAGTCCGCAGTCTGCTATGATTACCACTACAAAAAATCTGTTTTACCAAGAATCCTGCTGTATCTATTTTGCCTGATACAAAGCTGGAACTTCTCATGCTAGCAGTTCTTCTACCAGAATGTAACATTTTGAAAGAAGGGATGATCTCTTATTCATAGTGTCAAACAGGACCTATTTTATAACCATATCTGTTCCAAAAAAACAATCAGTGCAAGCTTCATTTTAAACTTCTTCATTCTCTTTAAAATGATGGGGCTCCATGATGTTTCAGTCAAATGCTTTTGACCCATTTAAAACATGAGCAAGACATTTGAGTTGATTAGTATTTATAAAGAAAGCATTGTGTTTTATTATTCAAGGTACCACATATGCAAAAAGGAAAGCAACAGTTTAATTTCATACAATTTTTGGATTTGGGGATTAGCAATTAACATTTTATTCTTTTTAAGATTTTATTTATTTATTCATGAGAGACACAGAGAAGGCAGAGACACAGGCAGAGGAAGAAGCAGGTTCCTCGAGGCAACCCCATGTGGGACTTGATCCCGGGACTCCGAGACAACGCCCTGAGCTGAAGGCAGGTTCTCAATCACTGAGCCACCCAAGCGTCCCAGCAAGGAACATTTTAAAGTTAAATGACTGATTTGAAAAATTATTTGGAAAATCATATCTGGTACTTTTCAATTTTAAAGTTACCGAATGTAGAGCTAAATAGATCTCTACATTTCAAAACTCAAGGAAGCCAGTATATATTTTGAAGGACATCAAAATGATTTAATGTCAGCATACACAGAGCTAGCTATTGAAAAAATATGCCACAAAAAGAAAGTACATTTTTAAACCATATAATTACCATTAAATTAAGAAGTTAGTTGTTTGAAGTTGGCTCTGTAAATCTTTATGAAGATTCTATATTACCATTTTGAAGCACTCAAATACTGCATTCAGGATAAAGACGACATCATGTACAAATGTAAATAATGTAACAACAACAGATTGAGTTTTTGTACTTCTTGTTCTCTTTACAATCTTGTCATGAGAATAAATCACATGGTGTCATTTTTTCTTCTTACAAGTCCCTGACAATGAAGCATCTAAGTCTAATAATTTTCCTCTTCTAAATTCTCTACTTTTTAATGTTCTGGAAGAACAAGGATAAGCCATAAAAAAAATCTTAAGTCTCTTGCATGGTCCTCTAACCACATCAGCAAATCAAGAATACATAGATATTCCCCTCCTGCTCATATTCCTCAATGCCACTACATTAACTCTAACCTGACAAAGATAAAGAAAAAAGGAAATTTGCTTGGGGTCAGATCTAGAAAATGCGCATTACATAAATATTTTCAGTAGTTTCAAGGACATCATCAAGAGTGCCACATCCATTTAGACCTCACTGAATCTTAAACCTCCTTTGCTGCTTTGAAATAGACAATTGCATTTGTAAACATTTAGGAAAGTGTTTACAATAGTTCAAAGTACACTGATGAATTTTAAAGAATATTTGAATTCCCAAAAGTATTCCATAGTGTTAGCAATTAGAAGTAGATATCACAGGAAACTGGCCCATTTGAGAATTCTTAAAATGGTTCCTTAATTTCTTTTCAGCTTAGAGGACATATTTTACTCTTACCATAAAAACACTCAAATGTATATTCATTTTCAGTTTTTAAGACCTCATTGTAAGATTAAATAGAGAACAAACAAAATCTGAACTCTATAGTTTAAAATTCTAAATTGTCTTCAACAGGGACAATGTTAGTAAAATAAATAAAATTGTTCTTTATGTTATTATCACTCATAGAAGTAGAGCTATAGTAAATAGATGAATAACTTATTGAGAGAAATTATAGGGTCAACCTTAAAGTTAAGTCAACCTTAATTTACTTGGGGCCTCATATTATTCTGCACAATCTAAATGAACTAAGTCATGGCTAAATGAGAAGATAAAGTAGAAATGTACTCTAAACAGTACTACTGATAATTTTCAAAAGATATGTAATTCCAAAAGTTGGAATTCACTTTTGTTAATTCGAGTAGATCATCCTTAATTAGAACTCACTTTTCTCATCTAAACATAGTGTTGACTCTTGCCATGATGGACGATTCTTTAATAAACGAACAGGCAACAGGCTTTCAGGCAACAACTTAGTGCATTTCTGCTTGGACACATTATTCATACAGAATAAAAATGAGAATAACACAAGTTGAATCCAGGACATCATGGATAGTCACTGCAATCTTCTGTTATATGACACAATCCATAATGGTGGGAAACTCATTAATCAATAGCAATGCATCGCAAAACCAGATCCAACATGGTTTCTTGATCTTATTGAGATATTATAGAATATTCTAATTCATATTTTCCATTGATGGCCACCATCAAAGAGTAACTTCGAAGAGTGATTGGCAACACTAGTTTAGAATGATGCTGTAGGCAGTACGATTCCATAAAGCAGTCAAACTATTTTATTCCAAAGCCTATATTTAACATTATAGGCACATATATGATTATAATATTAAAATGATTTAGAGGATAAAATATTTTCTGCTTAAATCTCAAACAGAAATTTAATAGTTAATTGATAGTTTAAAGACAGGCAATCTACCATTTCTATATTTCCTTAGCAAACCTATTCGTTTCATGTGTATAAAACATTTTCCATGCTATTTTCAGTATTAACAATCCCAAATCAAACTGACATTCATTGGGATTTTCTGACACTGGACTGCTATTGGTAAATTGCATTTGCCAGATCAAATTCTTCTCTTAGCCTTAGATCTCAAATGGCACCATTGTGCTAATAAGCACCTTTCCTCAATTTTCAAAATAATTAGTTCCCCAAGTGGCTTATTTCAGATAAAAGAATAATACACTATCCCCACAGAATTTGTTCTGTTTCTAAATGATTTAAAATTCTAAATTTGCCATAGCATTTAAGTTCCAATAGTAAAAATGCATCAATGATTGCAAAGTTTCTATGGCAACAACCTCATTATAACACCACTCCCGGGATAGTAACCTGGATTCTAAGTGTTAGAGAGATGTCAATTATCATGGAGCCTGGTGAACTAGAGAACTAATTCAGTCTATATAAAAAAAGTTGTTGACTTTAATTCCATAAACAATGCAAATGTGTACAATGTTACCATAGCGATTACAACCGAGATTTTCTACATCGTAAACACTATGCCTCCTTGATGAGACCACTGTATTTTTTTAGTCTAAATTTAAGGACAGTTGGTTTTATATTACTCATCTAAAATTGGATCTACCTATGAAAACCTTGAAGCAAGTTTTGGCTCTGTTGTTTAGAAATCATGACTTTGCCTTAAGATATCAGGCAATCTAGGCATCACACAGAAGTGCTTACAGAACACAGATGCTCTGTGAAGCTACCACTGTTTCAGTTAAAAATATATTAGCATTGACACTGCTCTGTCAACAAACATTTCAGTCCATGGAGAAAGACAACACCGACATCCAGAGTCCATTTCCAAAGTGAATACCAGCTTTTTAAAAACTAACATCTGCTGAGCTCCAGCGCTCCAGCTGCCACAGAATGCAGATTTTCCAAAGTAAATCTGCCCCATTCATTTCTTCCAGGAAGTGGGCATTCAGTAATTGAAATCTATTAATGCTTATTTGTGATTCATTTAAATCTATGATTTAGAAAGTTTAATTGACAGAAATAATGAATAACTACAATACATTTTAGAGACTGCATCGCATTTTAAAACAAGTAAAGATAATTGTGAGTGAAAAATGAAAGAAAACCGCATACCTCAGTAAATGAGCCATTAACCTGTCACCTTTGAAACCAGGAAAGGAATCTTGATGATAATGACCAAGCTTCTTTAATGATTCTACAACATGATTATAAAATTAAACTGATAGTTTGAGATTGATTTTGGTTCTTTATAACCTATTTCCAGTGTAGCCTTCCTCTTATAAGGACTCACTGTCCCACCACCCACTTACTTCCCCTTTGCTTTTGCTTTGAGGGCAATGGGACTCAAGGCTGAAAGGAGACAGAAAGGGAGGGAAGGAGGTAATAATTTCCAGGCGACATCTGGGTAGCTCAGTGGTTAAGCGTCTGACCTTTGGCTCAGGTCATGATCTCAGGGTCCCCTCATTGAGCCTGCGTTGAGCCCCCAATAATGCTTCCTGCTCAAAGAAGTATCTGCTTCTCCCTCCCTCTGACCCTCCCCCTACTCAAGCTCTCTCTCAAAGAAATAAAATCTTTTAGAAATGTAAAAAGTAATTCCCAGGATCCTTCTGGGTTCATAAGCATGATGACTAGGTGTTTGCACCATTGTGTGACATGTGCCTCCCTCAAAACTTGTTATGACCTCATCACATAACCAACCCATCTGATGTGAACTTGGAAAAGAAAAGTAACTTCCACAGGCAAATTTATTCTTAAGTTATTCTTATCGTAATTAAACTACCCCCAATTTATTTATTGGGGGGGTGGGAATTGGCTTGTGATCTTGGGAAAGGAAGTGGGGATAGGTGAGTTTATGAGCTGCAGAATTTGTATTTAAAGGAATAAAGAATCAACGTAGTCTGATCCACTCTCAAACAGTGGCGACTGCTCTGGTGATGTGGACCACAAACAGGCTAGACCTCCTCAGCAGTGTACGTTGGCAGCTGGACCCTCACAAACGTCACTTCATATTCATTCACTAAGGAACATAACTCATTCCTTTGGGTGAAGTCTAGGTAACATCCAAGTTACATAGGTGAGCTGCATGATTTAGATTGAAATTGGCCACATTCATATTTATAAAATTGAAATACAAGACATGTTAGTGTGTCTATCTCTCTGCATATGTTATACATTTTGATATAAAGCATATGTTAGACATAGTCTGCATATCTTATACATATTCAAGTACAAAATCTGTATATATATACATATATATATACACATATATATATGTATGTGTATATATATATGTATATATATATATATCAGTGTATGTGTCTGATAAAATAGAATTGTGGATGATTAATCCAGTCCTAAAATATCCACATGAAGCTATCCTTTAAGGTAGACATAGATAACACATCTAATGTTTCATTGGTGCTATTAAGAAAACTATTGTTAAATATTTCTCTTAGAGTTACGTTTATTTTTTTTAAGATTTTATTTATTTATTCATGAGAGACAGAGAGAGAGGCAGAAAGAGAAGCAGAGGGAGAAGCAGGCTCCATGCAGGGAGCACAATGTGGGACTTGATCCCGGGACTCCCGGATCACACCCTGGGCCAAAGCCAGGTGCTCAAGCAAGGCTTGAGCCACCCAGGCATCCCTAGAGTTACCTTTAAATACTACCTACCTCTTATAATCTGTTTCAAAATTTGAAAGTCAAAATAAAAATAACAAGTTGCATCTATTACCTTTAAATACTACCTACCTCTTATAATCTGTTTCAAAATTTGAAAGTCAAAATACAAATAACAAGTTGCATCTATCACTTCATTCACAAATCTGACCTCTATAAGGTTTCTGATTATGTCAAAAAAAATCAAATTTACATTTTAGAAATCAAGATTTGAAAGCACGGAGTTTAAAAGAAAATGTCATAGGCTTTTAAGGCAATTCCAAAATAAGAATTCCCAAAATGTTTTGAGTGCATAAACCATTATTAGAACAAATTTTTAGCTTCCCATGGGGTTCTAGCTAGTATATGTAGAGAAAAACACGTTTCTCTTACTTTTGAAATATTTGTTAAAAACAAAAGTCTCATAATGCTCTATTTTTGCAACATTATATTTTATTAAATATTAATATAGTTTTGGTAGGAAGCTACATTATGACATAATAGTTAAAAAAACAAAGGCCTTGGAATTGAATTGGAGTTCTAGACTTAATGGAGTTTTGACACTTAAAGGCTGGATTTTGAATGAGTCTAAATTTCCTCTTGTATGAAATAAGAGCTTGTATTTTTACAGGACTGGTGTTTATAATGATTTAAAGTATGTGGAAATATATTTTAAAGGCTATAGCATTGTCTCAAGACAGTTGCAATGTGCATGCTACAACAACATAGCATTATGAACCATTTACACCCCAATCACAATCTCACCCACTTTCTCCTGCCTGTTTAAAAATGGCATCAAAAGGAAAATATGAATGGTACTCCAGGATACTTCGTTCTCATTACACTTGAGCTCACACCAGGCAAATTCACCTAACAAGATTTGGTAGCCATGCCTTATGGAGCCAAAAAACAGGACAAGGTTCCTACCACCTTCTGGGTAGAAAGAATGCTACTGCTGATATGATATCTTGAAAGCATCCAAAATTAATCATATTGATTGCATACTTATAGTCATTTAAAGAAAATGTTGGTTATAAATTGCCTACTAATAATATTTAAAAATCAAATCTTTTTTAATGAAACTCATGCCACAAAATTGGACCATGAAAGACACAGGAAATAAAGATATTTTACATATATAGAAAGGAAGACCTCCTAAATTTATTTGACATATTTTAACTAGGTATAATGGAAAACCTGATTATCATACCAAAATAAAAAATATTAGTAAACACTGAAATATGCAGGTTTTAAAAGCCAAAACACATTTGAAATTTAATTAATGTGGAAATAAAAAACTAATAATGATTTGATAGTCAATCACTATTGTGATCACTCCTTGAATATCAGGGCTTATGTCTCCTAGGTGTAAGTGTATAAATATCATTTTTTTCTTTCTCATTCATGGGGAAAGGATACATATGATAATCTGGCATAAAGTAAATCCTGTACTTTGGGGAGTTAGAGTCTTCCCTCAAACTCTCACAGACAAAGATCTTTAAAGAGTTGGAATTAATTAATGTATTTGCTATTTTAAACACCATATATTTTAATATTTGAATGACTTTACTCACATTATTCAAGTTGTAATTTTAAGTCTTAATTTTCATGTAGATGAAAATAATTATGTAAATTATGCACATTAATTAAATTATGTAAATTAATTGGGGAAATTATTTTCATAAAATTGTTTTGTTGCTATGTATAGCTTTAGTCCCTAGAAACTCAGAAGATCACTCTGTTAAATTAATGTATATACAAATGTATAAACTGTTCCTTAAATATAGACGATACTATTTATCATTCTTTCCTATTAGTGAAGAACCTAGTATCATCATAGCTGTTCTTACAGTGATAGTTTCATTAACAAAGAAACTCATCTCTGTGCTATTCGTTTTCTTTATGTTCTTTGAATCTATAAAATAATGCACTTTGAGCTTAATGTGATTATTTGGCTTTGGCAGCCACCTAGGAAGCTAACTAAAGTTATTTGCAGTGTACAAATTTTAGTTAAAAAAAAATAATAGAAGGAAGAGGCCTTAGCCAACAACTAATGAAGTTACAAGCATATTTTTTTCTTTCACAAATACCATTTAACATTCTAATACTGCAAGAGATGGCCCAATGATTTCTTATAAATACATATACATTAAACAGCGCAATATTTTAAGCTAGAATCTGTCACAAATGCTAATGAATATAATATGCCAAATAAATGACATCTCTGACCTCACACCATTGGCTGATTCTTATATACCTGCTGTATATAAGGAAAAGCCAAATAAATATTGTGCCAATCCAGAATTCATTAGCAGGATCTGTCAGCTGTGTAAAAGCTTCCTCTCAAGGATCTGACCAGTACTCCGGTGCATACTTGTTGAGCTTCATTTACAAGATTGTCAGAAAACTAAATGTATTTTCACAGCATCTTCCAAATCTTTAATCAAGTAATGTCTAATGAAGCCAAAAGGCTATTTCTCAATTCTTCTCCACTTCCTCTTTCTCCCAGTAGGATATTTATGAAGATAGCAAAGAAGATGACACACACCTTAGTGGTAAGAGGAGGGATATCTATAATCCACATATTACCAAATGAAAAGTTCAAGTGCCATTCTTCACTTCAAGGGGAACTTGAAAGGGGGATTTGTTTTATTACAGGGTCTACTAATGCCAACTCTAAATCCCCATCCTTTCACACAAGAGTTTATAAAATCCCTCTTCCATTTGTGAAAAAGAAACTCTCACAATACTGATGCACAAAATGACATTTATTCACATTAAAAGCCTCATCAGTTATTTCTCAGCAGTCTTTATTCCCTTCGCAGAGGGGTTTATTGTATTGTTTGGCATGAAGGAAACTGGCACTCTGTGATTTAACAAAGTCTGGCCTGAAACCAGTACTCCGAAGAGTTTCTTTAAAGCTACCCATTTTCCAAAGATTGTATTGAGTCCTGTGGGTTTCTAAATGGGTCAGAGATGAGTCTGGTACAAAACAGGATCATAAAGGTTTTTAAAGATATTCTGCTTTACTGCTGAATATCTGATATTCTGATAGACTGCTTTAAATCATTAGTACTGCATTTGCACTGGAGCCCATGTTAGGCAGCAATGTATTCAAAAGCTGTCTCTTCTCAGCTCACCAGAGCTCCTTGGGTCTCATCTCAAGAATTAGGGGCCACATACCTTCTCAATCATTTTCTCAGCCTTATCGTCAACCAGTCTTTAAACAAGCAAGCAATGGACAATTCATGGCTTTATTATTTAAACACCTGGAGAGCTTCACAGAGTTAGTGCCTACACCTATGAGACGTTCTCAAATTGGGCTTTTTCCAAGACCAGTTGGGGGAATAATTACTTTTATTTACTTATCTGTCTAAAACTTCCTATCACTACCAGATGTCACACAGGAGTGATAGAAATGTATTCCCTACCCTCAGGGAGTCCATAGTCTAAGAGAAAAGATATTACAGGACGTCTGGGTGGCTCAGTGGTTGAGCATCTGCCTTTGGCTCAGGGCGTGACACAGGGGTCCTGAGATTGAGTCCCACATCGGGCTCCCTGCATGGAGCCTGCTTCTCCCTCTGCCTGTGTCTCTGCCTCTCTCCCTCTCTGTGTCTCTCATGAATAAATAAATAAAATTTAAAAAAAAAGAAAAGAAAAGATATTAGCATTGGGTAACAATTATAACAGTTTCTGACAATTGCTTTGAAGGAAATACTCATAGGCTAGTTTGCAAAGATGAGAAAGGGTACCAAGCCTACCTGACTGGAGACAGAAGATCTATTTGGGTTATTTAAAAAAGGTCATTCTAGTAGCAGAATGGTAAATGGATTGAACTTCCTAGTTCTTTTCAATGAATAAAGTTGTATAAAGATCTACTTCCAATATTGACAATAATGAAGATATGTCATTTCTTCTTTGATTTATTCCATTAAATAGAGCCAGTATGGGCAGGATGATACTTACAATATTTAAATTTTATATAGGGCTATATAGTTTACAAAATATAGAGTTCTTGAGAAAATTCAGTAAAGACTTAAAGTATCTATTTTCTGTGGAATGTGCTACATATAATGAATGATTTAGTATTCACTTAAGTGCAAATGACAAATCTTAAGTTGTCAAACATTTGGTTTGGAAGGTGATCAAATCTAACTGTTATAATTGGTATAAGATTACAAATTTCCAGAAATAATTCATTAACACTGAAGATGTGCTTTAAAAAAAAAAAAAAAAGAAGAAGAAGAACTCCTTATATTTCAAAAACTTCTTCAGGGTCTGGTATTAAGATTAAATCTACTGCTTAGCAATGATTTGTATTTTATATTATTTTATGTTTACATTTCAATCATTAATATAACTATTTCTCTTAATGAAACATTTAAAATAATAAGTATCTTATTTTTACATGTTCCTTGGGGTTGTATATGGTTCTGGTAACTGCAAGTTAAATTAGCCAAAATATCACTTAACCTTAATTTTCTAAAAGTACTTAGATAGATAAAATATGATAGCTGAACTTCTACACTATCTCATTTCACTTTACTTAAGGCACATGTCATCGCAAAAACTGAGCTGCCATGTTGCTTGTACACATATTTACCACCCTTCTGAAATCCTATTTGCTACATTTTGGCCTGATTTTTTTTTCTAACCCAGAAATGATAGTTTTTTCATTATTGTGTCACTCGCCTTTTTTCTAAGTTTAATTTTATTCAGCATGTCCACAATAAATGTTTTCAAAATAGTTAATTATTAGTAAGCTGTGTTTTCCTGACAACCATAGAGTTAACTTAAAGAAATGAGAATAAAGATTCCAAAAACTGAAAAAAAAAAAAATCACAAACGTGAACAGACTTCCATTAGTACTGTTGTGGAATAATTAAGTTTTAATTCTGTAAAGTGCTATAGAATTTGTAAAGCATTTTGTTTTTCTTATTCAGGTTTAAAGATTTGTTGATTGATTGATTGATTGATTGATTGATTGACTGACTTTAGAGAGAGAGAGAGAGAACATGAGCAGGAAGTGGCAGAGGGGAAGGGAGAAAGAATCTCAAGCCAACTCCATGCTGCATGCCAAGCCCCACGGGGGCTCAATTCCAGAACCTGAGATCAGACCTGAGCCAAAACCAAAAGTGAGACACATCTGACCTCACCACCCAAGAGCCCCTTCTTGTTCAGTTTTAAAGGAACGCCATATAATAAGTTGTCATTAATTACATTTTACAAACACAAAAATTCAGTTTTGGAGAAAATATATGACTTGTTCATGGTTACACTGCTAGGAAGTAGCAGAAGCTGGAGCCTGGATACAAAGCAAAATCTTTGACTTCAGGGCTACTCTATATTCCATTGTAACTCTTATGCCATTATTACACAAGATATACCAGAATTTAATACCTTTCATTTTTTGTCACTTAGAATACACCATTGCGTAGTGCAAGCTGCCTTTCACCTCCCTGCATCTCATTCTCAAATCCTGGATTATTTTTCATAGCATGCTAAGACAATTCTAGAGTTTAATAATTGTAATAAACCCTTGAAGAAACTAGTAGTAATAAGATATTTCCAAAGGTAAAAATTATATTATTTCTGATATGTATTTACTACTACGTAGTTTTACTGTGTTCTTCTTTAAAAATTGATTGTATATATATATTAACTCTAATTCAGCTGAAATCGTTAAATAACGGAATGCATACATGTTAGCATAAAAAATATATTATAAAGTTAATATAAAACTTTATATTTAACTGTTATATATTTTGCCTTAATTACAATAGTCAGATGTCCTAAATGTAAACAAATGTCTTTTTCTGATTAAGTTGATTCACATAATTGATTAATTCTGTGCAAAGATGAGGAGAGAAAAAGGGAGAAAGAAAGAAATCTTGATATATATTAAAGTATTAACACTTATTTTTACTTTACAATATTTTCTGGGCTAAAGTAAAATAATACCATTCAATAAGGTTTATAAAAAGATGCATAAATAATAATTAAAGATATATATTTTAATAAAAACAGATTAGGTTCCTAAATTCTTTGCTTTATTCTACTATTATAATTTTTAGACCAAAGTATTACACTTCAAGAACTTTAGATCACAAATATGTCTTAATGGTTCCAAAGAGTTTTCTTTTTTTTTTCAAAGAGTTTTCTAATATATTCTGTTTCTGAAAATCAAATATCTGTCCTTTAAAAAGAAAAAAAAGAGATGGTTCAAATATAAAAATTAATTCACAGGGACCTTTCTATAAACAAATATAAAATAGATATGTTCTCTGAAGTGAATATTTCCTATGATTTTAGAGACTCTCATTCTAAATTATTTTTTCTCAAATAATCTATTATTCATCTTCAATTCCATGTGAAAGAGTAATCCTAGATTTAATGTTAGCTGGAAAATAAGAAGCAATATGGTCTGTCTCTTCATATCCTCTGCTAGAAGTGTAATTTGCAAGTAATTTATCAATAGATATTTAATAATTAACAAAAAATAAATTCACTAGAGCATGGGTTGCAAATGCCACTGACTACTATGCTCCTTGTGGGAAAAAAAAATCCATCAATGAATGAAAATACAATTCACATTTTTAGAGTCCTTCCCATTTTAATGATTACTTCATGGCACCACTGTTCTCATTTCCTGTAATTGCTTCCATTTGAAACACAGGCTATATGAGAATCTAAAGGAGTAAAGTATTAATGTACTGAAATCTGACAAGGCTGAATGAGGATTCTTGGACATTCAACACTTTTTCATTGAGTAACAAGTGGTTGGGATATATACACAGTTTGTTTTCTTTTTCAAATACCCCCTTTATCTTTAGTGCATTTTTGTATCAATTAACAGGATGAATTAATTATTTTTAAAGGGACAAAAACAACCTATGGATGCCCACATTGCTCCATGAAACTGAGATTTAGTAACTATATTTTCAGTTACAGATTTTGGCTAAAACAGGCATGTAGAATGTATTTGCCAAGGTCACTGGAGTTAGATCATTTGCATATTTCCCCCAACTGACTCCAGGTGAAAATTACCCAGTTTGTCAAGTGGTGGGTGTCTCCTTCATTACTTCAGAACAATTTATCACAGACACTGTGCTTACCCAAGAACTTTCCTGGTGAGTCTCAAGCACTGGTCTCCTTTTCAATGGATTTTTGAGAGACAAATATCTCAATTTTCACGTGACAGGATTCTTGTGTTACAAAACGAAACAAGCTTAAAATAACTCAAAAAAAAAAAAAAAAAGAGCATGATGACCTTATAAGCAGCATGAACCTCAGTGGACTAGGAAAGAGTATATTTAGAGTGGACTTTGGTAGGAAACAACCATTTCCCAAAGATTGTTATTGCTTAATGAGATCCGTGACCACACATCCATTATGTGGGATAAACATGGATCCCTGCTGGTTCCCCAAAGCTTGCTGACAGTTGGTGGTTATGATGTTAACTCACTTTAACACCCTAGAAATGTTTTAATGTCTTTTACTCCTATTTCTATGATATTAGAGCCAAGCTTGAATCCACCATGTAGAAAATATAATAGCAAGATTAAAATAGTATAACTTGGACAGTCTCTAGAGCAGTTCTGTGTTACTACTATAAGCAATGCTTATTTTAGGAGGGCATCTTCTACCGTTTTGGAAAGACAATTTTCATAGTATCTATAAACCAATCAGATACAAGAAATCTTCAACTATTGGCTTACTCTAACAAATAATGTTCCTTTAGTAAAGGAAACCCAAGATCAACAGTGTACATATTTTGCCTACAACTATTCGTTTTTATTGCTTTGTAGGAAAGCAAAATTTAGTAGTTTTGGTTTTAAAAAGACAAAAATAATGAATAAGCATACTTAAAAATTTTCGGATTATTTTGTGTAAAGAGTAGCTCTTCCGACTGAGAAGTAAAACATGCCTATCATGCATTCCTCGCAGTCCCCCTATCCGAAGAGAAAATAATAGCATCAGAAAAGTACGGTGTTAACATTCAAAAATGATATCTGGTGCAGTCGTTTTCAAAAGCTGTATAGAATGATATGTGTCGTATTAAAAGACACAAAGCTAAGCCTTGATTTTTGTCTTCGTTCTGATTTTCTGACAGAAAATCTTTGGCGCACACACTCTGTTAAGAAAGCAAACTACCCTTTATGTAAATTTATCACTTAGAGGCATTAAACATTTACTTGGTATTATACAGTCACATCATTCTTTCTGGGGAAAAAATCAGTATTTTTCAAAAAGTACAGTAATACTTATGGAGCATAAAAGAAACAACAGATGTTCCTCCTGCCCCCACCTATTTATTTTTTAAGGCAAATGCAAAAGCCTTATATGGGTAAAAATAAATAATAAAACCTTGGAAAATTTTTGTTTTTAACCTATAAAAGCAAAAAAAAATGCCATTTTAGTACTACCACCAAGATCAGAAAAATATCCTAGATTACCAATAAATTATTCTTCCTATTTCCAGAGAAAATATAGCAAGGGTATCCCCACAGGACACCCAGCATGAACACAAAGTCATGACTTGAAGCACTACCAATAAGTCAGCAAGTTGTGGGAATAGCTCTCTGTTTCAATGTAGTCAAATTTTCATTTTAAACTATTTGAAGAAAAAATAAATTCTATTTCTAGAGACTAACATCAGAAGAGAATATGAGAATTATAGTGAAATTTATTCCTTGACAAGTCTCGTTTCCCCTATTATAAAGTAGTTCATTAACTATCTCTAGAAATTTCTTTTTTTTTTATTTTTTAAAGATTCATTTATTTTTTTGAGAGAGAGAATGAGCAGTTGGGGGTGGTGGGGGGAGAGGGGAAAGACGGAGAGAGAAACCCAAGAGAGAGAAATGCGTGCTGAGTGAGGAGCCCAACCCAGAGCTCAATCTCATGACCCTGAGATCACAACCTGAAACAAAACCAAGAGTCTGATGCTTAACCAACTGGAACACCCAGGTGCCCTTATTTAGATTTTAGATGATTTCTCTTAGAGATGACTTTAAAACGCCCATCTTAGATCCACTGAGTTATAAAGAACAACATTGTCTGCACATCTTACTATTCAGGAGTTCTTGAATTAACCATAGTAAACTACAGAACTACTTATTTAAGGTCAGTTCTCTTGCTCCTTGCTAACTTTGCACTTGAAATTCCTTAGGTTTAGAAGGTTCCCATCTAGGACGTAATAGCCTACATGACATCTTTGTGCTAATTAGAAAAAGAAATCGCCTCTGGTCAAATGTAAGCTCAGACTAGGGCACAAGCTTGGTAAGCAAAGTGAGATGTGGATGTCACTCCCCCGCCTACCTCCTCTGCCTCCTCCTTTTGCAGACTCTGCAACAGTCCTGGTCTTGCCTACTATAATTTCCCTGGCTTCTCAGAGTTATTAACTGCCAAAGACAGGCAGCAAACCTATGTAGATAGTAATAAAACATAATAATAACTAGCAGTGATTGTGAGTTGGTGGTTTATATATATCTAATCCTATCTTGTATCTCTTTGAGTTTTGCAAATAAGCAGAAGAGTTTCAAAGAGATTATATATCCTGAGCAATGTGACACAGACAATGTGATAAAGCTTGAACTGGAATCCAAAATGACTGACTTCAAAACTTAATCTCCTAATCTCAACCCCAATGTGGTTTTTTGTTTTAGTTTTTGTGGGGTTTTTGTTGTTGTTGTTTCAATTACAGGGAAGAACTCAAGTGTAGGCTCCTGGATCTGTATGTACTTTTCTCTCCTTATATTGGAGTGGTAGAAAGCACATGATGATCTTGGGACAAAGAATCTGGAGAGTTTTTAGAGAGTGAGCCTTTTACCTGTGGATAAAGTTTTAACTTTGTTTATTGGAATATTTATAACCTGCTAGAAGGATTTAAAATTGTGTCTTCCGGTTATATCACACCACATGGGGACATATTAAAATAATCAACCACCCAACCGACAGGAAACATTCATCTGTTACAGTGGGAATCCTGGGATGAACAGTATTGCTTTCTGCTCATAGAATGAATGTCATTCTTAAGCATTTTCATCATACAAGATCATATGACAGGATACATTACAAAACTAACCATTATTACTACTACCAGTACTAATAAACTTGTATTGATTACCAACTATAAAAGGACACTTTATATGGATTTTCTCAAAGCATCAAGACTTTATGGTAGATATCATTGTATTTTATCTATTAAGGAAACTGAGATTTGAAGAGATAAAGAAATTATCAAAGATAAGACAGCTAATAAGTGCAATCTTTTCTTATACAGGGGTACACAATATCACTGCTGAGCATTGCAGCGAAGCCAAAGCTATAGAACAGTTTCTGTCTTATTGTTTGCATTATTAATTCTACTATGTATATGCATGCCTAATACCACATAAGAAATATCCTGTCCAGAAATATTCGATTGGAATCTAATCTAGCCTGTAGATCTAATATACAATTTATAGAAAACATTGATGATGCAGGACAAATATAAATAACAAGGAAATAAAACACATTCAGAATGCAAGATATTCTATAATTGGCAGAATCATTTTCGAAAGATAGAGGTCATGGAAAAAATAAGATGGGATACTGTTCAGTATAAATGAGAGACAAAATAGCAAAGAGACAAAATGATCTATGATTACCTAGTATTTAAAATGAAAAAAAAAAGATTAAAAAAAACTATAAAATACATTTAAGGGAAAATTAGAGAAATGCAAATAAGCCAGCAAGATCAAAGAGGATGGTAAATGAAGGAAATGATTTTTGTTGGAGGAATCAGGGAAGATGTCACGGGATGAGAGGCATTTATTCAATGTATTCCAAGACATTGCTCTGTGATTTTTCAGCCTATATTGATTTCCTTGCTGTCTATACTCTAGCCCTAACAATAGTATTTTTGAATAAATATTGCTAGGTAACATTATCTAAATGTTTCTTATATGTAAGCCTCTTCTCTCCAGGATTTCCTCTTCCATTTTTCTAATGGGCTCTGCAATGCTCAGGACAAGCCTACATCATTGACACTCAAGTACACTGAGGCAACAGGATCTACAGGTCCTCCCCTAGCATTGAGTATATTAACACAAAACAATATGTACCGCAATAAAACTCCAGTGTAATTTAAAGGATTAAACGATTCTTTCAAATTAGTTGTAGCTCCATGCTCTTTTTTGCAAAATTCAATCAAACTAGATGCTAATAAAAATAAGTTTGCCATTAGCCAGCAGGGGGAAGAAAGATCCTTCAGTGGTTACAGAATACAGCTTCGACACATCTTGGTGAGGTGGGAGTCTTTATGCATTATTCTCCTTATTTTACCAGGCAGGAAGTAGACACAGAGAGAGGCTAAGTGACTTGCCCAAGGACAAAGAGTGAGTCAGATGCAGAGCTGGGAATTGAGCCCACTTCTCCCGGTTCCCAGTGTACAGCTTTTCTCAGCAAGCCATAATGCCTTTCAGATGGATCATTTCCTAAAATGTATTAAGTTGTTAAAAATTCAATATGGGTGTTGCATTGCTTTCCAACTAGTTCTGTTTCTCACTACCTTCCTAGAGCTATTATCAGAACCTAAACTGATGGTTGGATCAATAATCTCACATCTATGTTTTTTTAGACAACATGTCATTAAAACTGGATATATCCAAGCACCTAACATGAATCAGAGCCTTTGGAGAGTGAGGTTGTATTTGGCTCTTTTGGCAGGTGGGGGGGAGGATCCTACAGTGAGGAGGAAAAAAATTGCAGCTCTAAGTGAGGAGAAACTGGATATTATCAGGAAGAACAAGACCTCATCAATCACCAGAAAGGCTTAAAAACAAACAAACTCTAGCAATATGATGTTCATAGGGGCACTTTTAAGGAAGAAAAGTAAAAACTGCATACATTGAAAAAGTGGAGAGCCTAGGCCTTTTGAGAAGATTCTAGACATTTGTTTTTATGCAAAGCTATTTTTCATTAGCTGGAATTTTACCCATTGGTTCACTGGTTCATCTTACTCATGAATCATGGGCAGGGACTATCTTTTTTAATTACAAGACATTCAAACTGTGCTCCTATTGTGCTAACTAAACCAGAAATGCTAAGTGGGCCAGATATTAACACCCTACACATGTCTTCTGACTTGATTATTGGAAATATCACCAACTCATGACTGTGCCCTTTACTAAAAAATCCAAACTCAATTATAGAATCTCTTTCTTCTTTTTAAGATTTTATTTATTTATTCATTAGAGACATAGGCAGAGACAGGCAGAGGGAGAAGCAGGCTCCATGCAGAGAGCCTGATGCAGGACCAGATCCCGGGACTCCAGAATCATGCCATGAGCTGAAAGTAGACGCTCAACCTCTGAGCCACCCAGGCGTCCCTAGAATCTCTTTTAATACAGCAACCTGAATAACTACCAGTCAGTCAAGATTTGTCCAAAAGATCAAACCCATTCACTATCTCTGGCATATGCTTTTCTATTCACTACCCATCCAAAAGGATACAAAATCCCTATAGGCCCATGGCCTCACCTGCCAAGTCTAAATAATTTTAGATCAAATTATTTCAAAATAAAAAGTTTCATTTAAAAAACTGATTCAAATACTTAGTTTAGATATACTAATTCTTATGTCAACACAGGTATGAAATCTAAAGACAATGCATTGAAATAGAATACACACGTGGCTCTTAGTAAGTCACAGCTTTGCCAAAGAAAAGAGAGGATTAAACACAAATCTACATGTGATCCCACCTGTGTCTCAGAATAAGCATTTGTCTACCCATTGGGATCATATCTCTGCCATCTTCGCTATATTTTTCTTCTCCCTTTTACTCTCTTCTTTTCAGTCCACATCCTCTCCTCTGATTCTGCCTTTTTGTCTCAACGGAGAGAGGAAGTTTTGAAGGCATAGATGTAGGAACCGTTGAAACTCATCTTTGGTATCCTTCCTCCCAAAGCCATGACCTATAACAATTATGCACTCCAAATTTCAAGGCATTATGCTCAGCTTTCCAAGGCCACCTTTTGTTTGCAATACACCTAGTAAAATGTCTTTTTTTTTTTTTTGTAAAATGTCTTTTCACTGTGACCCAGTCCAACCCAATGCTGATGCCTACAACTGCAGGACTCCATCGTAGGTTACAGGCTTTCAGCTTGGGTGTTCGATTCATCAATTTGTGTTTTTGGCCCCTACAACATTTTTGTTGTTGTTGTTGTGTGTGTGTGTTTTGTTTTTCATCTTGATGGGGCAATATTTAAAACTTAAGGCATTGTGTGTAAAAATCCAGATTCTGGGCCACTCTTAAACTATTTAAAGGTCTGGCAACCCTTGGCTCACATTCACCCAACACACAATTTGCTCCAGCTAAAGGTCAGCTGCTCCTTCGGACAGTGTGGGGTTCTCTAATTTACATGTGACCCGGGCCACCTTCTGACTAGCCCAGGTGCTGCATGTATTTGTATTTGTAAAACTCACTCTATATCTTGCCCTTTAATTCATAAAGTTCAGTCAAATATGTCTGAGTGCCATTACTTAGCATGATGAGCAATGAGGTCTCAGCAGCCTTTTCTCTGAGTAGAGATTTCAGAAGCCATAGGTGATCTATTTCTATGTAACTATAGAAGAAATGTGGCCTATCAGTTGCTCTCACCTGCAGAAGGGAGAGAAGAGGGCAGGATTGCTGCTTCAGGTTTCTTTATATGATTTCCTGCCTTTTAAGAAAATGTTATTATTGTATATTGAGTTCAATACTCACATGGTGACTTTCAAGCGAGAGTTTGAGACTTGGCGATAGAGCTATTACTGCTGCATTTCACACGAAAAAGAGTTTTACTAATCCTCTTTGGCATTCATCTCTAAATCTTGGTGAACTCAAGTAGCTTCAATCTCTGAAAGTTTATTTTTGACTTAAGTGATTTTCCTGCTATTGCTAGATTTTTTCAGGTGTCTCGCCAGCTTAACTGTTATCTGAATAAAAGCTTTGTTTATTTTCCTTGGCTCTTTATAGCAGGTTTAAGTCTGTTCCAAGGGGTCACAACATTTCCTGCCCAATGCCTTTTATTCTAAGCATGCAGTCAGTAATTATTTTTTACTTTACCTAAAATATAAATAACTCCCTTATACTCATTTTGAACTTTTTCCCATAGTGCTTTCCTTATGAAAGGGGGGGAAAAAAAGCCCTTCAACAGACCTCCGTGTGATGTGAGCAGAGTTCTAGTCAGGGAGCATAAATCATGCCTCATACTCACAAATATACAAGTAACCCTTCCCCTTCCTGCTGTTTTCAATTACTCAGATTAATTTCTTTCCAAACTTTTTGGCACCCCTCTGCTAAAGTACACGGCAAACAAATTTACGGTGAGTCCCAAATTAAATATTAATGCAAAATCTTTCAGCCTCAAATTTCATTTGGTTCAGTCTCTCGAAAATTCAATAAAATTTTGGTGTTTATTTCATATTTAACTTATTTCTAGGCAAAATGTTGATTTTACTACTGAAATTCTGGGGTCAAATTATTAAAGGGGATTTTGACAATGGGAATGAAAAATCGACTGAACTTAAAATCATACATAAATTCGATTTCTGCTCATGCATTTAGCAAATGTCTACAAACCTACATGCAAGCTATTTACAAAACAAATAAATTGGTTGAGATCTTTTGTTTCAATATCTTGTTGTTGTTGTTGTTTCAATACCTTATTTCTAAAACTTTAAATGCCAAAGCTTTGGCTCTCTTTTAACCTAATGTCTTTAGTATAGGTCTTCCCTTTTTTTTTTTTTTTTAAGATTTTATTTATTTATTCATGAGAGACACAGAGAGGGAGAGAGAGAGAGAGAGAGAGAGAGAGAGAGAGAGAGGCACACACACAGATAGAGGGAGAAGCAGGGAGCCCGATGTGGGACTCGATCCCAGGTCTCCAGGATCAGGCCCTGGACTGAATGAAGGTGGGGCTAAACCACTGAGCCACCCAGGCTGCCCTGTCTTCCCTTCTTTAATCGAAAGATGTATCATGTTTGGAAACTAAGAAAGCAAGTTATCTTTTTTCAACATTCTATGTAATGATTATGTGGTTTTTCCAAGGTAATTTCTCTGAATGAAATATTTCCCCCACAGTGCTGCTGCGAGAAACATAAGGTAAATAGTGTCAAAAAGGTTGATTATTCCCAGTTCCTTTTCTGGTTCTAGATGACCTGTATAACTGAAAAAGAAACTGGGTGAGAATATTTGGGGGGCTAAGTTCATACTTTGGAATGCAGATTTGAATATGATATTTTAAAACCAATCTTTGACTTCTTCTCAAGGTAGGTAACAGGAAAGAGAGGCGAAAAAGGAAAAGAACAACAACAAAAAAAAATCAATAGAATCAAATCCTGAAACAATCTTTAAATAACTCAGGGTACAGAGTAATTCACTCAGTTTCATATTAACAGTATTTCCTTCAAACGCTGTATTTCCTTTCTTTATTCTCACAAACCTCTGGGCTCTGATATTTTTTTCCTTTTCCATCACTTTTATAATACCTTTCTCTCTTTCTCTTAACTCTTTCTCCTTTCTTGACCCAACAAGAACTCAATAGACCCAAATGAGTTTGTTTTGTAGCCATAAGCAATCCCTCCCTGAAAATCCGAACTTGAACAATTGTTAAACTAGTGTTTCATTGCTTGTCCTGGTTTTTGTTGTTTCGTTGTTTCTTTCTCTAGTCTATAAATCACACTGAATGGTACATAGTAGTTACTGTAACAGTTATTCAATGACTGTGTGGATAAACACGGAATAATCCAAGGGCCCTGATTGACAAAGAAAAATACCCACTAGGCCATAAGTGCTTACCCAGTAGATTTTCCACTACTTACTGTCACTAACCCCGTTCCTTTCTACAGCTTTCTGGGAATTTTCAGGCAGGGTAATGAGTATGGCCCATAGCGGTACCCTTAACAATTTCTTCTCTTTAATCAAACATCCATTAGTGGGAACTTGACTATCAGCACAAATTCTTCTCAATCATGTCAAGAATTTGGGGACAATGAAAATGGATTCTTCCTTGAAAACTCTGGGCATTTCAAGAAAAAAAATTGCACAAATGCATCTTCATCACATGGGGCAAGGCCTATTCCTTCTGCTGTTATATATTCATTTAGATTAGTAGAAATAACAGAAAAGAAATAATCACTGCCATATTTACTAGTGCTTGGAATATCACTAAATGCATTATTTTAACTCAACCCCCAAAGAATACTATAAATCCGACTCTACTAATTCCTTTCTGCAGACATAGTGTGGGAAAATATGGGGTAATGGGGAAGATGGTATTAGTAATTCTGAAATATAAGGGAAAGGTAGTAAGGCAAGCAATACTGCATGGTCCACATGAGACCATCACATGCTTTACGCTAAGAAACATGTTTCATGAAACTTAATAAAAGGTGCTGCAAAAAGGAATGCATTCATCTTTAAATAACCTTCCGTGTTAACCTTTACCTTCAAAGATAATAGTTTGAGGCTGTATTTTACGCCTTATCCTCTCAATATGTTGACTGGTGCCGCATTCAATGTTATAGAAAATCTTCCTAAATTAAAGATATGAATTGCTCCTCTGCCTGGTCCTCATCTACACTGTCATCTCCTCATGTAAGCCACCAACATCTCTCTCCAGGACAATTATGACAACACTTTAACTGGATTACTGTATCCCTCTTATCCTCCTTCACTCAGCAGCAATAAGCATGAACTCTAAAAAATTAAGTTGTGTCCTATCACCTCTGATTAAACATCAAAATGCTGCTTGTTGTAATAAGAAAACCCAAATGTCTCACTATGATCTGCATGGTCCTGTGTGACCTGTTCTGGCTTTATCATAAATATGCCCTTTCCTACTTGTCCTCTTTCCCAAACACACACAGTTCATATCAAACACACAGACTTTCTTTCTCTCTCTAAAATACCAAATTCTTGACTCCTTCTCAAGGGTTTGCATGGAAAGCTTCTCCTTCAGAACTACTCATACTTGTTCCCTTTCATTGTCTGCTGTCTCAGCAAATAGGTCATCCTTCTCAAAAGGCCTTCTGTGATTACAACCACCCATCACTCTCTTGATTACATTATTTTGTGTTTCTTCTTAGAACAAAATATTGTTTGTTTGCTGATTGTCTCCTCCTACACTAAAATGTAAGCTAAATCAAACCAGGTACATTGTCTAACTTGCTCAGTTGCCTCATTCCCAATATCTAGAACACTACCCACCACATATTTGTTCTACTTTGTTAAATGAGTGGATATATAAGTGAATGACCACCTGCCACATGGATTGCTTTTGAGAATCGTGTGATTTCAGTAGGGGAAAAAAGAAACTTAAAAAGAAAAAAGAAAAAGAAAAAAGAAAGTGTCCTGAGAATGTACGGGATTTCTGGTTTTATAGTGCAATACAGGATATAATGTGTCTTCACATACATTATCTTCCATGCTCTCAGGGAAGGTATAGGGGACACCACTATGCCTCTTTTACGGAGTTGGTTAGATTGGTTTTCTGTAAAACTCTGGTGGTGTTTTCATAGGCATTCAGATTAAAACACACGTAAGAGAAAACCCTCATGCTCTCCAGAATTTTATGTTCTCCCAACAATGATAGCAAGCAAGAAGAGTGGGAAAAGGGCTAAGGCTTTGGTTCTTATCCCTATCGGGATTAATTTCAAAATAGTTGACAATATCCTTAACAAGCACAAATAGGAAGAAAGCAAGTCCTAGTAGGGGAAAGAACTATATTCAAGGATGGACAAATCCAGAATGTTTAAATTCTAATTTCTATCTATTCTTAATGTTAGCCAATGTTGGATTAAATCAACATATTTTCCCCCAAGTAAGATGTGTATGCCACTAGCATTACACACCATCAACATGGTGCTGGTGAACTGCTAGCCTTTTTGTTAAGTAACAACAATACCAGGACTCAGCCAAAGGGCCTGAATTCTGAGTTAGTAATTCTACCTCTAAATCTTAGTTGTTGTTTTTTTTTTAAACGCAATCTGAGAAATATGAATGCCCAGTAGGTACGATCATAATATTTTCACCTGATAAGGCAAAAATCTCACCCATGAGCTGGCATCGTTATCACTGTACTTTCAAGAGCTTAATTATGAGAAAATGCCTTAAAAATTAATAGAGTTGAATAAAGTGGAATATTTTAATAAAGCATACTTGCTATTTTAACATTTTCATGCCAATAAAATATAACATTAAAAGCTTTAGGAAATGCACACAAGGTCTTAGATATTCTAAAAATCAAATCTTTTTAAAATTTCTAGAATGTATATTTTAGCAAAAGTCTGAGGTTCCTAATTGCCTCAGTTACTTAGTCTGTGTGGATGGAAGTTTCAATAAATCCTTACTATCTATGCACTCTTTCAGCATCTTTGTCCTTCTCCTCATATATCCTAATTTTTTAAAGAAAACAGACCATTTATAAACCCATTTCTGTTATAAGCTTTATATCTACACAGTTTTTCTTTCTCACAAATATCTTAAAATACCCTTGGAACACTCAAAGCAAGCAACCATAACTAAGTTTCACTTCTCCTCTTCTCCCCATCCCCATTTTTAGCTATCGTTTTTTCATTTTAAGAAGGGCTAAGATGATAAATTGTCATTAAAGAAAAACTCAGCGGTAGAAAAATTCTTAAGGAATTATGTATTCATATTTCTAAAGTTAAGCTGTCTTGGAAGTCTTGAAGGATGTCAATGCAATGTGGAAAAGTTAGGAAGGAATGTCCTATTGATTGTAAGAATAAAACAAGAGACGATCTGTGGTACCTTGATCTTACCTAAAGAAGAAACGTATTCTTTCGAGTAAAATGAGGTCGTGTTTCAACAATACCTGTCTTTGGTCTGAAGGCTAAGCCAGCCAGGACAATGAGGTGCACGCATCTCAGGAAGAGATGTCTGACTGTTAATAAGAATGCATTGTGAGATAAAATGTAATGCCGGCATCTTAGCAAGGCAACAGGCTCTATCTTCTTCAATTTTTTTTTCTTTTTTCTCTTACTTAATAAAGTTAGAAGAAATCTCATATAAAAAGGTACTTTCTCAACTCGTTTTCTATAAAGGATATAGTTATAATATTAGTCATGTATAATGGAAACTTTCATATGTACATGATTATATTTGAGAAAAATGAGATTAAACAGATGACTGTACAGTAAGAGTATATTAATCAAAATTACTTTTCATTGTTTCTATAGGTAAAGACACCTTGGACAAGTGTTGCATATCTACTACTATCCTGGAATATTTGAGAAACCCCAAATATATCATTCAACAAATATGAGGGCAGAGTCATTGAACAATGTAAGTAACATATCGTTATCAACTTAAGCATTAGCCTTTTGCCAAGGTGATACCTATAGGAATCCGACCTACCAGGAAATCAACAGCAAATGAATGGGTCCATTTATTTAACTACACCATTGCATTTTTTAACCATATTTGGACATCTAACTGCAGACTGAAACTAAGTTAATGTGACTGCATAAGAAAAGTTATTATAGTCATATTTATAAACACATTAAATCCTGTTGTCCATTTTATCATTGGAATGATTTCTACTCTATATCCTGTGTCAAAATAAAGTCTTAACTTTGAAACAATATTTAGGAATATATTTTAATTTTTAAAAATATTTTACATAATAAGAAAAATAAATTCAGTTAATAAAACCAATAAAAAATAAATTTCTAATTTCATTCAATAAACTAATTATCTGAGTATGAATGAATTCAGAGCATATATTTATTTGCATTCTAATAGGGTTTTAGATTCTTATGCTTACCTATGATAAAAATATATGTTACTTTAAATACCCCTATTATGACAGGGATACTGGCAAAGGTACACATTACTGACTCTACAAAGTATAGAAGGTAAGTGTCATGCATAAGCCTTTTAGGGAAATATATTGTTATTGTTATTTTTCCATAAAATTCAACTTTAGGCTTTTAATGCAAGATCAGTTCTACTATTTTACCACATCTGACTGGCTACTATCTAAAACTTGGATTCCCATTTAGTTACGAGTCAGTTTCATCAATTAGTTTAGTCAGGAAGCTCAGTCAAAATAATTGGGTTTGTATAAAGATAGCCTAAATCAATAGGATGGAATGAGAGAGAGAGACAGAAACTATATTTTTGGTATCACTGAATTCAGAACAGAGCAATAAATAATACATATTTTCTAACTTGGCCTTGTAGTTATGCTGGGGGTGGGGGAGAAAGGAGGCCACCAAATCATTTATGAGGAGGAAATAAAGATCTAAAATTGTGAAGGCAGCTTACAGCAGAAAAACCTAATAGAAATATATATATATATTTATTATATATATAATTTATATATATATAAATTTTGGAGGTCTAAGCTTACTCATTCTGATGAGATGCAAAAGCCTTTATTCCTCTTTCTATAACACAGAGGGTTCAGATGTACTTGGAGAAATTGACATTTTATTCAAATGAGACAGCACAAAATATTGAGAACAGTGATTAAATATTATGGCAAGCACAATTCTTTTCGTAAGCAAGTGAGGTAGGTACACTCATTGGCACATATGGGTTAATCCAAAAATAACTTTAAAAGCTCTAATTTTTAGAGATATGTTCATAGTTTTGTATATAATATTTAAATAATAGAACCTTTTTTTTTTTTTAATCACCCCAAGGAACTAACAAGCTCTAAAGATCTCCATCCTAAAGAAAACAACTGGAAAATGTCCCCTGAAGCGTGTAGGCCATTAGATTTGTGATTGGTATGTGGCAATATCATCCCTATGCATCTAGGTAATGGGTTTTTATATATAGGTAAATTTGGAGAATAAGAATCGTGAAATGTAAAAAAGAGGACTGAAAAGTATCCTACCACTTTTCTGATTGTGTCCTTCCTCCACACCAAAAAAACAAACAACAAAACATTTCGCTCTTTGTAATCTCTCTGCATCAAGGTAGTTTTTTGTCATTATTCTTAGTTTAAGTATGGGGACCCAGATTTCTTCTAGGTAGTTTTTGAACTGCTAGAATAAACATGACTATTTCCTGACAGAAGTTTGGTCCAATATGTATTCTGGTTAACTCTAAGTACTCAACCTTTAACTTTAGTTTTGTTTAGCGTTCCAGCTACTAAAAACATTGTTTCAAATTATAAGCATGAAGGGCATCATAATTATAGGTATTTCAAAAACAAATCCATTTTAACATTTATATCTCCTCCACTGCCAGACTTTGTTAGTAACGTGGAAATTCATCATTAGAATACTGTATGTTAAGAGTTGAAAAATAACTCTTAAAGTTTTTCCATTTCATATTTTCATTTTTCAAGGAGGCAATATCACAAAGACATTTTCTGGAATTTGGAAAAAAAAGTTTCACATAAAAATATCTATCTCCGATTTTCAGGCTAGAGCGATGTTTTTATTTTTAATTTTTTTAAGATTTTATTTATTTATTCATGAGAGAGACACAGAGAGAGAGAGAGAGGCAGAGACACAGGCAGAGGGAGAAGCAGGCTCCATGCAGTGAGCCCCGATGTGGGAATTGATCCCGGGACTCTGGGATCATGCCCTGGGCCAAGGCAGGTGCTCAACCGCTGAGCCACCCAGGTGATGTTTTTAAAGGATGTTTGTGCCAAGGCAGGCATTTTAAAGAAGATACACATATATAATCTTTAAAGAAGATTTTAAATATATATGTTATATAATTTATATTATGTATATAGTAAGTGGGTTGCGCTCATTGCTAAATTAGTTTAATGACATCATGTTGGTATAATCATGTTTAACTTTTAGCATTAATTCTACTTTCTTTGAATGCATCTATCTAAAATGAAGACAAGTGTTTCCTTTGTACAAGAATTGTTTTGACAGACAGCCACAGAAGATAGAGAAATCTTTCAATACATCTGGCTGGTACTTTTTACTATCCCAAATCCCTATTACTAGGAAGGAATTGAAGAAAGGGAAGTGTACGTTTCATATAAGATGTAAAAATTAATAGTGGAATCATGAAAACAAATCGATCATAGTAATATATAGAATGGAGGGAAGATACAGAGACCCCTCACCATTGCAATCACTGTAGAAGACCAAATCCTATTCAGTCCAGGTAACTTTAAATGGAGCCTATCTTTATGGTATACCCAAGGCTCTGAAAAGAAAATGACAAGGCAAATAGTAAGAAATCAATGTCCTGGAACCAATACACTTGCAAACAAAAAATTTCTGCATGTCTCCACCGTGAATGACAAGTAGTATTTAGAAAGTATTACCATAGTTAAGAATATGTTCACCATATCACTCATCCCCCCACTCTTTCTAAGAAGATAGACTTCCTTCACTTCCACTTTAAAAAAAAAAAAATCACTTCCATCTTAATAATCCTAGCATTCTTAACACTTGAATTTTCTGTAATATTTGCATGCATCTCCCCATTCTTTCTCCCCATTCTTCAGGGTTTAATTATATCCACCCTCATACCGACGGAAGTTTCTTTAAATTATTTTAATACTGCAAGCATTTTCAGAGGATATTTGTTAGGAAATGAGAAGATAATTATTTTTTAGAAGTATTATTTTGTCTAAAGATACTTTCATCTCTTCTTTAGGAAATACTAATTTGGATTTAGTCTTTTCCTAAATTTATCATTTGGGTTCCCCCCCCCTCCACTTTTCTTTCCCTCACTCTGTTCACTGCAACTCACATTCTTTCTCTTGTTTTAACACACTGAAATTGTTCTTTGCTTCCACTGTCTCCTTCCATTCTTACCAGTTTTAATTTAAGCTTGAGAAAAGAGAAAGAAGAAATCTTGAAGATTACAAAGACTTCTTCAAAACAAAACTTTTACGTTTGTGGAATACAAAGAAACGTGGATTGCAGTTCATTCTTCTTTGAGGGGAGGAAGATTAAAATTGTGACATACACATGATTGCCATTTTTAGATGGCTTCACAGACATATATATTTAACTGGCTATAACAACATGAACTTTGATTATTTGAAAATATGTTTCCCCATCTTATCAGACTCAGGAACTTAAAAGAGATTAGTTTTAGGTTTCTCAATCCCCTTTATTTTCAGAAAATCTGACAATTTAAAATACACTTCCTTTTAAGTCTTAATCCTTATCAAGCAATACTTTGATATGATATGACATTGTTATATGACACATTGGTTGATCCTAAGTGAATATGATTTATCCTTCACGTTTTGCTGTTAAGAGTTACAAAGATGTTTCCTTTTTTAGATGTGATGAAATCTAATAAGAACTGACATGCACATTAGCTTAACTCTGTATCAAAATCAATATAAACCAAGAAAATAAACAACGTGGAATTAGAAGGACAAGTGAATATGTGTAGATTCAATACAAGCATATGTTAAAGCACTCTCCGTTTTAAAAAAAAATGGAGTTTATGCTCATAAACTTACAAAACAAAGAGCAACACAGGTAGAAGGTAATACAACCATTTCTAGCTATTTCCTACAGTTTAAGAAGACACCCATTACCTAAGATATATTTGGAGAACCTGAAAGTGATTTCTCATTTTCTGGCATGAAGCTGGCTCCTGCACTACAAAACACACCTGTGTAATTCACACGCCTATTTTATTCTTCAAGGACAATTGACATAAGTCTGTGCAGAAAGCTACATCTCATTAACCTCTTTCTTGAGTTTATATTCCCATATCGTCTGTTTCAGCATTTCACTGAGGAAAGTTTGTCATAATGCAGCAGCACTTTCTTTTTTAACTTTAAACATGATTTCTCCCCCCCCCACCCTTTTTTCCCCCCAACAGGACCCACCCTTTTTACTTTTGATAATGTGAGCTCCTCTCTAACAGTTAGGCAAGTTTTGTTAAATATATATAATAGTGACAAAGTGTTGGTCTACAACTATTTTTACTTGTACTATCTTATAATAGTACTTTTTATCCTGACATGGTGATATATGACACCATTTCAGTTCTAGGAAAAAGTAACAATCCTTTCCCATATGCCCTGTTTATATCTTAGGATGTTCCTCTTCCTCATGGAACTTAATTTGCACCAAATCGCAATCCTTTGAGATACTTAGTTTTCTATCTCAGGAGAAAATCGGAGGTCTATATGTTCTCTTCAGGTATTCATTCTAATCATTGCAGTAACAACTCTCTCCCTCGTAAACACATCCAAAATCACTAAGGACTTAGCTCCAGATGAGGTCAAATTTGCCGAGACCGGGGACTCAGAAAAAGCCCAAGAGCAGGAGTCTGCAGTGCCATTATATCTGGCTAGCTCACAGGGCTGAAAAGCTTCATTCTGCTCATCTGCTCTGGTCCAACTTCAAAGATTCTTCCTAAGAAAGGTTGAGAGCTGATTGTTCCAGATCAAAGACATCATCATTTCAAGTTAGAGCTATGTGCTTCCATTTTATCAGTATAGTTTTCGACTATTCCACACCAACTTCAAGGCAAGTTAAGACAAGTTTAGAAGCTATATGGTTAGGTGGCAATGATATGTTTAAAAGATGATCACTCAGTAAACGTCAGATTTTCTAAAGGAACTAATATCAGCCTCACTACTGGTAAAGGAAATGTGTGAGCACATTATAAAGCCTGTAATCTGGTTGCCAACAGCAGGTTGGATAGAAACACTACAATTCATTCTCCTGTTCTTTCCTATAATGAAGCAATAATTTTTAGTCAATTCATAATTCGCTTCATATGAACGCAGTCACTAAATCTCCCAATGCAATATTTTGCCTATTTACTTGACACTGAGATCCAGGATCCTTGCTATGTTTGTTACTTCTCTTTTTTTTTTTCTTTTACTAACTAAACATCATTGACAACAACAGCAAACCGAAATATTATCAGTCAGTGTGAACACACACACACACACACACACACACCCCTAGATCTAAGATACTCCTGATTTTACTCTAGGGAGTTAACCATTCCAATGCCGGCAGCCCAAATATTCATTTGTCTTTTTTTCTCCCCCCCCCCTTTTTTTTTTCACCCGTGCAACTCTTGTCAAAGATTGTCAAACTTGCACAGGGATCCCTGGGTTTCCAGATCAAAAGTTTACACGATCTAGGTGTATTAACATTCCCACCTCCTGTCTCCTCTGCTCCCCATACGCGTCCCCACTCCAACTTCTTCCACCCATCAAGTATTTGGGGGGAAAAAAGAAAAAAAGAAAAACCAGACAACCAAGCAACTGCAAGACGCCAGGGGTGGGTAAACATCTCTTGGTACCGTGAGCCGGGCCACAGACCTCCGGAATCAAAAAAAAAAAAAAAAAAAGTCAAGTTCCAGCAGGTGCCTGAGGCCAGCAGCTCCCTGGAAGCCTGGCCTCGGGCTGGGGCTGGGGCTGGGGCTGGGGCTGGGGCGCGCGGCCGGAGGGGTCCCCAGGGCCTGGGCGCCGCAGGTCGGGGGCTCCCCGCGAGCGGAGCGCAGGGCACACACCGCCCGGGCGGGGAGCCCGCAGCAGCGCGGAGCCGAGAAGTCTCGGAAAAGCCCATCCTCATCCCAGCGTCTGCAGCGCTTGGCTTGCGCGGGCAAGTCCAAGGGGTCCCAGTGGGGACCTCGCGGGGACCCGGTCCGGGGAGGCGGCCGGGGGCGGGGGGGCACCGGGCTGGGACGTGGCCCGCCGCCCCGCTCCCCCACCCCCCGCCAGCCAGAGCCCAGGGGCCCCCAGCGCCGAAGTTTCGCGCTCGCTCCGCCGCCGGCATCGCCCAGCCGGAGAGCCGAGGCGGCGACGGGGGAGCCAAGAGCCAGGTGCGCCCTTACCTCGGTCGGCTCCCACGGGCAGCACCTTGGCGACAGGCAGTAATCCCGAGACCGTGAGGACGGCGAGGACAAACTCGGACATCGTGGTCGCCCGGGGAGGAAGCCCGCGTTGCAGACTGCGCCGCGGCGCCCTCGGCCCGGCGGCGGCGGCGGCGGCGGCGGCGGCGGCAGCTCGCGGCCCCGACCCGCGCGGCGTCATTTACAAATGTCACTGGAGAGGCTTCGGCTCGCGGAGCCCGGCCGGTCCGCCTCCTCCTGCCTGGAGCGGGCTGTGGCAGGTGGAGGGATGCGCGCGTGAGACACGGGGAGGGAGAGCGCGAGCGCGAGCGGGAGCGGGAGCGAGAGGGGGTGAGCGCCGGCGAGCGCTCGTGTGTCTTGACTTTTCAATGCAGGGGACGTCTGCTGTTACATCACGCGCGGAGGGGCAGCGAGCGGTGCCCGCGCAGGGGGATGCGCCGGCTCATCCCAGGCCGCCACGCGCCCCTCGTGGTCCGCAGGGACCCCGGCTAGGACCCCGGCTAGGACCCCGGCTCGGGCATTTCACACGACCGGGAAGCACCGGCGCGAGCCGGCAGCACCGCCCATCGCCTGCGGCCTCGGTCTCCGGGGAGAGGGAAAGTAACTCCGGAGCCGCCTCGGGGGCGAGCTGGGTCCCGAGCCCGCGGGGAGGCTCCTGCATCGGGCTGAGCCAGCCGGCGCCGGGGCAGCTCTGCACCCAAGAGCCGGCTCGGAACCGCGGCTGCGGCGCTCGGTGCTTCCCCGGGCAGAGCAGGCTTGCTCCCTTCCCGCCCTGGGAGCTCCCCTTCCCGGGGAAGGAGGGACGAGCCGAGCCGCCGAGCTTCTCGGAGGCTAATGGTGTCCTCGGCTGCGCGCACAAGCGCGAAGCCTTCTCGATTGCTCCTTTAACTTTTGTGCTGAGTAGCACCTGGGGACAGAGGTGCAAAACGTAGTGACTCAGCAGAAACAAAACCCAAAACAATCCCCAAAGTCATCACCCCTGGCCTGAGAAGAGGTGGATGCAGAGAGGTCCCTGAGCAGGGAATGCAGAGAGGTCCCCAAGCAGGGAATCCTAGAGCAAAGGATTGGCACTTTGCTTGCAGTGCATTTCTCTCTTTTCTCTCTTTAAAAGGGGTCCTCTAACCATTTTAAACCTGTGTTGAGGGTTTTTCTTTTTTTACTGTTTTTTTTTTTCTCTTTCCACATAGTGCAGTTAGAGTTGAAAAACTTTCCCAGACCTTATGAGGCATGACCATGGATCAGTGCAATAATAATAAACAACAAACAAATAAATAAATAATAAATAAATAAATAAATAAAAAGTTGTTCGTACGGCCACTTGAGTTTTCAAATACAATCACTCAAAAACGCAGAAATCTTAATAGTTGAAGGCATATTTTTTTTCCCCTTCTAACATCAATAATTCTTGCCCGAGAAGTAAGGTTGAAAAATGTTTCCTATTTGCTTTTTTGAAACTTGAAAGGGGTGTAAAGGAAACTGAGAAACAGGATGACTGAAAGGCAAAGGAAAGATACCATAAAGCGCTCTCTGTGCCATTTACTGGTTGAAACAATATAGATGAATGCCCCGCACTAGGAGCTATTAGCTGTTTATGAGACAAAATTATCCAGAAACGTATTTGGATGCTCCTTAGAAGCCACTAAAATTAGACTGGATCAAAGAACAGAAAGGTGACTCCTAAGGGAAATCGCCAAGAATATGTGAAATTTGCCATATTATACTTACACTGTGATTATAAAATATGCCATATTGTACATTTTAAATTTGACGTTCCCTTGTATACCAAACAGTTTAGTATCTTCAAAAAGAACCGCTTCTACCTTTAAAAGTGCATGTTTTATTTTCTTCTAACGTTGTTAGGTGTGTAATTTCACCTAGTTATTTTAACTGTTTCACAAAAAGATGTACCATATAGGAAATATAGAAAGGCATTTTTTCCTATTTTACTTCATACTAAGAATTCACGAACTTTGAACTAAGTGGCCGAGTTCAAAGAATGTGGGGCTACAGTAGGGTAGGAAGGGTAGATTTAGAATGATACTCAAAGTAACAAATATTTCTTTCTCAAGCGTCCACAGACCTCTGCATTCTATGAAATATTTATTCTTTCATTGGGATGAAGTAAGCAGGTATCTTTCTGACATGATCCCATTCAGTCAACTAGAAGGTCAGCCATTAGGAAATCTATATCCACTTAAGTCTTGGCAATAAAACGAGGAGTGCTCACAAACCATGCTAGGGACATCCAGATTCGGCTTCTTCTATACTATTACCACCAATTACCTCCTATCTCAAAATTGCGAAGAAGAAGAAAGTGGCCAGGAACAGAACACCCAAAGACTCACCATGTACTCACGTTCTATGACTGAAAATCAGTGACTCATTCACTTCTGCAATATATGTAGCAGCCCTGGATTCCACGGTCAACTCTCAAAAGGGAAAAGTATGAAAGATAATCAGAGAAGTGAATACCCGGAAGATTTTGTATTCTACTGTATACTCTAAATATGCTACATTCTAAATATGTAGTGCCTCCTAATAATAAAACTACTAAGTAAATTAGGCAGAGTAACAACCGTATGATCTCTTTTACATCATCCGCTTTGCTTTATAACTGCCCTGAATAGAAGAAAATCAAGGATGCATTGTCCACACATTGTGATCAGAATAATACAACAAAACAAAATTCCTTTTTAGTGATCACCAATCAATTTGCTATATGTGAATGACACATGACTCAAAATTGTGGTGTAAAATAGTGGTACTAATTGTGGAAGGTTAATTGCTAAGTAATGGGGTAACATACCAAAAAAAAAAAAAAGTTTAGTGTAAGAATGAAAGGTGATGGCTTGTATTTAGCGTCAACCATGAGTTATTCTATCTATAAAATAAAATTTGGGACTTATTTTAGAAATGTGAATAGATGCTACTAGCAAAGACCTAATAGTATAAAAAGTCTTCTTCACAGTAACTGGGTAGAAGAATGGTATGTTTCAGCGGTCAAATGCACATAACCTATGCATTTGATGCATATCAAGCAGGTTTTTTAAAACAAAATTTTTTAAAACAAAAATCATAATAATGTATAGTTTCATACCACAAAACCATAATAATATGTAATAAACAGATTCAATATTAAAATTAATAGATACACAGTTATTTATAATAGACACATGGTCTAAACTGATATAAGGCCAGTGTCAAAATAAAATTGGATAAAATTATCTCACATCAAATCACTTGCATATTGTAGTTCTTCCTTGAAAATGACCAACTCATCGAAAGAGAGTTTTTATGAGAATCTAATGAGGTCGATAAAGGTATAGACCAAATTAGAGTTTTAAAGTTAAATATTTTTTCCAGGTTTCAAGTGACCATGGAATTGTAAATAACTATCTAAATAAAAGGGAAACATAAGTATAATTTTCTATGAAATACTTTTATTCCTCATTATATATACTTTAGTGTAAAAGAAAATCAATAAAGTATATTATTAGTGAAGAGGGAACAGCAAGAGTTACTGTTCAAATTCTGTTTGTTTCTACGGCCTATTATAATTTCTTCATTCTAATCAGAGTTATTAACACTGACAAGTTAAATAAATTAATTCATCAAACTATAGAATGTTATGAAATCTTTCATTGAGATAAATTAAACAAAGTAGAACCAATCATTCTTACTTTCTGGTCCAAAACAACCCACGAATGTTAATTATCAGTTGGTGGTAATCTTAATACTTCCCAATTAGAGCCATGCTTTGCACACATGTGATCAAACACAAGATCCCATTCCTACTAATTTGATTATTTCCTTTGCGCTCTTGGTTTTCTTACCATAGATAATAACAAGTCATGTACTACACACCTGAAAGTCGTGTTAGGGGGAGGGTGTGTGTCCCAACAAACCAAACCCGACAGTGTGTCTCCAGAAGTGATGTGTGTAAAGGAGAGTTGGCCTGAGAGCCAGGTTGCTAGGATTTTCTGCAGCTATCATTCCAAGGGCTGCTAGAGTGCTTACCCTGCCTTTCCACACAGAAAAGTTGCCAGGCAGCTGCAGACACGGGATGAGAAGGGAAAGGAAGGCAGGGGGTGGGGGTCAACTGAGAACTGTTAAAGAAACATTATTAGTGCTTAAAATTGAAACAGAGCTACTCTGGACAAAGCCACTAAGAAAAAAGAGCTTTAGATTCATTTTATTTCTCAAACTACAGCATTTCAATGCACATTTTTTTTAACCGCTCTCCTTCAAAAGCGTGCTATACCTGTTGGATAGCATGCTGTTTCAACTGAGACATAGGGATTCACTTGAGATAAATAAGATTTTGGTGCAACTTTAATTCCCACTATTTGAGAAGTATTAGTAAGTATGTACACCTGAGAAGAAGCACGATGCAAGTCCCCGATTAAACCTAGAAAGTAAATGTATTTCCGGGCAAATTAAGTTTTTCTCTTTGCATAAGGTTCAACTTACCTTTACCGTCATTATCTCTAAACACATTAAGGTTCCTATATTACAGTGAAGAACACAACTGATAGTCAATTAGAAGTTCCAAAGGGTAAATAATAAAAGTTCTTGATACTGATTTGATTGTTTTACATGTTCTCATTTGACAAACTTTTGACAATAGGAAGGAAAGGAAAAGAGTTTGTACTGACTTAGACAACCCTATCAGGCAACAACTGACTTTCATAATAATAATGTAGACTCAAGAGACAAATCCTATGTTGTTTTTTGGGTTTTTAGAAGTTACAATCAGCAATAATGCAATCCACGTTTGTGTGGAGGAGGGGAATACACAAATGCCAAAAGTTCATCAAACCCTTTTCACTGTAATCGTGCGGCAATAGCTTTCAGGTTCAGGTTAGTTGCTGGCTATAAGGCTCGTTGCCATCAGCGTTTTCTGACCTGACATACCTTTGGTCAGGTTGACCTCCACATCTCCATCTCCAGCTGCCAAAACAGAATCAGTGTGTCACTCTGGGGGCTGGTTGTCAGCGAGCCGTCATCAGGATGCACTTTGTTTGGATGAGCCTTGAGATCTTTTTCTACCAAAATTATTGATCTACGTTGTCTCAGTCATCTCTCTGCTCCTTAATTTTAGTTAGAAATTCCTAGGTTGTTGGAGCTGGAAGGGACATTCAAATCATTTCTCCAAATTTACTACGTTTTACAGATAAGAAAAGTTAAAGACAGGATAGGTGACTACTCTGAGGTCACATTATTTTATTAATATCAGAAACAGCCCTGGATAGTTTCCTGACTCTTTCCCGTATTATGCAGAGCTTTGTTGATACTCCTCGAGATTTTTCCTAGTTCAGAGGAGCGGCAGCCCAGGGGGTTTGAATTAGTTCATTCCCTTAATAGCTGCAGATTATGTAACAGTCATTCCACTCAGCGCTGTGCAAAGAACTATAAGGAAATAGACATGGTCCTTGCACTAGCAGAACTTACACTCTAAATCAAATGTCATTTCTCTGCTGATGGGCTGACTTTCCAGGATCTTGGGGGAACTATGTTGCCGCGAGCCACAGGTATGACACATAAAGGCCCCCGCTGAGATCACCCAGTAAAATCAGGGCTGCCTCATTCTGAATAATCATCTTTACAAATAAACTTTTATGGAGAAACCTGAGACTTCTGCTAGAATTAGGCTCTGAGGAAGAAATCACAAAACATATTCAGATAATCCTGGGTGTTGTCACCAGCGTTTAGTCAACCAACACATCATATATCCTTTATCTAGAACTCAGTAGCAAGTTCAGAAATGTTCAGAATTCAAAACATTTAGAAATGTTATGGGTGATCACTTACAGATTAATCAAAGCTTGTGAATTCTGTTGTGTGTTGTCGATTCACGTAGGATCAGAGGACGAGAAGAAAACTGGAAAAAGATTGGTTCAACTCTCATTTGTTTATTTTTATTATAGCTGTTAGTTGGGACCCTTTTACACATTTAATCCACTCTATATTGAATAATTTCCTACGTTATATCCAAATGATATTTTTCTTGTTTACTTTATGTAGAGTCTTCACCGTTTCACAATTTTTAAACTCCTACCAATGTAATCATCTTGCATGGGCTTTCCCTTACAATTAGTACTCGGAGACAATTTGTCTTACTGCTAATGACTTTTTACTTCTTCCCTTGACGTTGTTCAATCTTTCCTATATCTGCTGTTCCTTGGTCCTTCTGCCATGAAGCACATTTCTACATCCGAAGTAAATAAGATAATGCAAGGACTAGGACAGAGATTAGGTATAAGCAAGTGACAGAGAACTGAGAAGATGGGATACAGAATTACATTAATTGCAACTTATGTGTACTTTAGCAAAACAGATTACTGTTAAAATGGAAAAAGTTCTTTGGACCTACTGTATCCTTGGCCAAGTTTACTGAGTGGGGTATTTGCTTACTTGCTTGCTTGCTTGTTTGGTTTTTACTTTAAGGGGAGATGGTTTTGCTTTGTTTTGCTGAGTATTACTAAAAGAGTATTTTTTTCTATTCCTTTATCAGAAATCCATTCCTTTTTTTATTCCTTATACAGTAAATTTAAAAATAAAAACAAACAATAAAGAGAAGTCAAACAATGAGAGAGGAAGAAAGAACAGAAAAATAAACCTTTCTTCATAGTGAACCTCACTTAATTCCCCCTGGGAATGGTTCTTCAGAGGCTGTCAATAGCTCCATTTGGGCATGGTGCCTGTGCTAGAGTTAAGTACTAAATAGGTGTGTGGTAAATAGAATACACTTAGTGTTGAGTTTTTTAATTTTTTTTAAGTTTGCTTAAATAAATACTTGTAAAACAAACTTTTCCCAAACATTACCTATTTGTTCTAAGTAGAAAAATTTATTTTTCTCACATAGAAAATGTCTCTTACCCTCTAAAAGTGTTTTTCTATTATAAAAATTATACATTTAATCACAATAAAAACTCAAATGCAAAAAGGAGCTCTCTAGTCCAGAACAGAATGCCCTAATTTTGTGTCAAGCCTCTCTTTGTGCGAAGAAAAATAGTGACATTTGGACCTAGATATATTTATCAAGATTTGTGAAAATGTGTGATTTTATGCATGAATACTAGCAAAGTTAAATTATAGTTGAAAGACCATTAAATGCTTTTATGATGTCCCATTGCTACATTCTGCATTGTAAATAGAATTTACCAAAGGGTATCATTCACATCATTCTGCAAACTATACTATATAACAGCAACGAGTTAAGACATTATTCACAAGCACACAATAGAAAATATAGGAGAGAATGAATAGACATAGGATGACCACCAATATTTTTGGTTATTCAGTCTTTCCTTGTGATTAAATGCGTGTCTTTCTAAAAGAAGCATCAATTTTAGACTTTTAGGTGGATATCAATCTTGATTTATTCCAATTTAACCTCTTGTTTTTTTCTTGCCAAAAGCAACTGAATGCAAATGACAAGAAATAGATTTTATGTTCTTTACTGGGCTTTGCATGAAAACTATATTACACTTATTTGGAAAAAAAACCTCCAGAAGTTGACCTAAATTCAGAGACTATACAAGATGAGTCAAGGGACTGTTAATATTAATCTTCGCTATCCAAAACTAAGGAGATGAATCAATTTGGGTATTTCCATGAAGGTGTATTTCCAGAAGATAAAGCAATATTTCCATGGAAAAATAGCTCAGAAAAGGTAGCATACTGTTTTTCAGGTATAATAAAATATATTAAAGGACAAATAATTGGGGCATCTGGGTGGCTCAGCTGGTTTGCATCTGCTTTTGGCTCAGGTCGTGATCCAGGAATCCTGGAATCGAGCTCCTGCTCAACAGGAAGCCTGCTTCTCCCTCTGCCCCTCGCTTCCCCCACTCCCTGCTTGTGCTCTCTTTTTCTCAAATAAATAAATAAAATCTTTTAAAAAATAAAAAATAATTTAAAGGACCAATAATTACCATGCCTGAATTTGGCTCCGGACTTTCTAGGACCAAACATGGTCCAAGGTGTAGGTTGCAAGTGAAAGCAAAATATAGCTTCAAGGATGTTATGGAGGCAACTGTCAGTCTGATTTTGTAGCTCTGAAGCTGGTTCCCTCTGCCCTCTCTTCCTCTACATGCTTTAGATTTATGGTAGTCACATTTTTTAAACCAAAATTAGAACACATGACTTAATATAATTTTTGAGCAGTAGGACAAAATATTTGTACTCAAGATTGTTCCAGAAAATCCTCTTTGGCCATGATAATTGTATTAAATCCAAGAGATCTTAATTGCAAACTGTTTGTCTTATTTAAATTTTCACACTTTCAAAGTACACGAAGAACTTGAGATTCTTCTAAATCATTGTAAGGATTACTGATGACATGTAACCCAATTTTACGAAAATTTGTATTTAGGTAGCTTTAATCATGTAGGAAAGCGGGATTAATATCTTGCTTTATAATGAGACTAGGCTGTAGGATTCAATCATACTTACATACAGGTATTTCAAGTTATGGACTTAACAAACGGTACTAGATGTGATTTCATTACTTGCGACTGTGATAGTGGTGAACAAGCTAATTAAGGGAAGTGCTTAGCACTCGTACATGCCTGTTTTAAAATCAAAAGCGTGCATTAAGCTTGCTTGTGTGAAAGTAACAAGAGGAAAACGCACGTGCTCTGAGTGATGTGCACTGTGAAACACTTCAGTGGAAAATTCAACAGGGAGATTAGTATTTAACATGCTTAATGGAATTCATGTCACTATAAACTGAGAGCATCTAGAGGTTAATTTTGAACTTACCACGATATTGACCATATTAAAATAAAAAGCAACTTCTTTTTACCTACAGTTTCAAAATCTAAATGAAACAGTTTCCCCCCCTACTTTGAAGAAAATGCATTTCATTTCATTTAGGTGGCATCACAGGTTTTCATTTAGATTTTGGTTAAAATAAAGTCTTAGCTACCAAAACGCAGCTCAGTTGAAATAGCATCTGGTATACTGGGCTACAGAAGTGGATTTTACTTTTGCTCTCATTTTCCCCTATCCCCACCCCCCCAAACATGACCATCATTTGTTATAACTTCTCTGTGCAAGTAGCAGACTGACTCCTCCTTGGGAATATTATTTCAGAAGTAATTTAAATAGTTTCTCATATTATTCTGCTTTAAAACCTAGAGAGAATGAGGCACATGACTCTGCTTCTACTGTTTTATACAACTAAATGTCTCCAGAAGAGAATGATAATTATCTCTGGCATTGAACTCTAATGTAGAAGAAACCTTGTTTAGAATTTGAAAGTGCAGACCAACTCGGCTGTCTACACTATCATACCTTTATGCTTTTAGAATAATAAGGTTCAGAATGCCATTTAATCACACCTTTTAATATCCCTTTGTCTTTCTTTGGGGAATAGTAGAAGCATGACAAAGAGTACTTTCGTTTATTTTACTCAGTTTTGTTCTTTATATAAAAGGTAATATGAAAATGTGCCCAAGGGTTTACCCCTTTCCATCTAAACAAAAATCTGACTAGAAAAGGCAGATTCTTCCGTTCATAGTACTTGAGTGCCCCCTATAGGATACTTTTTATATTTTTCTTCATTGTAAACCTTTAGAAGTGTTACTGCATATAATTTTATTTAAAATAAAAATAAAATAATAAAACATGCATCTTTGAAATAAACAGTCTATGGTATATTTTTCCTCCACTGTATTGTTTTCCTTTCCAAAAATCCAAAGCAAACTATCATTGTTACCACTTAGTTGTTTCTCTGCTTTTGCTAAACATTTTCCTTTCTTTAAAGTTCTAATTTACCTGCCTTTCAATTGTATGTCTGCATATGTAGTATCAGTTACTATAATTTAAAATAAACATATAAAAATTTGTGTTTATTGGATGCACTTTTTTGCTTCAAGTTTAAAAAGAATGATAAATTAGCTATGCGTTTTAGCTAAATATGATATCCTTGTGTGCAAGGAGGTCCAATTGTTAATCTGAATGAGAAGAGAATCTACGAACTCCTTAAATTAACATCTATGAATAATATTAAAATAGAAATAACGCATATACTAAACATATTTCTGCCAGTTTGATATCAGGGACATGGTACCTGGGATTTCCGGGTTTTATAAGCCTTTTTTTATTTGTGCTGCACCCTAAGTTTGAAAGGTAGGGAGAGGGGGAAAAAAAGGACATATATTCCAGCCACATCCAACTATGTCATATTCACTGTGCTTTTATCTAGTTAAAAAATATACATCAAGGCTGAGACTTTGTTGTATTCAATGTAGCCTACTTAAGTTGATAGGACTGTAATTAGGTCCTTTTAAAAATAGACTATGAAGTTTATATTCTATGTAATGTAGGTCCAAAAAATGTTATCAATGTCCTTGGCTTAGGAGACACACACACACACACACACACACACACACACACACTCCTGACTAAAACCTTTTTTGATTTGGATTGCATCTGAATAAGTAGATGCAGCCAGTGGTAAGGAAGCAATGATGTAAGTAGGCAATAAAAAGAGGTCCTTAATTCCCGTTTTTGCCTCTCACCCTTCTGCTCTCATATATTTATTATGTGCTCGTTATTTGAAAAGCACAATGCTCGGTGCAGGGATTATTCCAGTGGAAAGTCATGGTCCCTGTTATCCAGAGCTATATGTCTAATGAGAAAAAGGGGGCTGAAGAGACTATTAAAAAGTATCCTGCTAAGTGTTATAAATGAAAGTATGTGTAATGCACAGTGGAGGCTTTGATAAACATACAGCTCACTCTCTGTGGAACAAAAAAGATTTCACCAAGGAGCAGATACTTCGGATGACTTGAATATTCTGCTAGGAGAAAATTGAGGTACAGCCATTCTAGCCGAGGCAACAGCATGTGTTATGGCACGTATTATCTAGATAATAGAGATAATTATCCAGAATCCAGAAAGATCAGTTGTCAAATAATATGGCATTTTGTAAGTCATTTTAAATAATTTGTACTTTAGTCTGAAGTCAATGAAAATATGTTATTTGAACATATCAGAAACTATCCAGGAAAATATGAACCCATCCAATATGTAACTATATTACTTTGGAATCTATTACATTCGCATTTCTAAATAAACCTACTGGGATCATATCTCTCATTTCTCCATTCTCCACAGCAGAAGCAACCTAAAGTCTAGGTTCCCATCCCAGTTCAGTCCTTTATCTTAAATAATAATTTAAAGAATCCTGGACCAGTTAATCTGATGACCCAGGACCATGTCTCCCAGGACTGCTTACCCCAATTTATAGATTCTAACTTCTTCCACCAGGGGCACCTACGTGGCTCAATGGTTGAGCGTCTGCCTTTGGCTCAGGTCATAATCCTGGGGTCCTGGGTCCTGGGATCAAGTCCTGCATCAGGCTCCCCACAGGAAGCCAGCTTCTCTCTTCGCCTCTGTCTGTGTGTCTCTCATGAATAAATACGTATTTTAAAAAAATTAAATTCTGCCACCAACAATCTAAATGATTTGGGCCAATTACCTAAATTTTTCAAGTTATAATGTCTAGCTCAGAAGACCAGAGATATAATGCCAGGCACTTCCAAGTGTACCAATAACTGGATTATGCTGGCACCTGCTGTCATCCTGCCAGGCCCTTCGCTTGTATTTCCCAGGTAGCCTGTTGCAATGTGACTGATCTGTTTAATGGCTAATCTATTTAATGATGCCACATGTTCTGGCCAGATCTACTGTCCATTAGCCACATTTTACAAGACTCACTGGTGCCCCCAAAGGAGCAGATCGATCTACTTGGGGACACAAGATACAGACACATTTAAGAAAGATAACCAGAGATGAAAAGTAGAATATAAGAATTACAGAATTAGAAGCACAAAGTAAAAAGATAAGTACAATGGATTGGTGTGGGTGGGGGTGGGGGGAAACGTTTAAAGAAAATGTAAGAGTTAGAATGTCAATGAAACCTCAAAAATGTTTCTGATATTTACAATAATAGAGAGATTGCAGTTTCTTTCTGTTTAGAAAATGTAATATAAATAAAAAAATTCGTGCTTGATCTATTATTTCAGGATACTGACAATAGTCTGGTTACAGTATATCAGGAATCTTTAATAAAAAGATGATGCAGAATTTTAGAAAAAAAAAGAAAATTTTGTCCAGTTTCTTTTTTAAAAGAAATTTACTATTTTATTTATTTGAGAGAGAGAGAACCAAGCGAGCAAGAGAGAACAGGAGCAGGGGGAGGGGCAGAGGGAGAGAGAGAAGCAGACTCCCCGCTGAGCAGGAAGCCTGAGGCAGGGCCCATTCCAGAACCGGGGATCAGGACCTGAGACAAAGGCAGACACTTGACCGACTGAGCCACTCAGGTGCCTCAGGTGCCTCCAATTTCTTACTCTATACAAAGGTAGGCAGCTAATAGATGCTGTCTTTTGTTTTGTTGTAATTTTGACCTATTTTCAAATTGCACTAGCAAATATAAATACATACATACATACATACAGATATATCTATATTGAAAGATAAAATTCCCAATTTCTAGGAAAACAGAAAAAACTTGATTAGTAACAACAAGTAAAAGAAAGGAGTGAGGGCAAATAAATGTTTTTCAGGTCTAATAAAATATATTAAAGAACAAATAATTGGGGCATCTGATGGCTCAGCTGGTTAAGCATATGCCTTTGGCTCACGTCATGATCCCAGGAGTCCTAGAATTGAGCCCCTGCTCAGAGGGGAGCCTGCCTCTCCCTCTCCCTCTGCCCTTCCCCACTCCAATTAAAACCATTTGACTTTCAAGTTGGATTTTTAGATCCAACTATGTATTGTTTAAATATTGTTTTCAAAAATATTTATTGAACATCTTCTATGTAGCAAATAGTGAATAGTGTGCAAGGACCCAAGAATGCAATAGTTAAGACATTTATGGTTCTTTCCTTCAATTAAAACAAAACAAAACAAAACAAAAAACAACAACAACAAAAACTTCATTATTAAAAAAAAAATAAGAGGTAAATAAAAACCTAAATAAATCAAGAGAAATAATGCTGATAATATAAATGATTGAATTCTATGGAAAGAGCACAAATTAATTTTTTAAAAGGGTAAAATATATTTATAAAATTTAAATAAATCTAAACATTACCCCATATATATCTTTCATTATAGCTTAAAATGTGAGACCATGTAAAACAATAATCAAAAAAGAAAATATTAAAACATCTCAAACAAATATTTCATTTTATTTGAAAGACAACTGAAGTTGCAGTTATTTGCTCAAATTTCTGAAGGGTAGTACTACATCATTTGATTTTGACCAATGGAAATTCATACTATGTCTGTAAATAAAGAATGTCATTCTCCCCAAATTATCCTTAAGTATTCTAGAATTCCAATTAAATTCCAAGGTGATTTCTTCATTTGGAATATGACCAAATAATTTTAATATCAATTTGGAAAAAATAAGTACATAATAGTAGCCAAGACAATGTTTACTAACAAGAGTAGAGGGGGGATGATATTAGAACTAAAAAAACAATACAGAGTAATATAAAGCTATACAAATTAAAAAGTATACTAATGATATAGAAATAAACAAAGACCAGTTAAACAGAAGAGAAATTCCTAACTTGCTTCACATAGAAGAGTATAGCATACAGGTAGCTTCAATCAATGTGCAACAAATACTCAATTTGATGACCATTGAGAGGATTTTCACATAAATATCAACATCTTCTCCAGTTTAAATGGATACATGCTTAAAAATGATTTGAAAATAATTTTTTCTGTGTCAAAACCCACCCCCCCCCCCAAGTCAGCAAAGCCCATGGAGTCAAGTACAAAAAACAACCACAACTATATATAGCTTTACAACGAGATTCCAAAGTTGGTTTTAGGAGCTTTTTTAATGTATTAAAGTCACAAAGCAAATTGGACAGTCTTTGGGATCATATGTGGCCGCTCTCCAAAAATTGCATTAAGGGGTGTAAAGAAGTTGGTAGGGAGACTAAATCAATGTCTTTTGCCTAAGTCACTATTGAGATCTCAGGAATGTGTCAACTGTTGGCTAAATAGGCAACCTATAGTTTTAATTAGCTACTCAGTTCAAAGACTGCCTGACTACAGGCGTTTTATCAACTTGAATATCCCAGAACTTGGAAATGACAGAACTGGTAAATTTTATTTTTAGTTTTGGAATGTACTAAATAGAATCTGTAAATAACTGGAGGCAAAGCAAGTAGATTTCATTATTAGTAATAGCTACTAATATTGTACTTCAGTATTTGGAAGAATAAATGGACATGAAATAGAGAATTTAATGTAATTCCTCTTTAAGCCTTTTCTTCAAAGGCCTTTAAATTGTCATGGCAAAATGAATAAATGAACGAATAAACAAGTGAGTGGATGAATGAATGCATGCATGCATGCATGTGAGCCATGGTAAGGCTTTAAGAAGGTTTATCTCCCCCTAGAAACAGAACAGCAATGGTAAAGTACCCCTTTGATAAACAGTATTATGCTTTGGACGACAAAGTCTTCCAGGATCAAATTTTCAAGATGATAGGAAGAGTTGTCAGGTAGTTGAATGTCCACAGTGAAAATAAAGTAGAAAAGAGTATCTTTAGACTGTGTGGGTAGATAGGAAGTAATAAACCTATTTTACTATAGGAAGAACAAAGCCAGCTAGAGGAAAATACAAAGCAACATTTCTGGAATAATGAGCTTCAATCTTTTAGTCTTGACTCTAATATTTACCTGGGAAATACCACTGATGAAAGAGATCACTAGCCAAGAAATCTGGTTTTTAATGATAGAATTTTGTCTTAAGTGTTCTTAACTGAAACTGAGAATAATAATACCTATTTGATTGAGCTATTGATATAATTACATGAGATAATGAAAACACACACACACACACACACACACACACACACACACACACACTTAGTAAAACTCTTGGCACCTGGCTGAATTCTAGGCCAGAACTATCTCTTGAATCTGAGATCACTAGACACATCAAACCACTGTACCTCTTAAACTAAAAACACCAAAACAGGAGAGTTTATTAGTCATAAAAAGATCATTGGACCTCATATAAATCACAAAGAAATAGACTATAGTTCCAACACACATTAAAGATAAAAGATACCAATAACTTTTTAGATATGTCATGGTTTTCAAACAAGGAAACATTTGGATAACTGGGGAATTTTCAAAAATCAGAGCTGCTGGTTCCCCCAGGGTTTCTAGAACACTGCTCCAGGGTGGGGTGCTATCTGGATGATTCCAATATGAACCTTGGTAGAGAACTCTGGGTGAGGGTAGGGAGATATAAACTGAAATAAAAGGAATCAGGAATGCGCGGCAAAATATTTAGTTGAGAAAAACTTAGGACGCTGTCAGAATTATGAAATTTGGATTCCATGAAGAATTCAGAAATGCAACTGCAAGTATCTCTCTTTAAATAAAAGTGCTTGGATCCCTGGGTGGCGCAGCGGTTTGGCGCCTGCCTTTGGCCCAGGGCGCGATCCTGGAGACCCGGGATCGAGTCCCACGTCGGGCTCCCGGTGCATGGAGCCTGCTTCTCCCTCTGCCTGTGTCTCCGCCTCTCTCTCTCTCTCTCTCTGTGACTATCATAAATAAAAAAAATAAAATAAAATAAATAAATAAATAAAAGTGCTTTACCCAGAAGTGGGGGGGTAAGTGGGAGAGGATAACATAAAGGACAGCAAATATTACTTTATAAAGAGAATTTTCTCATGAAAGTCATTGGCCCTAGTAGTAGTACCAAAAGGCATTCCATGTGAATTTACATCTGCCAGGTTAATATTAGACCATTCTGTGTTTTAGGAAATTTGGGCACGTACAAATCACTTTGTTCAGCACCTCCTGCATTAATGCTTTAGGATAAATGTGGACAGGTAGGAGAGCCTAGATGGCTATCACTATTTTAGTAAGAGTTTGAGGAAGATGCTTGACAATGATCTCTGATTCTTTAAACAACACTAGAAACTGATTATAAGCAGTCTTAACCTCACTACACTCTTGAAGAGATTCTCTTCTGGTGTAAGGTTGCTACTGTTTACAGGGCCTGAAGTTCTGGTGCCTCCACCTTTAAGAACCCCAGCACGCCAGAATTTTGTTTAAAAAGCTGGAGAGGTTTTTCTTTTCGGTGTACTGAGCTAGATTGTTTGCTGCTGCTTTTTGCCAGCGTGCTCACCGCTGTGCCACCTTATTTGAAGTTATCCTTCAGCATCCCCTTGACATGTTCAGTTTTGCAGTTTTTGCTCACAGTTGATACTCCTCAGTTTCACACACAAATCCTGTTAAGGAAGTTACTCAGCCAGCATTTATCTTCTGCACATGTCCAGTCCAAGGAAATGACATTAAGGTATCATGTCAGTGGTAACAGACTAAGTAGTACCCAAGGTATTTCTGGAAAACCTAATATTCCTGTCTCTGTCTTAGAGGAGGCATGTAGAGACACATGTCATTTTAGAACTGGAATGGTCCCTGGGGACTTTCACCTGGCGATCCTCATTTATCAAGACTTTGCAGGGATTTTCCAAGTTTACATAGCTAGTTAGTAACAGATATGACACTAGATTCCAGATGCTATGCCAGTAGCTCAATCCAACATCATATTACCGTTACACCCCATTACTTGCCCACTGGCAAATGCATATAAGAGACAATGAAAAGAAGTTGTTCAAGTAAAATGTCCTTTCTTATTAAGCACTAAAACCTGCTAGGGAGGGCAATGTCTAAACCCCAGTATTCAATAATAGCTTGAAGTTTTCAAGAAAACTTCCTACATGTAAGAATGTGTGGCAGATTGACTGACAGGGTTATTACAGCACTGAGACATCCCTAACAAGAACTAGATTTAAATAGAGTATATGGCAATTATGATGTGTCAGTGGCTAATGAGGCATTCTCTATTCTAAATCAATTCTAGGAGTCTTCAGTAACACTGATAAAGCTCTAAGTTCACACCAAAATCTGATATAACATACTCTGTACTTGTCATGGCTATGCTGATAAAATACCTATTTTACCATGGCTGTAGATTTTTCAGTGAAATCCCAATTTGGTGAGGCCTCATGGGTTAATCTCTGGACCAACAGAGTAAACCAGTCTTATCTGATCTCCAGCCTGTCCTATATAATTTTCTAGGCAAAGAAATCCTTCAAAAATACTGGCAATAGTCAGTATGGCTTCAAAGAAAGGCAGTGGCCATGACACCAGTGTGATTTTAGCTGGCATAGAATTCTGATGTCATTATCAGGGCATTTGTCCCAGCAGCACCAGCCTAATAGGTCCATGAGGTTTCCAAAACTGTTTAAGATTTTAAAATCTTCTATTCAATTCTTAACTCTTGTCAATCTGATGTATGGCCCTACCAATCCACTGAAATTGCTCTTGTTGCGGACACCAATACCCTTCTAGTTTTCAAATGCCAACAGCACGTTATATTAAATCTCTGTAAAAATTTTGACCCTTTCTTCTTTGAAACTCTTTTCCTCTTTGACTTCTATAAAGCTTTCCTACTTCATTATTTTCTTGTTTCAATAATGGTTTCTTTCTTCCTCAATTCTCTTCCTTCTTCCACTATTTATGTACTGCTGCTTTTCCAAGGGGACAATCAGAAGTTTCTTTTTATTTTAATTATGCTTCTAATTTATTGTCATTTCCACATCCATGAGATTGCATATTTCTGAAGATTTCCATATAGTCTAACTATAATCTAATGATCTATTATTACCTGTCAATCTATCTTAAAATCCTATCAACATCTTTAAGAGAGATTTTTCCCTAAAGTAATCATTTGCCCCTCCCATCCTATATTTCCTACATTCCCTATCATGAAGAATGCCATTTATGCAGTCCCCAAGTCAGAGATCTTGAAACCATCTTGGATTTCTCTCTATTCCTCACCACACATTTAATGTATCAAATGGATGGTAAGGCTTGTTAATTCTCTGTCATAAATATAATTTGTATGTACGACCTTTATACTTATTCCCACTACTACTACCTTATTTCAAGTACTCATCTTTGATCACCTAAGTCAACCTTTTGCCTATTCCTTTTTCCAGATCAGTTCTTTTAAATTGACCTTCTACATTATTGCCAGCATGGTCGTTCATGGTATGAGATAAACTGAGCAAAATGCCCAAGCTCAAATCCCATGTTTATTATTTACTCACTGTATGACCTAAAGAAGTAACCCACATCCTCTTCATCTCACTTTCCTCATCTGCAAATAGGAATACTACTATATACCGGAACTCTTTATTAACATATTCCTTGACTTCTAGCCAGGAAGAAATTTATGGTTTATCTCATTTACTTCATCAGTCTATAGATAAGGAAAGAGTAAAATATCCTTTGTTTAGCCCAAGATGACAGGATGATTTGATTTGATGCAAAAACAGAAATGTATTGGTGATTTCCTGGCTTTCATTCAGTGTTCTTTCAATGTACCAATTTAAATGCTTTCATACATATTGTATCATGTTATTAAAAATGTATCAAAGAGGATATTCTCAATACCCCCAATGAAACATTATAAGTATTAATTACTGAACAATATATTTATAGAATAAGTTTTTGAATGAATCACACTAAGCTGACAGCTACATCTTAGTAAATCAACTTTTGTCTTATTATTATTATTATTTTTCAGTGACATCCCAATTTTATGAGGCCTCATGGGTTAAACTCTGGACCAACAGAGGAAACCAGTTTAACTTTGCCCAATGGGACACCAAAATGTTATCTATCTATATCTATATCTATATCTATATCTATATCTATATCTATATCTTTTTGGCCTAGTGTACTGACGAAAAACAAACACTGGACAAAGACTTCTGCCTAATGAGTGGCACATGCCTGAGGCATGCAGGAAGAGAGTCTATGAATACCTCGTCCTGCCACTGGCTGGTTTGGAGTAAGATATACTTTTCTCTCTATGTTCCCAAGGCTAAAACAAACAAAGTCATTTGATACACACCATGTTCAGAGTTTATTGTATTTTATATACTAGAGATAATCAACATATTGAAATAAGCTTCATTCAATTGACGAATGAACCAAACTGACTACCAAGAGGGAAATAGGTTCAGGAAAAATGCAGATACAATAAGTAATTAATTCACTTGGAGTGCTCGCTGAATCTCCCTGCCTTCTTCAGTAGTTGTTTCTTCATGCTGAAACCCCTTCTTCTTCCAGTACACGTGCCCTTCTAGCTTAGTATTACTTTAAGCCAAAACTGCTAAAATATAGTTTGTCTTATAGAGTCAAAGTGAAAATCTAGCTCCCAATCATCAAAGTTAGAAAATATGTTAAAATCCTCCCTCTTCCCGCTTCTTACCCTTGTCATTATCATCATCATCATCATAGATCCTGCTTATTGAATACTCTGTATGTGCTAACTCTAAGTATTTTACATGCATTTACATAAATAACCTTTTTAAAAACGATTTTATTTGACAGAGCAAGAGAGAGCAGGATAGGGAGAAGCAGACTCCCTGCTGAGCTGGGAGCCCAATGTGGGGCTCAACCCCAGGATCCTGGGATCATGACTCAGAGCCAAAGGCAACCACTCAACCCAGGCATCCCCATAAATAATCTTCTAATATAAGTGGTATGCAAACATTCATTTTAAAACTAAAGTAAAAAATAAAAAGAAAACTAAGATAGGTCAGGTATATTGCATGTCACTTGCAGTTAGTAAGTGATACAGCAGGAGTTCAAGTCATTGCAAACTCTTTAACTACTTTGACTTAACTGCCTTTACTCTCCCTATCTCTATTCCCAAACATTAAAGTGTTTGATTATTCTCAGGAAAATAACAGATAACTTTTAGAGGGAACTTATCTTAAGAAAATAAATTTTAATTCTATTACAGGAAGATACACAACATAGCAGAACTCAAGATTTAAAACATTTTAAAAATGAAAATGCAGAAAACATATGTTAAAAATATGCTACATTATTTTATTAACTAATAAGCACCTTGATCATTGTGAACCTTTCCTAGCCTATGATACAGTAAATGAAAAGTGGAAAATACTTATGTCAGTGCTAAAAATATAGCCATTGGGATTGCGTTGCATATTTAGATAATAAATGAAGAGAAACAAGGAATAATGATATGCAGGGAACATATTTTGGCTGGGATGGGTTTCCGTTTTGTTATTTCTGATACTATTATGTTTTTTGTAATATTTTTTAAAAATTAGGTGTTTACCTGATAGTTGGATTATAATAGGTGACAAACATATTTTAAAAGATTTACAAAGAAAAGTGAAATTTACAAAAAAACATTTTCGTACCAACTCTCTCATCTTTTTCACAGAGATGAAGAAAATAGCTCTAAGTCTTTAGTTTAAGGTTATCTGTTGTTTTATTCTACTGTCTCTTTGTTTTTAAACATTCTCTAATCAGATTTTAAAATTCTTCACTGTACTTCTAAAAGGCAGTCGAATTTAAAAGGAGTTCAAAGTTTACAGTGGTATTGGCATTTTTGAAATAAATTTTACTCTTCTAATTTTCATAAATAAATCAAGATTATTGTTTGCAAAGTGTTTGTTTTCATTGCCAATTGGCCCTTATTTTAAGAATGCATTTTCTTGCAAAGTAGAATAAAACAATTGGGTTGAAAAAGTAGTATAATTCATAAAATACAAATCCATAGGTATGATGGATGTCTGTAGATTTTGTCTATATCACTTGCTGAAAGTTTCTTTCATGAAAGTATCCTCAGATACTTACAAGGGATGAATCTTCCCCAAACTATTCCAATTATCCACATATGTCTTTGAGTTGTCCTCGTATAAACTGGGAATATATTCGTCATAAAGGACAGCATGATGGTGTTTGACTGTAGCCATAACCATGTGGACACATCTTTTTAGTAGCATGCTAATTAGCAAACCCAAAATATAAGTCGACTGTTTTAATTTCCTGATAATAGCTTTTTTAAAAGTATTAGGTAAATTTAGTCAGGACCAAAACCAATATTTGAACATCTCTATTTTCTTTGTGTTCTGAGTTTTACCCCATCCCATTTACCTGCATTTTGAAATACTTTTTAAAAATAGCAGTTTTATTGACCTATAATTCACATAACACCAAATTCATTTTTTTAAAGTGATGCAATCTAATGTTTCTGAACTGAAGAGTAGCACATTCATAGGTTTGTGCAACTATCACCACTATTTAATTTCAGATCCTTTCTTCACTTCAAATAGAGATCCCAAATCCATTAGCACTCACTCTTCATTTTCTCTGACACCAGGCCCTGGTAATCATTAATCTTTTTTTTTTTTTCTATTTTTGTGGATTTGACTATTCCAGACCTTTTGTATAAGTGAAATTATACAATATTAGGCCTTTCATGACTAGCTCATTAACTTAGCATAATGTTTTCAAGGTCCATCCATATTCCACCCTCCTTTCCTCTTTATTGCCAAGTAATATTTGATGGTATGGATATATTATATTTTGTTTACCCATTCATCAATTGATGGACATTTGGGTTGTTTCTACTTTTTGGCTATTGTGTATAACACTGCTATAAACATCCCCTAACAATGTTTGTTTTGCACACATATTTTAATTCTCTCAAGTACATACGTAGGAGTGAAATTACCAGGTCACGTGGTAATTCTAGGTTTAACTTTTGTAGAAACTGGCAAATTATTTTCCAAAGTTGCTGTGCATTTTGTGATCCCACTAGCAACCTATGAAGGTCCCAATTTTTTCACATATTTATCGATATTTTATGTTCTTTTTTAAGATTTATTTTAGAGAGAGAGAGAGAGAGTACAAGTGTGCGCACATGTTCAGGAAATAGGAACAGAGGGAGAGGGAGAGAGAAACTCAAGCAGACTCCATGCTGTGCACAGAGCCTGATGTGGGGCTCAATCCTACAATTCACGAGACCACGACCTGAGGTAAAACCAAGAGTTGGAAGCTTAACGACTCTACCACCCAGGTGCCCCATGTCCTGTGTTTTTAATTTTAGCTATCCTAATAGGTGTGAAGTGATATTTCATTACAGTTTTGGTCTTCATTTGCCTAATGTCTAATAATGTTGAGCTTATTTTCATATGCCTATTGGCCATTTATTTGGGTATCTTCTTTAGATAAATATTCTATTCAAATTAGTTTCACATTTTAACTTGTGTTATCTTTTCATTGTGGAATTGTAAGATTTTACATATGTGTGTGTATGGATAGACAGAGATATAGATAGATAGATAGATAGATAGATAGATAGATAGATAGATACAAGACCCTTATCTGTTACAGGATTAACAAATATATGCTCCCATTTTTTTTTTTTGAAAGTCATCTGCTTGTTGCAGGATTTTTTTTTTAATATTTTATTTATTTATTCATGAGAGACACAGAGAGAGAGAGAGAGAGAGAGAGAGAGAGAGAGAGTCAGAGACATAGGCAGAAGGAGAAGCAGGCTCCATGCAAGGAGCCCAACGTGGGACTCGATCCCATGTCTCCAGGATCAGGCCCTGGGCTGAAGGCCGAACCACTGAGCTACCCAGGCTGCCCTGTTTTTTCACTTTCTTGATGGTGCCCTCAAAGAGCAGATAAATTTATAATTTGGAAAAAATCCATTTTAACCTTTTATTTTTTCTTCAGTTGTGGTTTTGCTGTCAAATACTAAAGTTTGTGGTAAGATGTAATCAATGTATTCCTCCAACTATTTTTGTTAAGACTATTTTGACTGTATCCCTTAACATTTCTACATGAATTTTAGGATCAGGTTTTCCATTTATGCAAGGAAATGCATCTGGATTTTTTATATACATAAATCTTTATATTTTGGGATAATATTGCTATCTTAAAAATATTAAGTCTTCTGATCCATGAACATAGAATGTCTTTCTACTTATTTAGGTATTATTTAATTTCTTTCAAAAATTCTTTGTAGTTTTCAGTATACAAATCATGTATTTCTTTTGTTAAATGTATTCATATTTTATTTTACTCTTTTGGCTACTACTGCTCAGTGCTAGCACATAAAAATACAATTGATTTTTGCAGAATGTGTTAAAGCTTGCACATTTTGTGAGCCATCTTATAAGCTCTAAAATATTTGTGTGTGTGTGTGTGTGTGCTGATTAGTATTTTTTCTAGACAAGAACATGTCATCTATAAAAAGGGATAGTTTTAATTCTTCCTTTCCATCAAGGATGCTTTTATCCTCCCACTTTCCCACCCTTGTCTCTGGCTAGCACCTACAACACAGTGTTACATAGAAAAAAAAAAAAAAGGAAAAGAAAAATCAGGGCAGCCCCGGTGACTCAGCCCTTTAGCGCGGCCTTCAGCCCAGGGTGTGATCCTGGAGACCCAGGATTTAGTCCCATGTCTGGCTCCCTGCATGGAGCCTGCTTCTCCCTCTGTCTGTGTCTCTGCCTCTTTCTCTCTCTGTGTCTGTCATGAGTAAATAAATAAAATTTTAAAAAAAAATCAATGTTGTCAGTTTTATTGAGAAACCTTTTTTGTGTGATGAGTTGGATCTCTCTTGATGCTTTCAAATATTTCTCTGTGGTTTTGAGAGTTTGGTTATGATGTGGCTAGCTTTGTATTTCTCTAAGTTTATCTTAATTGAACCATACTGAACTTCTTGGATATATAGATTAATGTTATTTATCAAATTTGAGAATTTTGGGGCCATTATCTTTTCAAATATCCTTTCTACCTTTTGTCTTCTCTCTCTGGAACTTCTATTATGTGTGCATTGGAATGCTTGATGATGTCCACAGGTTTCTTACACTTTCTTTTTTCTTTTTCTTTCTTCTCTTCCTCAGGTTAGATAGTCTTCATTGATTTATCTTGCTGTCCAAGATTTCTTCTGATAGCTTAAACCTATCAGAGCCATTTAATTTCATTTAAATAATTTCACTGATTTTAAACTCTGGAATTTCTAAAGGTTTTTTAAAAATAATTTTCCAGTATTATTGATATAGTCTATTAGATGAGGTGTCATCCCATACTATCTTCTAATTTTTTGACATGGTTTCTTTCCGCTATTTGGACATAATAGCTCTTTTAAAGTCTTGGTCTAGTTAATCTAATGTCTGGGTTTCATCAGGAATCATGTTTTATTGATTGTTCATTTTCTGCTATTCTTTTTCTGATAATTATTTTTTTTTATTTCTTTGTATGCCTCATATTTCAGTTGTCTAAAACTGGACATTTTAAATAATACAATGCTGCAATTCTGCAAGTCTGACTAGATTCTCCACATTCTCTGGAGTTTGTTGTTGCTTACTGGTAGTAGTAGGGGTGGTAAAATTTGTGTTTTGTGACTTTCTAGGACTAATTCTACAAAGTCTGTATGCTTTCATATCTGGTCCCTGAAGTCTTTACTCAAGTATCTTAGCATTCAGCTAATTATTGGACAGAGATTTCCTTAAATGCCTGAACCAGTATGTCGCCCAGCCTTTGCCAAGATATTCTATGTATGTGTTGGTGTACACCTTCAATGCTCCAGCAGACAGTATCCAAGCCTGCCTTTAGCCTTTCCACTTATGCAGAACTTCAAGTGGGCCAGAGATGGAGGTTATAGCCTTCCCAAATTTTTCTTTCTAGATCCCCAGGAAAATGTCAAGCTTTTCAAAGCATTTTATGAATATCTAATTCCCTTAGTTTTTCTTTGTAAATTTATTGGTTAGCTTCTTGTTTGCCCCAACTATTATCAGCATCTCAGGGAACTTTGCTGTTAAACAAGCATAGCTTTTTATTTTTGACAAATGTCTCAGGGAAAAGGCTGTTCACAGTGAATGAATATTTAGGGCAAAGACATCGAGTCCATAGTAAGAGTTTTCAGAGAACTGCCAGACAGGTCAAATAACAACTATTCTCTGGGAAGAGATCCTTCTGTGGAGCCCCACATGGGAAAGATAAAATGGAGTATTTCCTTCACAACAAATAAAATGTTATATCCAAATAAATTAAAGTCCTACATGTCAAAGGCTATTTAAAAACTCAGTAAAAAATTTAGATGTTTTTTTAAATTTTGAAGTTGTTTTTTCCCTTTAAAGCCCTAAATATAAATTATAAGAAAGGAATTTTCTCATACATAAAGTAAAAACTGTTTTCATCAAAATATACCCTATAAAGAATGAAAAGACAAATTACAAACTGTGAAAATAGATTCCAATTTTCATAATTGACAAGGGTTGGTATAAAGAATACCAGTCAAAATTGATTAACTAGAGCAGTGTGCAAAAATATGAATACATAAAAAGTGAATAATTCAATTCCATAAAAATTATATAGAACGAAAATACCTTTATAAAATGTTAAGAACAACTGAAGTCAATTTAGAAATGCATAAAGCATAGATGAAACTATAGAAAGGGAAGCAAAGAAATAATTTGAGATTTGTAATATGGTTTGTCTAAGGGGTAGCAAGGGAATGGAATTAAGGGGCACCTTATAAGTAGATATAAGTGATTTTCAAGGCCAAGGACTGGTGTGGGAAGGTGGATTTATAAGCTCGTATTACATTACAACAAATTAATAGACACACAGATAAGAATCACGTTCAGAGTGTGTCCTGAACCAAGGATTATGATCGGCTACTACTTTGCACCTGAGACCCATAAGATCATTGGGGAAAAGAAAATGAAAAAATACAGCATTATGTATGCCTGTTAAAATTTGAGGGTAATCATAACAATAATAGAAATGCTATGGCTGAGTTCCAAAGAAATAAAAAAGAAAAAGGAATGAAACGTCCATAGTAAGCATGAAAAGAAGGGAGAAAAGAAGAAAGCAAAACTTTGGTTAGTGTCAAAGACGAGTAAAATTATAGATAGGGATTCAAATGATGAATAATCACCCAAAATGCTAATGTATTATACTAACTTAATAAAGGCCAGAGATTATATAACAATTTTAACATATAATTTAGAGAAACACTAAAAATAACATAAAGGAAAAAGTCTTACTGGAAAACACTAGTTAAAAAATATCTGGAGTAATAGTGTTAATATTGGACAAGATAGAAGGGAAGGCAAAAATCACTAACAGGAAAAGCAAAGGACATTATCTGAGGATAATGTAAGACAATGTTATAACTGTATAAAGCTTACAACATAGTCCCATGATATTTAAAGTAAATATAGTAGAAATAGAAAAATTGACATATCCAAAATATACCCACATAGATATCAAATAGATTAAAAATGATCAAGAATATAGAAGTGAATAATACTAAAAATAGTATCACTTTGGCACATATGAAAGTTTCTGTCCATTTATATAAAGATTTCTTTTCTTTTTTTTTAAAGATTTTTTATTTATCTATTAGAGACACACAGAGAGAGAGAGAGAGAGAGAGAGAAGCAGAGACACAGGCAGAGGGAGAAGTAGGCTCCATGCAGGGAGCCCGACGCAGATCTTGATCCCAGGTCTCCAGGATCACACCCTGGGCAAAAGGCAGTGCTAAACCGCTAAGCTACCGGGGCTGCCCTAAAGATTTCTTTTTTAAAAAAGCATAGACCATTTACAACATAAAGTATTTCTTAATAAAGTACATGATCTTTGACACCAATGAAAAAATTTAGTAGTTACCTCCACATACCAGCATATATTTAGAAACTTAAAGGAAAGGTATATTTGCAATATATATAAAATAAGTATTCTTATCCAGAATATATAAAAATTCTGTGAATCTTTTTTTCAATTTCATTAAGATATAATTGACAAATAAAATTTTAAGATAAAGTGTACAACATGATAATTTAATAAAAGGATACATTGTGAAAGAATTTCCTCTATGGAGTTAAAATTTCACATTTACTTCTCTTTTGGTGAGAACTAAGTACCAATCTCTTAGCAAATTTCAATTATACTCCACAGTGTTAACAACTTAGTCACTATGTTATATATTAGATCCTCAGACTTTAATTATCTTTTAACTGAACATTTGTACCCTTTTACCAACTTAGCTATTTCCTTCCCTCTCACTCCTGCCCTTGCAACAACCACCAACCACTTTTCTACTTGGTATTTCTATGAGGTCAATTTTTGTTGTTGTTTTTTTTTTTTGTTGTTGTTGTTGTTTTTTAGATTCCATGACACCATGTAATATTTGTCCTCTGTCTGGCTTATTTCATTTAGCATAATGCCCTCCAGTTTCATCCATAATGTGACAAGTGACAGGATTTCTTTCTTTTTTAAAGCTAAATTACATTCCATTGTGTATATGCAATACATTTTACTGTTTGTGCATAATGCTGCAATGAATATGAGGGTAGAGATATCTCTTTATGATAATGGTTATATTTTTTGACTATATACTAAGAAGTAGAGTTGCTGGAATATGGTAGTTCTATTTTTAATTTATTGAGGATCGTACATACTGTTTTCTATAGTGGCCATACCAGTTAACATTTTCACCAACAGTGCATGGGTGTTCCCTTTTCTGTATCCTTGTTAGAATTTATCTTTTGTGTTTTTTATTATAGCCATCAAACAGGCATGGGGTAGAGAAAGTGGAAATACTACAAAGGATATAAAAATATCTACATTCACACGTATATAAAACATTGAAAAATAATGGGAAAATAAAAATGTATGCAATAATATTTTTAAATAGACCAGATGGGTATAGTTGACCCTCTATTAATTGTTCCTTCAGAGAAAGAAAAAAAGGTAACAGGTTGTAGAAAACAGGAAAACATTTAACTTTATATTTATTTATAAAAAAATAATGGAAAAAGGACAAATATGTATTGTGAAATCAATATTGGTTATATATTATAAAAATCTGCATTTTTAGTTTTATCCATTTTTAATTTGTTTTTATTCATTGTTTTCAAATTAAGAAAAAATAAACTGAAAACCTACTTAGACATATCTCATCATCTGTCTATAATTTCTACCCCCTTTTTTTTGTTGCTGTATTTTTCCTGACAAGGGTGTCACATATCAAATCAGAGATCAACAGATCAGTTCACCTCTCTGCACCTTGAGGGATTGGCTTAGGTGATTTCTTAGGTTCCTCCTAGCTGTATGATTCTATGAAATCCTGCAGGAAGCAGTATATTTCTTTCACTACATGGAAAGCCTCTCTCAAACAATTAATAATAGGCTCTTTGCTCATGGTAAGCTGCTTTATTTTTATTATCTTCATATAAAACCTGACCTGTCTGTGTATGCCAAATACTGCTGTGAAAATGAAAAGAGCCTTCTAAGTGCTTAGCATCCTTACAGGATTCATCGATGTGGAGGTGTTTAAATATTACCAGAATTGCATTGGAATAAATAACATTCACTTTGACTGTCTTTACAAGGCACAATTGGTTTGTCAGCACTCTGGTAAGTATTTGAGTGAAAGAAAGTTTAAAGATAAGGAAAAACTTGGGAATAATTCAATTAAGAAAAGAAAGACAAACAACAGACAAACAAAAGCCAAATTAGTTCCTTATTCATGAATCTGGGAAACATGGGAAGAATTGTTCCCATTTTAGGACTTAAAATAATCGAATAAGTTACAATTTTAGGATGGAGAAGAATCACAAGGAAAAAGAATGAGCCAGTGTTATTATTCTTTCTCCATAAGAGACAATATCACATGGTAGCCGAGAGCGAGCAGGTTTCCATTACACAGGATCATGAAGGAGGCTGTGGGATGCTGGGAATGTTCTATATCTTGACTCAATTATTAATATATGGTGCTTGCCTTATAATAATTGGGTAAATTACACAGTTATCTCCCATAAACTATCCTACATAAAATCTCAGGTGGATATGCACGTGTGTGTGTGTGTATATATATATATATATATATATCCATTAATCTAAGTTTTTATGTAGGATTGTTCATATGACATAACTGTATAATTTCCCAAATTATATTTTTATTATAAATAAAATTTTGTTAGATATGCATATGTGTATATATATATATATATACTTAAACTTATATTGATATATATACAAATCTGTCTGAGATTTTATATATAGTAGTCCATAGAACATAACTGTATAATTTATCAAATTAAATTTTAATTATAAGTAAATTTTTATTATAATAAAAATTTTATAACATGTTTCTTTCAAAGATTGTCAAATATTAAGAAAGTGAATAATATCAAATGATAATGAAGTAGCAAAAAATGGTAAATTGCCACACACTGCTGGTATGAATATAAATTGTTAAAATCAATTTGGGAAAACTGTTTGGCATCATTTAATAGAATGGAAGTGTATGTAGATTCCAATGCCACAATTTATTCCAGATTCTTGAACTCTGGAATCCACCTATTATGCAGCCACCTCCCTGAATGTCAAAATTAAGCTGCCCATCATATCATTAAAGTTAAGTAACATCATCCTAGTGAAGGTGCAGTAATAAGGGGAGGGTTAAAAATAATATCTCAGCCTTAGGTTTAGCAGTCTAAGCACTTTGTTCAGGATAATAGCAAACTTACTGGCATTCATCTTCCACTAGACTATTCAAGCTTGGCTGAGCCAAGAATCAGCTCTATTTAATCGTCATATCCTCGGTGCCCACAAGATGTAGAATATATAATAAATTATTAGTAAATTGCACAAAATAAAAAATCTATTTATTGAGGGATGCTTGGAAGAACATGAAGCTCAACGTGGCTTTGTTTCATTGCGTCCTCCAGGGGGCAGTGCGTCCAATGCATTAGGACTACCGCGGTGATGGAGATGGAGGAAGGGATGTTCTTGTCCCGGTTAAATGGGCCGGAGAGTGGGTGTCAGGGGATTGGTGGAGCGCCTTCCTATAGCTTCATGGTCAGGAAAGAACTTGAAATGGAAATCCCTGAGTGGCACTGGAGCAGATAGTAGAGATAAGCCATGACATCGGACTGTATGTGTCCATAAGCACAGGAGATAGCTTCTGGAGAGGCCACACCAAGGCATAACTGCGAGGGAACTCAGAGCTGAGTGTGGGACCTCGTTACACAGGCAGGTGAGACAAGTGCACGGAAGAGATGAGTTACTTAAGTATAAAAAGGCAATATATGATTTCATAATGGAACTATATGTCTGAACAGGCAATTTTCTTATGCAAACTAAGTCTGCTTTTCAAAAAAGCCCTCACTGAAATATTTTAGACACATATTGGTTATTTCTTAACATACTGCACTGAAAGTAACTTAAGCCATTTTAATGACCACAGAAGCTTAATCATAAAATTATTTATTTTAATATTTTCATTCTCATTGGAAACACTGAAAGAGTGCCATATTGTCTACATTAAATGGCCTCAGATGATGGAGATATGTGAGATTTTATAGCTCTTGAACATGTTTTTTCTCTATTATTTGACAGGTACTTATCAGTTATTCCTTCTTTGGAAATATGCCTCTACCACATTTTTCTTTTTCTTTTTTCCTCTTCCCCTCCTTTGAATATATACATCTAATAACACTGTTTGAACCTTCTAACCTCATTGCAAATGAGGCATAAAATAAAATATAGCCAATATTTATTATAATTACCTCTATGATAAAAGGTTCTCAATAAGAGAAATGGATTTGGGTTTTTGTTTTTCTTTTTTAGTAAAAATAGCAAAAATTACAACTAGAATTTATTGAGCGCTTATTAAATGCGAGGCAAGCTTCCAAATTCTTTACAGGTGTTACCTCATTTCATCTTCATACTAATCCTTTTAAGTACTATTTTCATTCTCATTTTACAAATGGTGAGACTAAAGCACTTCTAGGCCAAGATTAAACATATGATACATGGTAGTCCTGGATTTCAGGCTTGAAGAGTTAGGCTCCAGTCCTGGAATACCTTTCATCCCATCTATAAATAAAATATAGGAGCTTAGTAGAGCATCGCCTGTTTTTAACTATGAGGACACTTCTCTGGAATGAAAAGAAGTATACTTGATAAGAATTGCATTTATGATACTTTATAAAAAAGCTATATACTATAACATGAAGACCCAAAGGCCACAATCAACCTCTAGAAAGATGTTACCAAACTTTAACAGTTCAGATGCTCAGTACAAAACTGTCTGAAGTCTTACTGTACTCAGTGATTAACTCTACATTGCCAAGGGCATACACATCCTTAGCCTCATCCTATTTTGCTGAAGGACTGGCAAGCCCTCTTTCTAGTGAAATGAGGCAGCAAGTCTAAATACTTAGGCTTAACCATGGTCCTAAAATAGGTTTTCCATCATCAGAGATATTTTGGTTGTTTCATTCCATAATGGTGTTTCTTAAGATGAGGATCTGCTGTACATTTTAATAACAGGTGATGCTGGAACCTCCAGAAATGATAGGTACTATTTTATAATGTTATTTAAGCAAGACTAATTTTAGATTCCTTTTTGACCCCCTCAGAGACCTAATATTTCTCATTTCTATACTCAGCAACACATTATGACTTGTTACTAATGTCAGAAATGACAGCTCAAGAATCTTACATACCAGTGAGCATGAACCAATGATTCTAAGACTTTGTGTATGAAGTTGATTTAAAAAGGCTGCAAGATTATTGAATGGCTTATGTTTCTTAAGATACTAAAGATTCAATTATAAAATATTAACACCTGAAAACAATTCATTTCCTTCAGTGAGATACAAAATGCAAGATTAATCCTAATTATCTAAAAATATCTTTACTTATACTATAATTTCTCTCTTGTTGCTATCTAAATAAGAATTTTTAAATTACCTGAAGTCAAGAGACACTAACAAGACAATTTAATAGCATCTATTGTATTCAAAGAACTGTTAATAGAAAATAGAGTTACACTGATAATTAGCCTGACCAATTCACTTATGTTCTTTTATTCCGTAATTTTATTGTAGATTTATCCTCCCACATGCTTCCATAAAATGTGGGCTTTGAAAAAGATAAGCCTATATGAATACTTGCATTTTTAGATCTCAAAAATATTTGTTTTAGAAGTATCTTTAGCTACAAGGTCAATGTGTCCCATGTTTTCCAAAACTGTACAATTTGAAATGATTCTAAGAAGGCTTGAAAGCTCATTGAATTGTGTAAGGCTCTTAGGTAATTTTATTTTTATTTTTTTAAAAAGGTTTTTAGAAGGCTTTATTTGTTAAAATTGTGATAGTCACTCCCACAGAAGAGCCATTAGTGAAGGTGCCATGGAAGGTATGAAACAACTTCAATTACATCCAACAAAATATGTGATCTGGAGATGAAACATAAGTTTTGGAGAAGAAGAAGGAGGAGGAGAAAGAGGAGGGGGAGGAGGAGGAGGAAAACAAACACATCCCCAACTCACAGTATGAGTCAATATTATGGGATTCTCAAATGGAATAAATATGGGCCTGATTGTCTGTTTTCCCCTTAGCAAATGATGTTAGATAATATCTTGCAAATAAGCAGCTTATTTTTAACACAGATCCAGAAACAGAGTGCACAAAATTCATGTCTCACAGGAATAATCAGAGAGTTGCCTTGTGAAGGTCAAATCTGTCACACTGAGTAGATGATAATATCTCAGAAGTTTAGCTCATTTCTGAAATAAATATTTCAAATGATGATCAAGTTAAGTAGCCAAATATCCATTTCTGTATTTATAGTTGTCACAGCAATATTCTATTAAATGCATACTGATGTCTGTATCTTATACTACATAGGATCTGAAAATTTGAAAATACTTTTCTCTTATCTAACTTAGCCTCACAAATGCTTTGATTACAAGTATTATACAGTTAGAGAAATAAAATGCACACATATGGTATTTCCTTGTAATTACACAACAAAAAGTAGGAGATCCAAGGTTTGCATTACAGTTACCTCCTCTGAACACTTCCCAGATCACATTTACAAGTAATTCTGTAACATGCACATGTACAGAAAAGTGACACAGAAGATAGTTCCAAGCGTAAATTTTCCAAAGATGTTTAAATTAAAATATGGGTTCTTAATCCAGATGGCAATTTTGCTTTATTGTATAATAATACTGAGTTCACAGGTTACTATGATCAGCCTTTTTTTTTCTGCCTCTCAAAATGTGACCACATAATTATATATAAAGAAAAATATTAAATAGCTGCATCTATATGGTTTCTATTTTTCCTTTGCAGTTGGATGTATATGCTTGTATAAAAATATTAAAGAGTGAGATAATTTAAGGACTATGAATATTTAGCAAAATCATCCTATCAGAAATCATTATTAATTCATAACTCTTCCTAAGACTATGGTTTTTTTTCTAAAAAAAAAAAGATTTTATTTATTCATAAGAGACACAGAGAGAGACAGAGAGAGAGGCAGAGATAGGAGAAGTAGGCTTCATGCAAGGAGCCCGATTTGGGACTCCACCCTGGGACTCTGGGATCATGCCCTGACCTGAAGGCAGACGCTCAATCACTGAGCCACCCAGGCGCCCCTAAGACTATCTTTGGAATAATTATAATAGAAGTAAAATCTCTTAAAGACATAAGCTTTGGGACGCCTGGGTGGCTCAGTGGTTGAGCGTCTGCCTTTGGCTCAGGTCGTGATCCCAGGGTTCTGGGATCGAGTCCCACATCAGGCTCCATGCGGGGAGCCTGCTTCTCCCTCTGTCTATGTTTCTGCCTCTCTCTGTGTGTCTCTCATAAATAAACAAATAAAATCTTTTAAAAAAAGACATGTTATAAGTGCTTTCCAATTGACCCAATCTTTATTGTTACCTAACAATACAAAAAAATATGTAATAGTACAATAGCGTAAGACTGACAATTGACTCCACTTGACTTTGACAATTGAGCATGCTTCTAGAGAAGTCACAATATATCGGTAGCCCTTTGCCACCAATTTAATCTCTTTCTGGCCACTCAGCAGAATACAAGCATCCAAAGAATGAAAGTGATAGCAAGGACTATCAGAATCATGATGTCAGTGGGATGTATCACCAGGAACTGCACTTAGTTACCAATTTATCACAAGACTGTATCAGTGACACAGTGGGCATACTGCCTAACGTGGCTTGCTATTCCAGAATGAAACTAGCTCCTACTTGTGGAGGAAAGGTACGGTTTAGCTCTTTTCAGCAGTACCATTTACTTAGAATTTTTAAACATTTAGATTCTTGTTTCTCATCTTGGGCAAACATCCCCTCCAAGCTACATGTTTCCTCTTACACTTCTAAGGCTAACTTCTGAACTATGCTCAAATATTAATAAACTCTACTTTTCTTATTTGTTATTTAAAAATATCCCATTTCCTCTTAAAAATAAAGAGAAGGTTTTTGAATAACTAGTAGGCAACCTTGAACTTGTTTCCCTGGGCCTTAGATTTTTTATTAATGAAATGACTGACCCTTAATTTTACCTTTAACCACTTGCTCAAATATTCTATAGTTCTGTTTTCTGACTCTGCCCTGCTCCTCTCACTCCCAAGACATATGCAAGAAAGTTTCCCTTTCCATTCTTTCCTATTCTAGGAATCTGTGACTAGACCACTAGTCCTCATTCTCTGAATGTCCAAGCAACAGATACCTTTGGATACATAGTTCCTCTACTCCATTCTTCCAATGATGCCTCATGATCCTTCAATCTCATTTACAAATCTGAGTTTAACACACATTATATAGAATGCATTGTGCTAGAGTCTGAGATTAAAGACAACAAAGTATAAAATACTTGATCAAAACATATGTCCTCCTCTCAAAAAATTTACAACCAATTTGAGAAAATGAGGGAGAATAAGTACAGAATAAAATTAAGACAGCAATACAATGTAGACTATAGCATGGTTCAGAGGGAGTGGGCACTAAAGAGACAATAATGAAGGAGACTGAATATTATAGACACTAAAGAAATTCAAAGGAAGAAGATCATGGTGGGATTGAGGAGTCTTGAAGGATGCCAAATAGAAGCAATGTATTGTACATATTTACTCTCTCAGACACTGGCTATGGATGAGTGTTCTTGGTGCTCTATATTCTTGCTAGCATTTGATAGTATCCAATTTTTAAATTTTGGGGAATTCAATAGGCAAGAAATGACATTTATGATAGTTTTTATTCACATTTTTCTGATTACTAAGAGGTTGAATGCACTGTCATGTTTATGGGCATTTATATAACCCAACTCTGGGGTTTTTGTCCATTTTTCTATTGAAGATCATACAACATTTTAGTATTTGTGTATTATCACAAAGTTGGAGTAGTGCTCAGGATATGTGCGCTAAAGAGGTGTTGTAAATGCAGTGAATCATCTTCCCTTGCAATTAGCTGCATAGTCAACATTGTAATCATGTAAAAATAAAAAGAAAACCTCTTACAGATACAGCATGGATGGTTTGGCATGTAGGTTAAATGCATTAATTTTGTATTTCAGAGCTACTTGAAATTCTGGTCTACTACAAAATCAGGAACTTGTGCCAGCATGTAAATCAAGTCACTGTTTTCTTCATCAAGAATGTCTTGCTATTAAAAAGTCAGCTCAACTAAATATTGTGCTTTATTCTATTTCTGATTTACTCTTTGGCTAAATTACTTCATCTCATTTCAGACCAGCAACTAACAGTTTGAGAATTGAAAGGCAGTCCATGGGCCAAACTTTGCATAGTTTATTAGGTAGGTTCCTGTATTTTATATGCACATTTAAATGCTCTAGATATATATGTATATGTAAATTATATAATATATGCATATGTGTATACTGTGTATTTATGAATGTTTACATTGTTATTTTTATGTTTCAAAATAGAAATGACTGGAAAAAATTAAAAGCTGTTTCAATTTGCTTTGTATGACACCTAATATTCCCCCACATATTCCCCACATATTCCCCCACTCCATTATTGCTTTATACATAATGGGCTCTTAATAGTTATTTTTTAGACATGTGATTTATTCAGAATAATTATAATGATAGGTAGATTTGAGTTAATTCAGAGGATTTTTAAGATTCAATAAATAATCAGATTCAATAAATTTACTGCTTATGAGACTTTGTGTACTCTAAAATGTACTGTGGATCATCAAATATAATATGATGCCTGCTCTGGATGCAAGGAAATAGATATGTAAGAAAGAAGGGCAATAAAGTGTTACATGTAGCCAGAAATACTGATTTGTACAATATATTAGTGGTTCAGAAAAGAAAAGGATTACTAATTGTCAGGGGAATCTGGAGAGAACAAAGAATATCTTCCTAGAGGCAAAGACTCTTAAATCTATTGACCTGATATTTGTCTTGATGAAACTTACCTTCTTTTTTTTCTTTTTCGTTTTCTTTTTTCTTTTTCTTTTGAGAGGGAGAAAAAGGGGGCAGGGTGAAGCAGGAGAGGGAGAGAATCTCAAGCAGGCTACACATGCAGCCAGGAGCCTGACTGGGGGTTCAATCCCAGGAGCCTGGGATCATAACCTAAGCCCAAATCAGAGTCAGATGCTTAATTGTCTGAGCTACCCAGGTACCCTGAAAGTTACCTTCTTTAACCACAGGAATATTGTAACTTCTACCGCTTTCTGGGGATATTTGTTTGTTTCCCAGATGTATTGTAGAATGTTATCCGCCTGATAATACATTAGCTAAAATAGGTACCATAGGCTCCAACTGGAACATTTGCACCCACATAAAGTTTTTCAAATTAAATAATACAAATTCAGAATCCAGTAGATATGAGAATAAATTGACCTCATACTGTTTTAATAATCTAAATGTTGTTTCATATCTGTTCATCTACTAACTCACTGGTGTTCAAAGAAAGCCATCTGTATTTGTTCCTTTTTTTGTCCTGTCTATATAACATGGAGTTCTTGAAGTTCTATCTTGCCATGTCATTGAATGTCATCTTCACATATGTAGAGAGCTCTATAAAGCTGTATAATTCTGTTATAATTTTTAATGCTTTCTTTGTTCCTTTCCCTATAATCACCTGTTTCTTTTCAGTTCCACTTCTGACTGCTAAGATATCTGTTTTTAATCTCTAATCAATTTTACTTTTTCCTGTCACTGTTGTGAAGACAAGTAAAATTCTTCAGTACATTTTACTTATTTCTTTTTTCCCTAAAAAATACTGATTATATATTAGCCATCTTACTCAAAATGGTTCTTTCTGAGGAAACCTAATAAAATTCTAAGCCTATTCCAAACTTTCACACTTATATATATGTTTACTTCAGGTAAACAACTCTATCTAACAAAAAAAATCCAAAGCTTCATAACACAAGCACTACTTTTCCACAGGAAAGGTATTCCTAACATCTTAGCCTTTAAGGAAAACTTCTGGTACTTTGGAAGCTGAATTTCAACATAGATATAAAGTGGAGAATTTAGGTGTGTGAAATGCCATATTCTAACAGGTAATACCAAGACCCCAAGGGCATTGCAAAAGATTTGCTCTTTGATAATGAAAAAAAAATTATTGGGATCCCTGGGTGGCGCAGCGGTTTGGCGCCTGCCTTTGGCCCAGGGCACGATCCTGGAGACCTGGGATCGAATCCCACATCAGGCTCCCGGTGCATGGAGCCTGCTTCTTCCTCTGCCTGTGTCTCTGCCTCATTCTCTCTCTCTCTCTCTCTGTGACTATCACAAATAAATAAAAAACAATTAAAAAAATTATTTATGCTCCAAAGCCCTTCTGTTCATAATTTATTTGTTTAGAGGTATGAATCTTTAATTGATACAGTCTGTAAAAAGATCTTTGAGGGAAACCCAAAGGATTGAATTTAGATGTACACCATATTTGGAAAAAAAGAAATTAAGGAAACAAACATTGGATCATTCTGGAGGAAGAGTGAAGTTTCTTTCTTTTTTAAAAATATTTTATTTATTTATTCATGAGAGACACACACACACACACACACACACACAGAGAGAGAGAGAGAGAGAGGCAGAGACACAGGCATGGGGAGGAGCAGGCTCCACGCAGGGAGCAAGCCCGATGTGGGACTCAATCCCGGGTCTCCAGTATCACGCCCTAGACTGAAGGTGGTGCCAAACTGCTGAGCCACCGGGGCTGCCTAAGAGTGAAGTTTCTATAAAAATAACAGCAGTATGAACATTATTCTTCTTGGTATACAAGGTTAATCATGACTGTAATTCAGTTTCAGAAAGAAAGATTTTAGGTTTCACTACTTTTTCCAAATATAGACATATTACTGTATTGTTAAATATTTTATGCTTAATTTTTTATATTTAAATAAAAAAATATTTTAAAAAGAAGTTGAAATCTTGAATGGTTTACATTTTACATAAAAGCTATAAACTTAAAGGCTTAGCATTTTAGGACAGACAATGCAATCAAACTACTGTGGAATCAAGATAATGTCATTTTTTTAATTTAAATAACTTATATTTTAATAAATTTATTCTAGATATATATACCAAGTACCTGAGACAAATTTATGAGGATATGGATATAATATATAATTTTTTATCATAGAGATCCTTAGAGATATTTAGTTATTCATCAAAAGGGAACTGGCTAATATAAGATGAAAAAACAGGTTGTAGAACATATAATTTTGATTAAAAAATTATTATATATAAAATAATATAGCTATATATACCTGAGAGATTATACACCAAACTGTTATCAGCAAATATCTGAAAAAAATATCTGAAAAAATGTATCTTAGTGCAACCAGATGGGCAGAGGAAATGTAAGGGATTTTCATCACATCTGAAATGCTTTTTGTACAGTTTCAACTTTACTATGCTCTTGTTTTACAATATTTTTAGAATAAAAATAAAATAATCTCAATAAATACCATTTAAAATATTCACATAGTGGGCAGTTATGGGGTTAGGGACCAGCCCTGTGTATGTAGGCCAAAGATGGTGGCCCATGGGATATCAGAGATCTGTATCCAGGTGATCAGTTTGGAGATGGAGAACAAATAAACACCAGAAATCAAAGTTAGGTGCTGGGTCAAGTCTTGAAAAAAGTCAAAACTGACAAGTAATGTCTGAGATGAGGTTAGAAGTCAAACCGTACAGACATCCAGGAGTCTGGAAGAGTAGTGTTCTTAAATGCCAATGTCATGTCACGGCCAAACTTAGTAAGTAGTCAGAGTACTCATTCCACAAATTAAGGTGAGGCAACTCACCTACAGATTATATACCATGGGACCTATAACGTCAAATAAAATAAGTGATTACAACATTCGGGGGGAAAAATAGGAGGACATGATAACGGAAACCACGATAAGCAGTTTGGGCAAAATAGGGTCAAGGAAAACAAATATGTATTCCATTTAGCAAACAAGTAGACCAGGGATATCAATAAGGGGTGGTCTTCATCCTCCAGAAAGTCTTTTCTAAACTTCTAGTGAAGCAGAAATGAATCCAAGGGTGTGGTTAGCATAGAATAGCAAATAAAAATGGGTTGATAAAATTGGGTTAGTGATCAGTAATTAAATTGATAGGGATAGAAACTATCAAATTCAACTCAAAAGCAGGATCTTCATATTCTTATCCACAGTGAAATAATTTGAGAAGACTATAAGTATTATTAAATTACCCTGTTTTCGGGATAATTTTATTCCCTTTCATTGTGGACTACCTAAAACTTGTCCTACAACTTCCCATTTTCAATTTGCATAGAATTTTTAAATTGACCTTCTTCTATTTTTTCCTAGGACATAATTCTTTTTCCTGTGTTTTCACTTTCTCATTTTACGAAGGTCACTTAAATTTTCTATTTTAAGGACAGTTACCCCTCTCAACTTGATGTTATCCATGAAATTAAGAAGACCCCCACTTGATCAACCCAATCACTGATAAAGATCTAGTAATGGGGGACTCCTGGGTGGCTCAGTGGTTTAGCACCTGCCTTTGACCCAGCTGTGATCTTGGAGTCCTGGGATGGGAGTCCCACATTAGGCTCCCTGCACGGAGCCTGCTTCTCCTTCTGCCTGTGTCTCTGCCTCTCTCTCTCTCTCTGTACCTCTCATGAATAAATAAACAAAATCTTAAAAAAAAAAAATCTAGTAATGGATCTCACACAGATTCTGAAGTATCACTCAGTATCCACTCCCATCTCTCAGAGCAGAAAGGAAGGATTAATAGCTACTATTTGAGTGTGACCTTCCAAACAGTAGCACACCGATGCTCTAATAGCAGGATCTCAACCCTGCCGTTCTGCTCCCTAATTAATCTCCTGTAACACTGAATTAAAAGCCTGACTGAAGTAAAGATCTTATGTCTATTGCTTTCCTCTAAACCACTGGGTCTGTTATTGTGTTACAGAGGAATTAGATTAGTCTGATCTGATTTGTTTCTCATACAGATACATTTTTTTAAAATTTTCCCCTCCCCCAGCGCTTATATATGTTTGCAAATTGAAAATCGGTCGATAAAAAGAACACATAGCAGGCTTTGTGCTGCAAAAATTCGCACTCTGGATATGGAGGTCCCTTAGCAACTAGAAGAATTAAATGCATTGTAACTTTTATTTTTAAGTGCCAAGATCAATGTACAGAAATACATTTGCTCATCATTTTCCGTGACTTTTCACACTAAAGATATGAATAAGCTTCAGTGTTCATTTATTTGCTATTTTATTCCCCTCACGCATCTTATACAGATGTGAACAGAGGGATAAGACACATCCCCAAATTTGAAAATTGGTCAAAAACTCTGAAAAATTCCTTACAGAAGACCAGAGATATGATTTTAAAATACCCCAAGGGAATAAGAAGTACAAACTTAAAACCAGTTAATTGCAGGAACTCTTTCTGATTAGACACGAAAAAATACTGTTCTGTGTTTTATATTAATTTTTAAAAATCCTGTCATAAGGATTATATCAAAAATAAACCACATGCTGCAAAACACTTACTACTGCAAGCTCTGCAACAAGGAATCCAGACAACAAATATATCTTGTAGAGCCCTTAGTCTTTCATTATGGACAAAGATATATATGCACACACGAGTTACACCAAATTATAAAATAGTATGTTTCCTCTTCAACACTATTCAAGTAAATAAAAGAAAAAAATATGTGATAAGTGCTCAAGAGAAATAATCAGTAAATATCAAGTTATTTATAAAACATAAAGTAAGATACATTTTTTTTTCCTACTCTTTCTGTAAATATCCATTGAGCGCCTACCATGTGACAGACATAGATCTAGGTCCTGGAGATACAAGAGGAAACAAATAAGATAATGTTTCATTTCGTGTAGTCTACATGGTAATGGAGATAGACCATAATCACATAAGTGAGAAAATTAATATGGTATGTAGGCATCAGTAACTGATGTGGAGAAAAATGAAGCAGGAGGAGTTCGGGAGAAAAATTTGTTATTTAAATAGGATTGATAGAAAAGACTTCACTGAGCAAAAATCCAAGAGATGAGGAAACAGACCGTGTGGTTATCTGAGGAAAAGTATTTTTAAGCAGAGGAATAAAAAGGAGTACATTAAGATTTTTTTTTAATTTAATTAAAGTGACCTGGCCATTGTGGCCTCAATTGTGGAGCTAATGAGGAAAAAGAGACAGAGTCACTGTATATATAGATAAACATCAGCTAATTTTGAGATGAAAATATTGTTTTCAATAACCTAGAGTAGATCACAAGTATTTGCATTAAAACTTTCCCTGCAATAAATGTATAAGAACAATTCTTTAGAGGTAAAAACTATTTTATTGAAGGAATATTGTTTTTCAAAGATTCATAGTAGATTATATGCATTAGAAAAGCAATTCCATGAACAGTATTTTCTAATATCATTAGTTATATTTTGACAGGTATGGGCAGGAGAGATTTTTCCTACGTGTAAGCACACACACACACACACACACACACACACATTCAATACATACACTGCTATACCCCACAAAAGTGATGGAATTTTAAAGTTAACAATTGAAATTCAAAAACGTTAACTCATTCACCTTTTATAATGTTAAAATATACATGAAATAGCCAAGAAAGTAATTTTAAATAATTATGCTTTATACATTGGAAGAAAGAGAACACATTTGTCTTATTTAGAACAGCTTAAATTCTGAGGCTTAATGAACTGAAAAATCACTCAACATGATTGCCAAATGCATGCTCTCCTTTTCCACCTACTCTACTTTCTCCCTCAGAATTAAGCAAAGTTACCACTGGCACCTATACAAAAGAAAATCTATAATGTAGGGCACTTTTCAAGGTGTGTCAATTTTAAAGGCTTAAAAACAGTGCAATTTTATGCAAAGTGAATGGTCTTATCCTTTTCACAATTTTAATGTCTGATTGAATCAACTCAAGCATTCAATCAATCATATTACAGGTAAGGGCAACTATAACATGACTAAATTGTTAGGTTAACCTTCTGTGGCTGTAACTGGCATAATGTATTATCCAAATTCTATGAAAGGACATTAACAGAAAGTATGCAGTTTGGAATCCAGAAAAAGATGGCTGAGATGATATTCTCCTGGGTCATAGGGAGAACAGGATCAGAACATTCTATGATAAGCCCTAATTGACAAAGGAAATAGAAATAATGACCTGCAGTTAACATGGTAGGCCAGGGCAGAGAAAACAGTAATGTGTTAGGGCAAGTCAGGTTATGCTCACGATAGAATGGCTTGTTATCACTATGAATTACAGACACAAAGAAAATTGTTTAATACTAATGAGGTAATACTTGATCACTCAAGTGATAACCCTGAGGAAAAAGTCACTGCTAAAGTAGTATCACTCTTTTTTCATGAGTAAGAAAAAAAAAATCTGTGCTGGTTATACACCTTTAAAAGTTTAGGCAAGTTTACAAAAGGAGAACTGCAACAGAAAGAAAAATTGGTTTAAGGAAAACTTTAGAATTTAAAGATTGACGTTTCCCTAGACTGGTATTTTTCCCAAGAAACTGTTCAGATGGACCTATCTATATATAATTATCAATATTGTTAGTTGAAAAAAAAATACATGTGAAGAAATTAATGGTAAAGAAAGGACTAAATTTTCAAGGGTCATAACTGTTTACTAGAAGTCAAACTAGAACGAGCTAAATTAGTCAAAACCTGGCACTATTTTTCATATTATACTTATTTAAAAATCCCAATGGTGGTAATTATTAATATAATTATGATATCTACTCCTATTTTGAATTCTTAAACAACAAATTTCAGCTGAGTCCTCCTCTATGTGGTTAAATAGGCTGATAATGATTGCCTATAAAATTTTAGTTCTGTAAGAGTTACCAAGGATTAGTGTGCATCTGACAGAAAAATTATGTGAATGAAAACATCCCTCCTTATGCCTCAAAATCAGACCACAGGGCAGCCCAGGTGGCTCAGCAGTTTAGCGCCGCGTTCAGCCCACGGCCTGATCCTGGAGACCCGGAATTGAGTCTCACGTCAGGCTCCCTCCAAGGAGCCTCTCTCTCTCTCTCTCTCTCTCTGTCTCTCTCTCTGTCTCTCATGAATAAACAAAATCTTAAAAAAAAAAGAAAATATTTAATAAAAAAAATCAAACCACAGAAGCAAAAATACAAATGGTGTCCCTGAGAAATGAAAACATTTCATATCATCACAGTAACCAGTTAAAATTGTTAGGTTGACACTACATATCAAGTATGTATGAAGGCAGAAAAAATACCTACTAAGGATAGGATAAGAGCCTTTTCACTGTTAGAGCAGTGGTAATTTTGGAAATCAAGGAAACATTATGCTTTTTTGGCCAATTAATCTTGGATAAACATGATACCATATCTTTCTTTTTTTAATATATATATATTTTTTTTAATTTTTATTTATTTATGATAGTCACAGAGAGAGAGAGAGAGAGAGAGAGAGGGGCAGAGACATAGGCAGAGGGAGAAGCAGGCTCCATGCACCGGGAGCCCAATGTGGGATTCGATCCCGGGTCTCCAGGATCGCGCCCTGGGCCAAAGGCAGGCGCCAAACCGCTGCGCCACCCAGGGATCCCCCATATCTTTCTTATAGTGTGTCATTTCTATGTTCTGGATAGAAAGTTCTTGTCAGCTTGAAACACATGATATTATCTACCTTTACTACTCCAGACATTATGTATGTTTTGGTTAAAATTAGTTTTTCTTTTGGGAAACATTTTTTTAGGTGATGGGAGGTAAAGGGGAATAGGAGGCAAGTTATATTATTAATCTTTATATATCAAGCTGTAAGGAATATTTGTATTCAATTTATATTCACATTTATATTCAACTAGCTTAGGTAAATCTAAGAGTAAATCCAAGTATTCCAAATACTTCACTATTGAGTCTATTTAGGGTTCTGCTTGAAAATACAGAAAAAAAGAAAAGGACCTGTGCGATTTAATCAAATACTTTTAACTCACATGAGCCCTGGTGCCTATTACATAACCTGTATAGCTGGTAATCCTAATATTTAACTTGAATATATCATGAGTTTAGCCCATACGAAAATATTAGTGTATAAGATTTTTATTAATGGTATTTCAGTCACCTTCCCACATACTTACAATAGTCCTGTTCAGCAAAGGGACAATTCAATTGACAATAATCTATATTAGCAAAACATAGGATGACTTAAAAAAAGTGATGCCCTAGGAAGAAGGATTTCAAAAAAAGTAAAAAAAAAAAAAAAAAATACTTAGCTGTGGATATTAATAGAGTAATTCCATGTAGTGATAGAATATCTCCAACCTTGCCATTCCACTGTTTATAAAGAAGTAGGATACTAACACCCTTCCACAAGAGTTCCAGGAATTCAACAAGTCCTCTTTGGTTTCTGAGAAGCTCCGATGAATAAAATACTAATCTATGTGTGGTTTGAAATGGACTTGGTCTGGGTTGAAATTCTGAAGTGATACTGGCACCTGGAAATGTAAAATTATTTACTTTTCAAGGAATTTAAAGTAAAAGTCCAGGCCATGGGAGCCATACCAGGATACTGAGACATAGCAGGTCTGATACACTTACCCATGCAATTTCATCAAAATATTCAAATTAAAAAAAAATTCAAATTTAGAGAAGAAAAACTAGTATTTTCATAGCTAAGTTTTTTATTTGTTGGGAAACCTGGTCAAAGTAAAATTTCAGTGTACTCTATGATAGGTATGCAAATTATACTTTACTCAAATACTGAGGTAGAACATTTTGGCCCATGCCAATGGGTGATTGATTCATAAATAATCATTCTCAGCATCATCTGATCCAAGTTTCTTTCTTATAAGGAAGATTTTGTTTTGCCCCTTTTACCAGGCAGAAATGAAATTCATGGGTAATCGTATACTTGGATATATAATTTTTTTAAAAATCAGTATGTTTCACCTACAATAAAAAAGTAATTTATAATAAAATCATGTATATTTCAAAAATGTAAACCTTTAGGTATATTTGCATAGGATTAGAAGTAATTATGTGTTGACACAGCTATATAATGATGAATACAATGGCTATACCTGTCAACCAACAAGATTCTTTGCTGACCACTCATATAAGCAGTCTTGCCATAACTGCCGAAGTTTTTTTAAAATGATGATAAATACTTCAACAATTTCTGAACAAAACAAGTATCTTCCCTTGATTGCATCATAGTTTTCTTCCTAGAAAATTCTGTGTATCTCAGAATTGTGGGGAGAAAAATGAATGTGTTCTAGATTAGAGATCATAAACACATTTTTTTCATCTACTGTCCAGTTCCCTAACAAAGAGGTGTGTACAAAATAGATGAGTTTTCATTGTGAGAGACTATAACTATAGTTATTGTATAACCTCAGTTGTCTCTGAGGTTGTGCCCCAGGTATTTGGAGGAGGAAGAGATCTCTCAGGGCTCTGGGTACCTTTTGAAGTTACCAGAGGGTTTTTGTACCCACCCCCTACCCCCTTCAATTGCTCTAGGACCTAAACACAATGCTTGATTTGATCATACTGAGTGTTCTAGGGCTAGGGGAGAAGGGATCATCATCTGGAAGCTGGTCTCTACACTTTGGACTGTCCCCAAAAGAGCTGGAGGATGCTGTTCTTAGACTGAAGTCTCCTGATTGAAGGGCAAGGCCTAGTCAAGGACTCTGGGTTCTTCAAATTTATTTCAAGTGCTGCAACCAACCAATCGCTAGAGTTTATGTAAGGTCACTTGGCCTTTAAGCATCTCAGTTTCCTTATCTGTAATGAGAGGGGAGTAGTTAATGATCTTTAATGCCCTTTCTAGCTCTAAAATTACAGACTTTCAGGAATCTGTGGGGAGTCTACCCTGCTATTATCACTTTAAAAGTAGCAGGAATGCCTGGGACCAGCAGGGGCTCCCAGCAGTCAGAGGTAATAGTAAATGATTAGTCCTTTCCTTTATTTATGATGCTGAAACTACTCAGTCACTCAGTTGCACTTGGGGCTACAGAACGGAAAGGAGTCAGAACACTCCAAGTGAAACATCTCAAGAGAGGCAGTAGAAAGAAATACGGCTCTCCCATCCTCCCAAATGGGTAGTGTTTAAGATCACTGCATTTGTTCCTTTTCTAAGTATCTCTCTATATGTTTTAATAAGGTAGAATTAGTTGAGGGACCCATCCCAAGATTACTCAACCGTAAACTAAACAACCAACTAACCAATTTACCAAAATCAAATAAACTATCTGTGGAAGAAAATTATATGCTTTTAAAGTAACAAAGGTAAAGATCATAAAATCATTGACTATTAGATTTTGATAATCATCGTATAGTCAACTGGATATCAAAAAATGTGTTAACACTAAGAATTATCTTTGCTTTTTAATTAAAAGTTCCTGTTAGTGAAAGACTGTTTGGTTTACTGAAAAGGCTGTTAATTTTGAAATTTATTTTCTTACTTTTACATTATTATTCAAAGGCAGGTTCAACTGCTAAGCAAAGCTGGTTATGAATCCATACTTTGTACTCCTTACCACCTGGAGCACATTATGTGCTAAAGCCCTAAATATACTGTTTTAAAGGTTGGTTTACTAGTCTGCTTATCCATACAACTGCATAAGCTACTTTATCAAAGGAGTTGTGTTCTACTTATCTCCACATCCTTAGGATCTAGAGAATTTGGGCAGCCCAGGTGGCTCAGCAGTTTAGCGCCTGCTTTACACCCAGGATGTGATCCTGGAGACCCGGGATCAAGTCCCACGTCGGGCTCCCTGCATGGAGCCTGCTTCTCCCTCTGCCTGTGTCTCTGTCTCTATCTCTCTCTCTGTGTGTCTCTCATGAATAAATAAATAAAACCTTTAAAAAAAAAAGGGTCTAGCAAATTTGGCCATATATGTGCTCAATAAAATGTAAGCTAAAAATGAACTGTAGTACACAAAATTACTATGACTCCAACTTAAAACAAATGTAATTACCGTTTTGGTAAATTTGTACATCTCTATTTTTGAATTTACTTTTATTTTTTCACGAGCCAGATTGGCCTTTAGTGTTCCTAAGTTGAACGGGTCCAAGTGGGGTTTGACAGTAATTGCCTTTCAAGTTTCCATATCAAGGGCACAGTGGCAGGGACAATCCTCCAGGAGAAACTGTGCAGGTGGGTGTGAGCAACTTTATCCAACAGCCCCAGAGGGCCTGATGCCTGGGGGGAAGCTGGAGCTTAGGGTCCAGGCGCCACAAGCCACCCTGGCTCAGATTTAAGGCGGCCTAGGATGGATCCCCCTGGGGTCTGGGAGTTGTGGGGACGGACAGGGCCCCCCGGCGGGGGTCCTGGGGGACTCACAGTGATGCCAAGGTCCGCCCCGCTCCAAAAACACATACATGCCTTGATCCCCTAGAGCCAAATCACATAGAACGGATGAGGAACAGAAGCAGAAAAACGTCCCTGTAGCTCAGAAGGCTGCCCTAGAGCCGCGTAGTTCTGAGAGGGATCAAACGTGCACGGGTTGCTACGTTCCCGAGGGTCTCCTGACCTTGTGTCTTTAACCCTCCCCGACAGAGAACACTGAACAGAATAAGCAACAGAGAAGTCTTGCAAAAGCAGTTTTAGGAGCAGGAATTCGAAGGAGACATTGATGATCTATTACTCCACGCACATGCCCTCCCCGCCCCCCATGCCAAGCGTGTCGCCACGAGCTTCACGGGGAAAGGTGCAGCCCTTTCTGCCCGTGGGTCCTGTCCTCGTGCTACCGAAACAAACCTACTCAGTTGTGTGTACCCTATGACGTTTCAAAGAATTTTTTGGATGGTTGGGCTCCATGACCCGGAAGCAGAAACTCCAGAGCTTCCCGGGTTGGGTCGGGGAGTCTCCTGCGGATTCCCACGGAGGCCTGGAGTCTGTCCCCAGGGGTCTAACCCAAACTCCGCCATCCCCGCAAAGGCCCCCCTAGTCCAGGAAGACGGTCTGAGGGGCCGCAGTGACCCCAACACATGAACCGGAAGTACTACCGCGGGCCTGAGAGCAGGAGGTACACAAAGTCACAGGCTTCCCGGAAGTCAAGTGGAAGCCAGGGCTCCCTGGGCTCCCCGGGCTTGGGACTGGGGGCGGGCGGGGGGTCCTACCTATATAAGCTCTGCCTACGGGTGGGGACTGGGAAGAACACAGGAAGTGAAATAGCTCTATCCTATTCCAACGGTGGCGGGTAGCTCATTTCCGGGAAGCCGGATCTTCCAGGATCACGCAGCCAGACCTCGCGGGATCACCGACCCAGATGTCGCGGGACTTGGAGACGTCATTCCCGAGCGGGAGCGGGGCCTTGCGGGGCCGGCGGCCGGGGGAGTCGTGCGTGCCGGACAGGCCCCTGGCCCGGAAAGGATACGTGGTGCGCGAGGGTCTGAAGCTAAAATGTCGTCACCAGGGGGTCAGTGCGGAGCGAAGCTGCGGCAGGAAGGTGGCGTGGCAAGCACGGTCAGCCTCGGCCTGCAGTGCGAGGGAGTGGGCGCCGCGGGCAGGCTCCCGCCGCCGGCCTGACCTTCCCGACGTGGGGCCCGGGGCACCGGCAGGGCCGCAGGAGGGGATTGTGGGAGGCTCCTGGGGATGCCAGGGCCCGCCCCGCCCGGCCGTCGGGTCCACGAAGCCGCGTCTCGGGCGGCCTCGGTGTTGTCATCCCGGGTCCAGCGGGAAGTTCTCTGAGGACAGACCTGGGGGACATAACGCCCACGGGTGCCCTCACTCTCCCGGCAGGGGCCACGAAGGGTCTCACTCGGACCTCCTCCACCCCCAGCTGCGGGAAGAGGGGCTGAGGGGTGCAGGTGAGCCCGGAGGTCCCGGCGACCCTGGAAGAGGGGCTGAGGGGTGCAGGTGAGCCACACTCAGGCCAGCCCGGAGGTCCCGGCGACACAGGAGGAGGGGCTGAGGGGTGCAGGTGAGCCACACTCACGTCAGCCCGGAGGTCCTGGCGACGCGGGAAGAGGGGCTGAGGGGTGCAGGTGAGCCACACTCACGTCAGCCCGGAGGTCCTGGCGACGCGGGAAGAGGGGCTGAGGGGCTGCAGGTGAGCCCGGAGGTCCCGGCGATGCGGGAGGAGGGGCTGAGGGGTGCAGGTGAGCCACGCTCACGTCAGCCCGGAGGTCCTGGCGACGGGAGAGCTGAAGGCTAGTGACGAGCAAGGGGCACGTGAGCCAGCCCCGCCGTCCCCGAACTGTCATGGGCTTTGGGCTGGTTAGGAAGACTCGGGTCAGTAGTCAGTAGAGAGACCAGTGCGGAAAACTAGAGGCTGCCGGTGTTTCGTACGTATTTTTTTTTTTTTTTTTAGATTTTATTTATTTATTCATGAGGCAGAGAGAGAGAGAGACCGAGGGAGAGGGAGAAGGGAGAAGCAGGCTCCATGCAGGGAGCCTGACGTGGGACTGGATCCCGGTACCCCGGGGTCATGACCTGGGCCACAGGCCTCGCTAAACCTCTGGGCCACCCGGGCTGCCCATCCTTGTTTTTATACTTGTGTCATTGCATTAAACTTAATAGCCCTTAAATTATGTTGTACTGATCACCCAGGAGCTTGAAAGAAATGCAGATTTCTGGTTCCCGCGAAGACATCAGGATTTTAGCTAAAGCTGTGGAGGCCGGGAACATTAACGCCATTCCACCCTAAGTTCAGCGTCAGCGCAAGTACAGCCATCTCAGGCCCCTGTGAATAAGAGCTGAACTTTACCTTCAGTTACAGGAAAAAACAGCTTAACGCCCTAGAAAGCCCCATATTACAATGAGAACAGAGCTTAACGCCCTAGAAAGCCCCATCAGAATGTAAACAGAACTTGAGAAATTTCTCCACCCCTTCTGAAGGTCCCCTAGACCAGCCCATAAAAACTCAGCCAGAGGGCAGCCTGGGTGTGGCTCAGCGGCTTAGCGCCACCTTCAGCCCAGGGCGTGATCCTGGAGACCCGGGATCAAGTCCCACCTCGGGCTCCCTGCATGGAGCCTGTTTCTCCCTCTGCCTATGTCTCTGCCTCTCTCTGTGTCTCTCATTAATCAATAAATAAAAATCTTAAAAAAGAAAAACCCAGCTGGAACCCCCCTCGGGGTCCAGGTCCTTGCTCGCTGTGTCGGGGATACTTGGGCCCAAGCTGGAGCTTGTTAATAAACCCTCATATGTTTGCATCGGTGTCGGCTCCTTGGTGGTTTCTCAGATACGCAATCTTGGGCACAACAAAGCCAGGAGATGGTTCCAATAGTTGAATTTTTAAAAGGCACTTTGTGTTATCTCTTGACCACTCTTAAGAAAAAACACTCTAGACTTTGAATATGTTGAAATCAGTAATAGTCTCTCATTGCTCCTGAAGGGTACACACTCTGCCACCCGAAACTGTGCCTCTTTCCCATAAGGATTATGTTTGAATGACAAAGATGATCCTGTTTTTTGGGGTCTACCTGGAAATTACAGCAGTAATTTCAGAAATTTAGGCCTTAAAAACATTAGTTCCTGAGTATGTATATTTTATGACAAGTTGAGAGAAAGATGTTTGAGACTCAGACGTAAATGAAACACTCCATCCAAAAAGGCTATTGGCTGTATTACAGAAAACTATTTCTTATTTTTCCTTACAATTCATTATCTTATTTGTAATTAGTTTGCATATATGAGTCAGAATGTGGGAAACAAATATGATTATTATTGGTAACACATAAAGCCTTCTTAAGTAGTGCACTTAGTGCATGTTTCTTTCATATTACTTGCTCTCCATTTATGTGTTTACAGTTAGATGCATTTAGGGTTACCATAAACAGATATCTCACTGACAGTTGCAGCCTTGAAATTCTAAGACATTTCCAGTAATTTATCTTGAAGAAGTATCTTATTTCTCTTTTTGTTGAATATCTTCATGTTATACTATTACGTCCAGGAACTTCCTTGTTTTTTTTTTTTTTTTTTTAATTGTTTCAACTAGAGAAAAGATACTTAGACATTTGGAAAAAGTTCTACAGGTACATTGCTGAATTATGGCAAGTATTACTATTCACCCAAGTAATGCAAATTATACTAACCGCAGGGACAGATTCTCATTTTTGAAATTTTATAAATAGCTGACTTCCTTTTCACTTACTAATGAATGGTCCCCTCAAGGGCCTGAAAACAGTTAACATCTTTAAAAAGTTGTTAGTATAGAACTCAGGAAATAATGAGCAAATGGTTGAGAGTTAACATTTGTTGGAATAGGAGAAAGTTATAACAATACAATCGTTAAAAAAGAAAAAAAATCCCCCTAGCAGAACCATTCTTCCAGGACATCTCAGAGAAATTAGGATCAATGGACTTTAAAATATTTTTTCTTGCATTCTGATATTTAACTCTAAAGCTATCTTGAACATTTAAATAGTAATTTTCTCCTAGAATAGAAGCATCAAGAAACTAAGATCTAATTCAAGGAACAAGACAGTTAATCAAAACCCAAAATAAGGTTGTTGTACTGACAAGCTACAAAAATCATTAAAATTCAATGTGATCCAGTATGAACCACTATTTCCATTTCATTTTTATATTCTTGGACACACAAGAGGGAGATTAAATCAGTTTTGTACCATGTATTTAGTTCAATGGCTCAGCGGTTTAGCACCTGCCGTTTCACATCCAGGGTGTGACTCTGGAGACCCTGGGATTGAGTCCCACATGGGGCTCCCTGCATGGGTTCTGCTTCTCCCTCTGCCTTGTGTCTCTGCCTCTCCCTCTCTCTCTCTCTCTCTCTCTCTCTCTCTCTCTGTGTGTGTGTCTCATGAATAGATAAAATCTTTAAAAAAGAAAGTCCTAAAAAAAATATGAATTATCTTTTGCTCTGTCAATATAATGAAAATTGTGGATTATGGTTGTTTATAACTTGCTATTTATATTGTTTATAACACTATCATAAGGTAATTTAATAATTAAATTATGGCTATATTCCACTTAATTTTGTGAGAATAGTTTGCAACATTATTAGGCTTTTTCCTTCCTCCTGTCTTCTAAATGTGTTGAGGTACTGCTGAGCTTTTACTGTTTGCTATACTGGCATGAACACTTTTATACAAAATTTACTCTGCTTACACAATTTTACAGAGGGATTATAATTGGATTTAAGCACTGTATTTACCCATAATTGTAGGGACTCGTTTACTGTGATGGACAGTTCTGTAGGGGTTAACTTTGTATATTACGGTTCTTTTTTTGGTCTTGCTGTTTCGTGAATTGTGAGCATAGAAACATGTACAAATTGAAGGGTAAAGACTAGTGGGGTATTTTAATGAGTGTCTGGACTGAGTATAACAAACTTAGGAAATAGGCATTTGAGCAAGGTTATTTTACAGGATGTATTGGTAGATAATTTTGTTTTATTTAAGGATAATCTTAGGACACTATAAATGACATGTAGTAAATGATACGTTTGTTCCTTCAATTCCTGATATCTCCTAATCTCTTCCTTATTAGCAGCAAATATGACCATTTGGTGCACTACTTTAAAATTTTATCATTCATTGGTTGATTGGTTGATTATTTTGTTAATTTTTGATTGTGATTATTGGTTATTGTCTGGTTGATTACAACTAGAATATAAGCTCTATGAGGACTGAGAATGTTTATTTTGTTGATTACTATATTTCTAACACCTAGTAAAGAGATTGCCTCATAGAGGTGTTCAATATGTATTTGCCAAATTAACACTCTTAATATAAATAAATATGTGGGAAAGTACATATTTGAAATCTGTTTTCAAAATTAAGACATATTTACTATAGATTTATGAAACTTCAGTACAGGGTTGGCAAACTTCTTCTGTAAAGGATAATAAATATTTTAGTTTTTTTAAGGCATACAGTCTCTTTCACAACTCATTTAACTGTATCATTATATTGCAAAAGCAGCTATAGATGACGTATACATAAATCCCTGTGGTTGTGTTCTAATGAAACTTTATTTACAAAAAGAAGCAGCAGACCCTGTTTGGCCTACCGGTTATAGTTTATTGACCCTTGCTGTAATCAGTCAATTAGCAAGCCATTCAACATTTTATTTTCCTTTTAGACACCAAGAAGAGAAATGTATATAATATTACAGTCTTCTTTGAATGCTTCCAAACACAGGTTTGAAGCTTTTGACTTCTTGTGATAATGGAAGCTACGTTTTAATATGCACAGGAAGCAAAAGCAATCAAACATAATCAAGCTATTGATATAGCATACTATGTGACAAAATTTTCCCTAAACAAAGTTCAAAGTCACTCAAAGACTGCAGTTATTTAGAAACTTTTATTTTTTGGTATGGCATGTATAGAAGATTTCATATGATAAGCATTACATAGAAAAATGGTATTTGTGCTATTTTGAAATTTAGGACAGGCAAAATAAAGATGTTAGCATGACTCTTAAAATATTTTAGGTTTTTGTGAGATTATATTATCTCTTCTCTCCAAAATAATCCCCTCCTCCAAAAACCAAGAAACAAAACAAAACTTTTATTAAAAATGCCTTTAAAACTCCTTTTTCCTCCAAGTTTTTATTTAAATTCCAGTTAGTCAACATACAGTTTAATATTAGTTTCAGGTGTAGAGTTTAGTGATTCAACACTTACATACAACTTGTTTGTCACAAGTGCCCTCATTAATCCCCATCATTTAGCCCATTCCCCTGGCCACTTACCCTCTGGTAACCGTCAGTTTGTTCTCATAGGTAAGAGTCTGTTTCTTGGTTTTCCTCCCCCAACCTAGTTCACTGGTGAACTTAATTCTTAAATTCCACATATGAGTGAAATCATATGGTATTTGTCTTTTTCTGACTGGCTTATTTCATGTAGCATAATACTCTCTACCTCTATCCATGTCATTGCAAATGACAAGATTTTATTTTTTATGGCTAATATTCCATTGTGTATATATATCACCTCTTTATCCATTCATCAATTGATGGACATTTGGGATTCTTTCATAATTTAGCTATTTTGATAATCCTGCTATAAACTTTGGGGTGCGTGTATCCCTCCAAATCTGTATTTTTGTACAGTGTAATTGCTGGACTGTAGGGTAGTTCTATTTTTAACTTTTTGAGGAACTGTTTTGCAGAGTGGCTGCACCAGTTTACATTACCACCAAAGAGGGTTCCTCTTTCTCCACAGCCTGGCCAACACCTGTTGTTTCTTGTGTTGTTGATTTTAGTCATTCTGACTGGTGTGAGGTGGTGTCTCATTACACTTTCAATTTGGTTTAACCTAATGATGAGTGATGTTGAGCATCTTTTCATGAATCTGTTAGCCATCAATTTCTTCTGTCCATTTTTTAACTGAGTTATTTGATTTTGGGTGTTGAGTTTGAAAAGTTCTTTATAGATTTTGGATACTAATGCTTTATCAGATACATCATTTGCAAATATCTTCTCCCATTCTGTAGGTTCCTTTTAGTTTTGTTGATTGTTTCTTCACTGTGCAGAAGCTTTCAATTTCGATGAAATCCCAATAGTTTCTTTCTGCTTTTGTTTCCCTTGCCTCAAGAGACATATCTAGTAAAAAATTGTTATAGCCGAAGTGAAAGAGGTCACTGCCTGTGTTCTCCTCTAGGATTTGAATGGTTTTCTCTCACACATTTAGGTCTTTAATCTATGCATGCTGTATGGAAGTGGTCCAGTTGCATTCTTTTGAATGCATCTGTCCAGTTTTCCCAACACCATTTATTGAAGAGACTGTCTTTTTTCCATTGGATATTCTTTCCTGCTTTGTTGAAGATAAACCTTTACATTGAAACTGTTAGTCTTTTTCTATGTTCATTTCTCCAAATTTCTTGAAAGCATAAACTACATCCAGAGTCTCTTCTTCTTTGACTTTCAGTCACCCTTAAACAGGTTATAATCTGAGCTCTGGAAATCACTCATTCTTGTTACAGTATCCATCTCGAAGCCAAATCCAACAATTTCTATCTTCCTTTGCCTTGCTGACCACCTTGCAACCTCTTCTCACAACTCATTCTTTTGATGTCATTCCCTTTGTTTTATAGTAATATGAAACATTGTGCCTTGTTATTCTTCATGAAGCAATGTGAATTGTATTAAAATTACTTATCTAGTAAGTAGAGTCACCTGAGAGCAAATGAAACTCCATCATTTACCTCAGATTTCTACTCATTATCAATTCTTGTCTCTCTGCTTTCAGATATGGCTTGCTGAGGATTGCAGCTTCTCAGTGATAGATCTGAGGTTCGCATCTAAAACTTCAGATTCTGACTGCAGTCTTCTACTATGCCAAGCTTCCTCTACGTGGAAGTAACTTTTGTCACTCCACTCAACTATGTTGTAATCCAACAAGCATTTTTAAAATATTTATTTATTTATTTATTTATTTATTTATTTATTTATTTATTTACTTACTTACTTACTTACTTACTTATTTAAAGAGAAGAAGAGAAAGCCTACTGGTGTGCATGTGCATGCGTGCTGGGAGGAAAGGCAGAAGGAAAGGATCTTAAGCAAACCCCTGGCTGAGGGCAGAACCCCATGTGGGGCTCCTTCTCATGACCGTGAAATCATGATCTGAGCTGAAAAGCCAAGAGTTGGCCACTCAAATGACTGAGCCACCCAGCCAGCCCCTAACAAGCATTTTGAATACTTTTTATATATTAGGTGCTAAGTGAATATTAAACTCCATACATCACCCTTTTTTGTGGTACTTTCTATAGTAGAAAGCAATCTGAAAACAATCACAGTGATGTAATATGAGATTTATACCTAAACATTGAGGACATGTTGATGGTAGAAGAATATATACCCGTGGTGCACATAATTAGGGAAGTTGGAGAAGATGGTTTTAGAGTTAAATCTTTAAGCAATTAATGAAAAGAGATGAACAAATGCTTTCTAAGGAGTATTTATCATTTTGGGTAAAGCCTGGAGTACATAGGACACACAATGAGGAAATGAGTCTCATTGGATGATAATGACAGATATATTAAAAGGGTTTTGATACTAGGTATGGGTAGAGAGGGTGGTACTAATGGCTACAGTAAAAGTTCATGAGAAGTCTAAAATGAGGCTGTTTCTTTGCCATCAGGACATTCTTTGGTATTTCAATCTACTTTCAAGTTTTTGATAAACACTGATTTTAACATCTGTCCTTTTGTGTGTGGTAAAACTTCTTTGTTCATGGTTATTTGTCTTCCCTTCTCTGCTCTACTAAGTAATTACTGAGGCAGGAATTCTCATTCTCTTTGTTTCCCTTAGAGAATATATATAGATAGCACAGTCCTTCATGGTAGGAGTTATACAAATGTTTCTTGAATGAAGGAATCTCTTATTTAATTCAGCCAGTACAAACAGCTTAACCCCTTGCCCACTATTTATGTATAACTCACTAATATCCAACCAAGTTCATCGTGTTCCTCTCTTTCTTTGAACTTCCACAATCTAGAAGTAGATTCCATGGAAAATCTGCCATTTACCATTAAGACTATCAGGAGCTGCATCCTTTATGTATGAAACACCATGGAGGAGCATACTCCATAAGTGTAATACTCTATCACACAGTACACACAAAGACTTGGTTTTCTGGTTTAAAAAAGTCTGGAAAATATGACAAGCTACACTAGAATGAAGTGAATGGCATTGCTATATTGCACCACCGATTGAAAGCCATTATTCATCAATTTTGTTCAATCTGCCAAACTTCTGTGAAACTCCTTAACAGAAGCATCACTGTTATATGGGAAGAAGAGTAAGGCTATTATCTTAACAAAGCCTTTGTAGTTGCCATCAATGTACAAACCTTGAATTTTTTTCTTCATTAACTTAGGGGCATGAAATGTAGGCTTTCTTTGCCTTCAAAGAGTCTGACGTTTTTTGAGATTTAATACACACCCCATAATAATTAGAACATGATCATGACTCTTGAGTAATGCTTTTGAAGGGTTGCTGTTAAATGAGCTTTTTATTTCTGGTATACACAGCACAACACGAAATGATCTTGATCCTGGTGGTAATTATCTAGTGAACTTAGTCATTGTTAAAGTTAGGCTGGAAATTTATATTGAAATAACCCCTGTTATCTTGGTGACTGGTTATCTAAGAATATAAATGCTTATTTTTACCAAATTAATTATAAAAATACTTTTCATCAAAGTAAACTTTTAAAGGCATGCTAGAAATCAAAATAGTGCTTCTGGGAGGGACATTGACAAGGGGCATGAGAGAACCTTCTACAGTGGTAGTATAATTCTATAATTAGATGTGGGTTGTGGTTATACAACCCACATCTGGGTGGATATTGTGCTGGGCACTTAAAATTAGAGCTCTTTATACATCTCATTCTTTGTATCCTACAATTAAAAAAAATTAGAATTAAAATATCATGAAATCAACTATTTTAAACTCTACTACTTAAGGTACTATTTGGTGTTATAAAAATGAAAGAGTCCCTGATATTTAAGATCTCATAATCTAGAATATAAATATTAAAAGATTTGGATGCCCAATAAGATTTTAAGTATATCAGAAATATGTTGTGGCATACATTTATAATATTTGAAAGAAAGTTTTATGTAAAAGTCTTATGTTGATTAGATATGGATTATCAGTTTGTCATTACATTCTTGGTTAGATTCATATATGTGAGATAACTTCTACCTGCATGTACAAAAATTAAGGTTATCTATGGGGCATAGGTAAATGCTTTAGCAATGTAGTGTTTATGCTTTTAGCGCTATCCTTGTTAGAATCGTTAGTAGCAAACTTTTATTTAGACCTTTATAAGAGAGATGCTAATTAAGCACAGATTCTATTTTTCTATCTTTCTATCTTAAAACAGTATCATTTACCTTCTATACATGGTTGTTTTCCATTAGGTGCAGCATACATAGTTAAAATACAAAAACAAAACAAAAAACTTTATCAAAGACCACATGAGAGTTACTTCACATTATTCATGTACAAACATCCCTTCTTCCTTGGTTGAAATTTACCTCCATCACTGTGAAGAATTATGTATTTCTTCTGTCGTGTTTTGCTTTTTTCCTCATAAAGATTTTGTTTAACCTTGACTGTGTAATACTTAGGCTTTTCTGACCTTCCTTACTCATGCATATATTGCTCTTACCTATCAATTGTGAGCTCTATGAAAGACATAATCACATCTTTATACTCTCAAAAGGATGTAGTACAATACCTTAAATTCAATAACCAATTGAAAACTATTTGTCTCAAAGTCAGGTTCTATGAGTTAATACTTATTTTAACACTTTTAAAGTAGGATTTTCTCAATAATTCTTCTAGGTATATGGAAAGAGAAATCACAGTTGTCATAACTGAGCTGGTAAGTTCCACTACTAACCCTTGGTTTACAGCTCCTTTGATGCCAGGGACAGACAAGAAAGATGAGATTATTTGTTTACTTTTCCCTTTCTGCCAAACCCTCAAAGTGTTTTTTGAAAGAATGCCTTTCCCCCACAGGTGCCTTCTCCCCCTACACCGTTGTCTTAGCAAATGTCTTTGCTTCCTACTTCATAGAATTAAAAAAAAGAAAACACTAAACCTGAATGCTTTAATTTTTCTTCTATGATAAATATATTTCCATCCAAATCCAGACTTAATATTTCCCACTCATTTCTGTGGAAAAAAAGTCCCTCCTTTGTTTGAAGCTATTCCTTCTACCTCTATCTTCTCTGAGACATTCTTCCTACAGTTACCTGTTCTTTCCAGTATTTCAGTGCCCCTTCTCTTCCTTGCATAAATGTGGTCATGCTCTCTCCTCAAATATAAAATTGCTCCCAGGTTAGACCATTCATGCTTCTACAAAGCATAATCTAAACTAGGGATTGACAGACTTTCTCTTAAAGTGTAGGCAGTGAATATTTTAGCTTTTGCAGGGCAGAGTTGCTGCATCTACTCAACTCAGTAGTTGTTGAATGGTTATTTTTCCTTTTCTATTCTCCGCTGCCACCTAATTTTAACGATTTATTTTCTCTACCTGATTATTACAGTAATCTCCCTGAATCCTTTATCTCTTTGAATAGATTTTTCATTGTCCAATATCTCCCTCTTTAGTTTTCACTTCTTAACATTACCAGTGATATCTTTGCAAATTGTTAACATTACGTAAATCCATACTTAGAATTATTTAATGGATGGATTGTCCTTGAGAATGAAATACTAAGTCCTCAATCCAGTTGGGAGCGGGGCATAGAGAAAGATCAGAACTTCCTGATCTTATCCCTTTTACCTCTTTAATCTATTTTCTAAACTGTAGATAGAATAAAGTTTCTAAAAATAAAAAGTACATTGGCCTATACCAGTTCCAGTATCAACATATGTCTTATTGGGACCATTCTAATTTGGCCCTTGCTTATCTCTCAACCTCATGCCTTTATCTTTATTGCACTTCCTGCTGTATTTGCATTTCCTCAGAACCAGGGTTTTACCACCACTCATGGATTTATAGGTTCCATTTCCCTGACTGCCTTATGTCAGGGTCTTTGCATAAACCACTTTGCTTGGAAAATTCCTTCTTCTTTTTCTCTAACCTACTTCTTCTCCCTCAATGACCATATCCTCATCTAATCATAAGCTTTCCCTGAACTGTCAAAACTATTATGGATGCCTCTTATATATTCTTTTTTTTTAAAGATTTTATTTATTTATTCATGAGAGAGGCAGAGACATAGGCAGAGGGAGAAGCAGGCTGCATATAGGGAGCCTGATGTGGGACTCCATCCTGGGACCCCAGGATCATACCCTGAGCCGAAGGCAGACGCTTGACTGCTTAACCCAGGCATCCCTACCTCTTCTTATATATTCTTATATCTCCCTTCACTTTCCTTTGTGATCTTTATTGTAAACATCAGCTTATTTGTCTGCATACCTCTCTGGACATTAAGCTCCAGGAGGTAAAAAGCTATGACTTACTCTTAATTACATAGCCAGGGCCAATTATGTAGTAACAGATTAACATCTGTATAAGATAAATGAATAAATGAATGAATAATTACAGTGTTGATGATGAGATATAATTGCAGTGTTGATGAGAAATAATAGAACATCATAAATATTTTAGGAAAAAGCTGTCTTCAAACTGCCTTTTCTCCTACATGATAGAATAAAAGATTATGTAGATTGAGTTAACAAGCACATGAACTATTTAATGACTATTGAACTCTGTATAGAATTTATAAATATATTTCAAGCACTTTCTAGCTTAAAATGTATTGTTTTACAATGTAGCTATTTTCATGTAATTAATTTTATATTGTTTTTAGAACCATCTTAACTATCTTCCCAGTTCCTTTATGGATTTGTCAATAATTGTTTGAATTTTTCTATGTAGAGGTATTTGGACAGTTTAAAAATACAAAAGAGTGCTCGCTTCGGCAGCACATATACTAAAATTGGAACAATACAGAGAAGATTAGTATGGCTTCTGCGCAAGGATGACACGCAAATTCGTGAAGCATCCATATTTAAAATAAATAAATAAAAATAAAAATACAAAAGAATCTTTCTAGAATGGAAAAAAGATATGAAAATGAAATGGAAAAGATTCACAAAGAAGTAGACAATTTAGAATTTATGTAGTGTCATGACTCAGTTGACAGATTTAACATCAAAACCAAAAAACTGGTGTTGATACAGTTTTTTTTGTTTTTGTTTTACAATTTTTTGAATACCCTCAGAGTGTATTAAATAAAATTAGAAAATGCAACAGGGCATACTTTTTATTTGTTGGATAATTTTAAGGTGAGAACAACAAAACAGACGGTGTGTTGCTATAAACTTATTTAAACACCAGGAAAGTCAATTAAATGTTGCTTAATTTTTATAAGTCTTTTAATGAGGTTAATTCTAAAAACTCCCATGTCTATGTCTCTGAAATTTATTTTGGCCAACAAATGTGCAAAGATAAAAAGAAGGTATAGATTCCCTCTGCTACACATCAAGTATGCAGTTAAATACATGTAAACATGCACCTGCAAGTGCAGGCACACAACACAACATATACACAAGGTACTCACATAAAGAACCTTTACTGTTTAGATTCAAGGAATATGCTGCTCACTTTTTCTATTTAGAAAATATTTACAATATATCTAACTTGCTTTTTATAGACTTGAAGTGTTTGAAAATAGGCATTCTGCTTTGCTTTTCTACCCAGGTATTCTTTTTTTGTTTACAGCTCATTTTCTCCTCATTTCTGAGGGCAACAGTGCTAAATGAGAGTGAATTATGTCAATAAAACATGCATACACAGATCAAAAAATACTTGTCATCTATATGTATGATTAGCTGACTAAAAAAGTTACCAGTCACTGGTTAAGTCTCTAAAATAAAAGGAAATAATTCACGGAGCTAGAAAGACATTTAGGTGATCTGTATTTTCCCTACCGTCTCATTTAATGTTTTTAGGATGAAATGGCAATGAGAATAGTAGAAGGGAAAAAATGTAGTCTAGGATGACAGGATAATCAGTGTGCTGTATGTCAGGAAGTCTGCTTCAGAGATTGGCTTTCATAATGTTGAGGAAGGAGTATATAATTATTGCCATCTGAACATCCAAAAATACCAAACGCATGACAACAGGCACATATTATGTCTAACCAGGTATCCAAGGAATTAGTAAAAGACAATAGTGCTGATTTCCACGCTTAATCCTATATTAACTATCTGTTAGAGGATATTTTGTTTATTAGAATGGTTACATGCAAGACTTTTCCTTTCTGGAGTCTTAGATAAGTTCTAATGTTTCCTGTATGTGTAATATAGGAATGTACCACAGCATGAAAAGATAGAAGGAATGCCCGCTTAGGGAAGCTTCAGAGGAAGCCAAAAATAGCACTCTGGCAAGCAAAAAGGAAAACATTTAAATAGATAATAAAAATAAAAATAGGGAAATGTAAAAAAAACAACACATCCAGTGAATTCACGTAAGAGAAAAAGTCTTTGCTTGAGGTTAGAAGATAGTGGTATTTTACAATAAAGTAACTGAAGTTTCAGAAAAACCTGAGGAAGCACACACATGGCTGAGGACATGATGTAAATGATCCTCCATACACACAACCAAATCCTAGAAGGGTAATTGAGATGGCCAAAATCTTTTATTATCCAACAGAAAGAAATGAATATTGTATATTTGGATGCAGGTGGCAATTTAAGCACATAGTTCTTATTAATTAACTTTAGATTTTGTTTTGTCAAAGGAGGGTTTGTCCATATTTATTTGTTTATTTATTTATTTATTTTAGGTAAGCTTTACGCCCAACATGGAGCTTGAACTCGTGGCCCTGAGATCGAGTTTCATGCTTACAGAACTGACTGAGTCAGCTAGGTGCCTCAGGTTTGTACATACTTTAGAAAAAGTCTCAAGTATACTGGGAGAAAGAGAACACCATAGGAAACTTCTTCTCTGGGGAGATGTCTGCAACTACCTGTGTTAATCATAAAGGATACTTTATTTCTTGAAACAGCATGATCTGTGAGAAGCACCTCCAAGACAATTCCAGGAATTTCTAGTTTGCTTTAGAACATATGTCATGACTTTGAGTGAAACTTCACATGAATTCTCTGCCTATATCTTACTTCTAGTAGGAGCCAGATTCCCTGCTATGATGCCTTTAATCTACACAGGGCATATATTAATGTCTGCAGTGGTTAAATTGAATTCCTCACTTAATAGATGTGAGTTGAAGCAGGTTTTGCACATTCATACCCCTGGATATAGGAGTTGGGGATTACAACAGATTTCTCCAAAAATAGTCTCACAGCATCTCTTCTTTCACCTTACACTTGAACTGGCTGAGAGGTACATCAGCTGTGGGCTGGTTTTTGCCATTTCCTTAGTAAATTCTGTAGTTTGGTCAAATATCATACTTTGATAAGAACATTTTTCTCATGTTGGATGAAATTTCAGTAATAATTATAAAGCAGTTTGGGTATAGAATTACTAGATGAGAAATAATAATCCCTGAAGTTATTATCCTTCGATATATGTTTGAAAATTAGTAATTCTTGAGAAATTTGAAGCAGTTGCTTTCTTTCACTTTAATCTAACTTCTAATCTTACCATTAGACCCTTGCTATGTTACAGAGCCAGTGTGATTTTATTTTGTATTTATCTTTCCTTATAGTTCTTATTCTATAAACTTTTAAACTTACTTTCTTTGTAGTTTCTTAAACTTAATATTATGTTCCTTAGTATGGGTTAATGTTTTCCTTTATTACTTTCAGCTTGAAATTTAATTATGGAATTTTATTTGTTTATTTATATTTATTTATCATTTTATTTATCATTCTCTCCCTTATATTTTATTTTTCTTTTCAGGAAGACTATTAATTGAATGTAAAGACTTAAAGATCAAAGCTATAATTTTCTTTTCTCTCTTTGTCTTTTTGTTCTAATTTCTAGGTTCTTTCTCTTTTAATATTTAATTTTGGGGGATGTAAGGGGCAGAGGAAGAGAGAGGGTGATAGAAAAAGAAGCAGACTCTACTATGAGTACAAAGCTCGATGCCAAGTTGGATCTCAGGACTGTAAGATCATGCATGACTCTGAGATCATGACCTGAGCTGAAATCAAGGGTCATTTAACTGTCTGAGCCACCCAGGAGCCCCTCTAGATTATTTCTTCCAACTTACCTTCCCATTTTCTAAGCTTTAAGAGTTTGCTCCCACACTCTTTATTTATTTTTAAATTTCAGAATACTTTGTCAGTCTCTGAATATTTTTTTAATGTATTCGTTTTTCTTTATGGAAATTGGTTTTTTTTTTGCCTTTTATAGTCTCTGTGCTCTGTCTCCTAAGTTTTTGTCAAGAAATTTTTATTTATTCTATGTATTTTCACATTAAAGACTTTTCTTAGTTATTCGGTAACCATTGTCTATTGTCATTCATATTTGACAGTGAGAAACTTAAAATTTTGTTTGGAAATCTCATCTATGGGTGTTTTTACTTAGTTTTCTTCCCCCAGATTGTCAGAATGGAATATTCTTGACTTTAATTATTTGAGAGCCAAGATGAAAAAGAGTGCTGAGAATCTTACTCAAGAATATAGATTTTCCACTCAATATCATTTTTTAGCACTATTCCTTTTGTTTATGCCTAATTCTTGGACATCTTTTGATCACTTTCTTCATAGAGTAATCCTCATAGCATCCCTCACTATAATAGGGTATAACAAAATTTTCAACCAAACCTTTTTTTAATCCACATTCCATATATCTGCTTTGTTCTACACATAATTTTTGAATGTCTCTGGATTCTTTAGCCCCCTAAAGTTTCTTGATTCTCATTAACTTCTTTCTGTTGCAACAGAGACTATTTCAGCTTTCCGTGTACTACTAAATTATTTATGATTCCTTCATTTGCTTTGGAACATTTGTCATTGCCTTTCATTAGAAATTATCTTTCCTATTTTTCTTGTCCTTGAATGTACATCATTTTCCCTTCTAATATGTTTAGGAGAGAGTTTAGTGGAAGAGGAAAGAGGTAGGACAGAGATCAGTGTGTGTTTTCAATCCATCATGTATATTTGGGCAACACCCATCTGTATTAGTTTTCTAGGGCCACCGTAACAAAATATCAGACTGGGTGACACAAGCAATGGAAGTTTATTTCCTTAACTGTTCTAGAGGCTGGAAGTCAGAGATAAAGGTGTCATTGAGTTGGTTTCTTCTGAAGTCTTTGTCCTTGGCTTCCAGGTGGCCATCTTCTTCCTATGTCTTCATATGGTCTTTCTCTGTATGTGTCTGTGTCCTAATCTCTTTTTTCTTTTAACCACTTATATTGGATTAGGGCCAAACTTAATGACCCCTTTTATTTTAATTACCTCTGTAAGAATCCTATCTTCAAATATAATCACATTCTGAGGGACTGGGGCTAGGACTTTGATATATGAACTTTGGGAGACAAAATTCTGCTTGTAACACCATATAGGGTAGAATTAAAAATGATCCAAAAAAAAAAAAGACAAGGGACTGTTACCAAGATGTGTTAAGACTTGGCGGCAGATACCAATACCATAGAAGGGGAATAGGAGGGTCAAAACAGACAGATTGTACAGAGCTACAAAACAATATGGTCTATGGGTATAGACTATATATGAGTAATCATTTTTTTATTTAAAGATTTTATTTATTTATTCATGAGAGACACAGAGAGAGAGGCAGAGACATAGGCAGAGGAGGAAGCAGGCTCCCTGTGGAGCCTGATGAGGACTTGATCCCAGAACCCAGGGATCACGACCTGAGCTGAAGGCAGACACTCACTCACTGAGCAACTAGACATCCCTATATGAGTAATCTTAGGCATGTACAAAGCATAGCACTGAAAGTCCTTGAAAATGAAAAATTGGGGCTGGAGAGATCTGAGTGCAAATAATCAAGGTTAATACCATAAGCAAAAATACAGCATTACAGTAATAATACACATAAATAGAAAATGCCCAAAAGGACTCATTTGTGGATTTATACAACAGTAATCACTGGAGAATAAGAAGAGTAAGGTTAGAGCAGAAGTCTGACTTGATTTTGTCATGGAGGATTTGTTACATAGCTGCTTATATTTTCAACAACCAACAAAACTGAGTCTGTAAGAGGGTTTTTTTAGTGACTATAAAGTTAAGAAAGGCATGGAGGACTATTATATCAGTTATACTAAGTAGTTGATGTTATAAAACACTCTTTAATTATATTAAGCTTGCAATGGTGGTTCCCTAAATAGATGTAGGTTAAGGGGTGACATATTGAATCTTTTTAAGTATAATATGCCACCACGGTCCTAACTTTTGTTAGAATGTTTTTTTCCTTTTGGCTTGTCTCCAACTGATGAATCATATCATTGTTTATCACAGGAAAACAAATGTTCCATGTCTGTGGTAAGTCATAATCTATTTCTATAGCAGCACCAGCTGCATATGCCTTCCAGTCATTAAAATGATGCTTAGCCAATGCAGTATAAACTGTAATTCCATTATTCTGTTTCTCTAAAATAAGAGCTAACAACACAGAATACATACCTTTTGTTTGCTACCATCTGCAATATCTTACCTCATGTTAGGGGAAAAAAAAAAAGAACAGAATGCTTATTAAAATACTAAAGAACCTAACGGGCAGTGAGATGCTTATGTGAATATCAGAGTTGACGAGTAAATGTAGTGAAGGCTGCCAAAAATCAGAATTACAATTACTTAATGAAGATTTTGATTGTCTGCTCTGGATAAACCTGTAAAATTGCCCAAGGTGCCTTAAGAGACCAAGTACTGGCCCTTTCATTAATCAGAAGAATGCCCAAGTCTAAATATTGACTGGTGATTTGCTTTCCTCTCTTGAAGGATCTCAGGAGAATGGCACTATAAAGAAAGAAAGCCAAATTCACAAAATCTGAGGCTTGGAGTAAACATGAAATGAGAATGCAGTCCTTTTCGAGTATTAAAAATCAATCCTTGTACTAAAAATGAATTATCTGGCTCCTATAAAAGCAAAATGCCAACACTTAGACTTAGCTTTTTTATACATTTGCCATTAATTACACTTTTAAGTGATATATATGCTCTGAACTCCTAGTCATTCAATTAAAATTTGGAAAGTAATACTTACCAAGATTAAATCAATTCTGGTTATATTTTTTCATGTGCATGCTGTGCATGTTTCATAATTTTAAACTATACAAATATTTATATTATGCATCCTCAAATAGTATTCCAAATGAATATATATTTGAAATGTTGAAGCTGTTTTGCCCACATGAAAATACATGTAAATATTCAATAAATTATAAGCACTTCCTCAAATTTATATTAAATGGAAAGTCATAATACAATGAGTTAAACAGTAGGTTTCAGTAGCTGAATATATTTTTTATTCAGAATTTAAGATGATACTAAGAAACTGTGCTGTTTAAACTTTTTTAGTATATTTTTGGTCAAGGGCATTATTACAGTTTCCCTTACTTACTGAATATTCATTGACATTTGTGAAATTGGAAATAGAACTTGCGACACACCGTCAATCAAAATTTGTTTGTTGTATATTATTGTTATAAAACTTCTATTGATATTGGACAAATTACTACATGTAGATACTTTTATCAAAAAGTAAATAAAAACAAGACATTTAAAATGAAACTTGGAATTCAAAATTGCTTCAAAGTACTAGCATGTAGAATAGCCCAAGAAAATTCACCTGAGAAGCACTCTTAGAATAGAAGCAAAGGTTCTACAGCTCAGAGGGCAGAAAGATACTTTACCTTGTCCGTTCTCAGATGCAAAGAAAAGTTATAAAATTTGTCTTCTGTGATCTTTATACTATGACTCTTCTTTCATGACAATATTTTGGCAGTTACAAAACAATAATTCAAAAACTTTAGCAAGCAGACGGCTCACTAAAAATCTTGAAGTCTGGGCTCTACCCCAAACATATGGAACTGAAATCAATAACATGTTGGGAAGGAGGAGAAGGAAAAGCAGCAAGCTTTAACATATTTAACTAGATAGCTCTGAAACATACCAGAGTTTGAGAATCATTGTTCAGACACTCTGATCTTCCCTTTTCCCTTATCAAGCCCAATATCTGGGGATCACCCTAAGATCCCTGATAGTTCACTACCTTCCAGAATGCTGTTACTTTGCCTTCTATGTGATTGTTATTTATTCCTTGCACCTCATGCCTTAAATTTAACATCATGGTTTCTTCAAATCGACAATTTACCTGATTCTCCAAACTTGTAACCTAGAGGAACCTTCCCCAGTTCTGACTCACTTCCCAATGTCTTAAAAATAATTTTCTGCCCATGGAATAATCCAATGTGGTGATTAATTGTTGGACAATTCAGACTAGAAGGAATAGGGAAGTCTTATTTTAAACCATCAGATAATATATTTTAGGTCTCTTGCACAGTATGATCTATTTCAAGTATTATAAACTAATACTTCCGCCTATCTTAGCTCCATTTTATTTCAGACAACCCAGAGGTTTTCTTAAATGTAAAGAACGACACTTAAAGAAAAATAAGAATTCTATAGTAGAAATTTATAGAATTTATAGGTTTTATAAGACCAATGGGTTTATAAAATAAGGGTAATTATTCCCCTACTTCATGAAGTTTTTGGATTTCGTTTGTTTTACTTCCCAAAGTCTCAGCACCTAGATAACATCACATTTTATGTATTTAACAGGTTCTTTACTATAGATATTCTCAAGAAATTTTTAATACCCTAATGTTCAATGTAACTAAGTGGGGCATAGGGTATGCATCATTTTCCAAATATTTCTGAGCAGATTGCAGATTTTGGACCACTTATTTGGAAAAATGAATTCTAGAAGAGGCCTTTTATGAATCTTCTGTCCCACATAGTTGTCAACCTGCTCCAGATTGTCCGGAAAGCATCAATCACTCTGAAATGAAAACTAAGATAATCAACTTTGGGTTAGGGAGAAACACAGTTTGCTTATATCTCTTGTTTCTGTTGCATTTAGAATCAGTAGATTTCAAAACTGAACTGTTCCACTGTAATTTGGAAAGTCAAGTAGCATTTTAACAATGGAGAATATATTTTTTAAGTTTTTATTTTAATTCCAGCTAATATACAGTTAGTTATATTAGTTTCAGGTGTACAATATTGTAATTCAATAGTATCACTATACACCTATAAGAATGGCTAAATGATGAAAGATGCAGAGAAACTGGATCACTTATATATTGCTAGTGGGAATCTAAAATTGTCTAGTCACTCTGGAAAACAGTGTAGCAGTTTCTCTAACTTTTTTTTAATCATGCAGTTATCATATGATCCAGCCATTTGTTTATTTGCCACCTAAATTACCTCTTCAGTGAAATATTTTTTTCATGTCTTTTCCCCATTTTTAATTGAATTATTATTATTATTATTATTTATTACTGTTGAGTTTGAGAGTTCTTTATATATTCTATTTACAATTCTCTGGTATATATGTAGTTTGAAATATTTTCTCCCAGTCTGTATCTTTCATGATGTTCCTATTAACAAAGTATTTTGCAGAGAAAAAGCTTTTCATTTTGGTGAGGTAGAATTTATCAGTTTTTCCTTCTATCAATTGTGCTTTTGGCTTTATTCCCCCCATCTCTAGGGTCCTGAGACTTTCTCAGGTTGTTTTGTAAAACTTTTACAATTTTGTTTTCCATTTAAATCTGAAATCCATTTGAGTTATTTGTTGTATAAGAAGTCAATATTTATAGGTTGATGTCCATATTTTCAGTCTATAAATGTCCAATTGCTCTAGGACTCTGCTAGACAGGCTATCCTTCCTCCATGGAATTACTTTTGCAGCTTTATAAAAAATCAGTTGTATATTTCTGTGGGTCTCTTTCTGGGTCCTCTACTCTGTTCAGTGATTTATGTGTTTGTCTCTCCACCAGGGCTACAGTCTTGTAGCTCTCTATGAATGCCTCTCATTTTGTTATTTTTCCATTTTAGTTCATTTGAATTTCATGTAAATTTTCAAATAATATCATCTATATATACAAAAGAATCTTGCTGGGATTTTGCTAGGTACTGTGTTAAGCCTGTATACATATCATCTTGAGTTGAATTGGTTACTGTGTTGTCTTCCAGTCCATGGATACAATATGTCTCTCCATGTATTTAAATTTTCTGTGATTTCTTGCATTAGTATTTTATAATTTTCAGCATATGAATCCTATGCATGTTTTATTAGGTATACCTGATTATTTTGTTTTTTGAATGATTTATAATTGGTATTACATAGTTTGGTAACTATAGTTTGGTATTACAATGTTGGTAACTATGTGATCATTACTAGGATATAAAAATACAACGGTCCAAGGGCACCTGAGTGGCTCAGTCAGTGGCCCTTGATTTTGGCTCAGGTCATGATCTCATGAGTCCTGGGATTGAGCCCCACAATGGGCTCTCTGCACAGTGGGGAGTCTGCTTGAAGATTTTCTCCCTCTGCTCCTCACCCCACTTGTGCACATCTATCTCTAAAATAAATCAATAAATCTTTACAAAATTATTTTAAAAATTAAAAAATATATGACCAAATTTTGTATGTCTTTTGTATGTCTTATCACCTTGATGAACTCATTTATTAACTCATTAAATATTTTCTAGATTCTTTGGATTATTTTATATCAACAAATAAGTCAAAGGATTGTCTGTGTCTTCCTTTTTTACCTGTACACGTTTTATTTCTCTTTCTTGCCTTATTGTACTAGCTCAGCCTTGTAGTTTTATTTTGAATAAGAGTGATGAAAGTGGACATCCTTGTGTTATTCCTGATTACAGAAGGAAAACATTCAGGCTTTCCACATTAAAAACATTACCTATAGATTTCTTTTTGTAAATGCCCTTTATTGTTTATTATACTCAATTGTATGTTTTCTGAGAGGGTTTTTTGAATCATGAAGAAATTTGGGATGCCTGGGTGGCTCAGCAGTTGAGTATCTGCCTTAGGCTTAGGGCGTGATGGAGTCCCAGGATGGAGTCCCACATCAGGCTCCCTGCATGGAGCCTGCTTCTCCCTATGTCTCTGCCTCTCTCTCTGTGTGTCGCTCATGAATAAATAAATAAAATCCTTAAAAAAATTATGAAGAAATACTGACTTTTCTCAAATGCTTTTTTCTTTGTCAATTGATGACATATATCATATTGATGTGATCTTTTTTCTTAATGTTTTATCTACTGTATGATAGACTACATTGATTTTCTAACATTGAACTATCATTGCATCCTTGGAATAAATTCTCTTTGGTTTAGTATATAATTCTTTTTCACATACTGCTGAATTATATTTACAGATATTTGAGTTAAGAATTTTTGTGTCCAAAGGCAAAAATAAACTATTCGGACTATATCAAAATAAAAGGCTTCTGCACAGTAAATAGACAACCAAAAAAACTAAAAGACAACCCATTGAATGGAAGAAGATATTTGTAAATGACATCTCTGATGAAGAGTTAGTACCCAAAATATATAAAGAGCTTATACAACTCAACACCCAAAAATCAAATAATTGAATTAAAAATGGGCAGAAGACATGAACAAACATTTATCCAAAGAAGACATACAGATGGCCAACAGACATATGAAAAGATACTCAGCATCACTCATCATCAGGGAAATGCAAATCAAAACCACAAGGAGATATCACCTCACAACTGCCAGAATTGCTAAAGTTAAAAATGCAAGAAACAACCAATGTTGACAAGGATGTGGAGACAAAGGAACCCTTGTTCAGTGTTGGTAAGAATTCAAACTTGCAAAGCCACTGTGAAAAATAGTCCGACCATTCATCATCAAAGCTAAAAATAGAAGTACCCTATGATCCGGTAGTCATGCTAACTGGGTATTTACCCAAAACACACAGAAACACCCTGGACTGAACACAGCGCCAAACCGCTGAGCCACCCAGGCTGCCCCCAAAAACAATAGTTCAGAGGGATATAGGCACCTCTCTGTTTATGTCACATTATTTAAAATAGCCAAACTGGAAGTAACTCAAGTGTCCATCAATACATAAGTGAATAAAAAAGAAGTGGTTTACAAATACAGATACACATAGATATGAATAGGTATGTATAGGTATATATGTGTGTGCATGTGTATACACACAGAGTATTATTCAGCCATGAAAAAGAATAAAATATTGCCATTTGCAACAACTCTCTAGGTTGCAAGGTTCTAGATGAACCTAGAGAGTATAATGCTAAGCAAAATAAGAGACAAATACCATATGATTTTAATCTTAGATGGAATTTAAGAAACAGAAAAAAAGAGATAAACCAAAAAAACAGGTTCTTAACTGGAGCGAACAGATGGTTACCAGAGGGGAGGTGGATAGAGAGATGGGCGAAATAGATAAAGATGATTAAGTGTACACTGGTATAAATGAGCACTGAGTAATATATAGACTTGGTATATATAGTTTCAGGGGTATCTAAAACTATATATATATTGAATTGGTATATTGTACCCCTGAAACTAATATAACACTATATATTAACTACATAGGATTTTTTTTTAAGATTTTCTTTATTCATGAGAGACATAGAGGCAGAGACATGGGCAGAAGGAGAAGCAGTCTCCTGATGCGAGACTTGATCCCAGGATCATGATCTGAGTCAAAGGCAGACATTCAACCACTGAGCCACCCAGGTGCCCCTACATTGGAATTAAAATTTTTAAGAAATAATTTTTATGTCCATGTCATCAGGTTATATTGATCAGTAGTATTGCCTGTTTGTAGTGATTTTGTCTGATTTTGGTATCAGGATAATAGTGGTTTCATAAAATACATTTAGAAATGTTTCTTACTCTTCTTTTTTCAGGAAGACAGTGTGTAAAATAAATGTTAGTTCTTCCTTAAGTATTTTGTAGAATTATCTAGGCAAACTATATGAGCCTGAAAATTTGTGTTTGGAAGTTTTTCATTATTAACTCAATTTCTTAATCATTAAAGGACTATTAAAATTATTTTCTATTGGGTGACTTGTGGTATTTTGAGATACTGGTCAAGTTCATCTTCACTGTCTATGGGTATAGAGGGTTTTTGTTTTGTTAATATTTTTATGATGTCTGCAAGGTTTGTAGTTTATACCCTTTGTTTTGCTGTGACATTGTTAATTTGCGTCTTTTCTTCTTTATATTTTGGGTCAGGCTTGTAGAAGTTTGTCGATTTAAAAAAAAAATTATTCATGAGAGACACATAGAGGCAGAGACATAAGCAGTGGGAGAAGCAGGCTCCCTAAGAGGAGCATGATGTGGTACTAGATCCCAGGACCCCAGGATCACGACCTGAGTCAAAGGCAGATGCTCAACCACTGAGCCACCCAGGCACCCCAAGTTTGTCAATTTTATTGAACTTTTTGAAAAACCAGTTATTTGTTTTATTGATTTTTATGTTGTCTATTTTCAATTTCACCGATTTCTGCTCTAATTATTCTATTTGCTATGGGTTTATATTGTTCCTTTGTGTGCGTGTATGTGTGCGTATCTTGAAATAGGAAACTAGATTACTGTTTTGAGACTTTTCATCTTTTGTCACTTGATAGATCAAGTTTCTCTCTCAGGACTTCTTAGCTCTGATACTACTCCCAAGCATGACAACTAGTAGTTTTTTAATGGTAGTCACAATATAGAATTTGGTACCATTTCAATGAACTTCTTATACAGTTAGATTAAAATCCATCAAAGTTTCTATCTGTCATGTACTCTGAATAGTTATTTTTTCCCATGCATGATTTTGTAGAATTTTGCACTGTCATTTATAAAATACTGTTTTGCTGTTATACAGATCTTTACATATTAACACATTTCCCTACACACTATCAGTATTACATTCATTAACATTACAGTTACATTAGGGTAACTTTAATAATTGGGAAGCTCATCAAATTAACAGTGATGCATTTAAAATTTTAAAATTCTAATTTTCACTTGAAAGTTCAAATATCACTGGCAACAAATGCTATCATTTGTTTTCTTTGAAATGAGAGAACCACCTTATTCGTTTTTTAGAAAATGTTTTCCAAATATCCAAATCTGAATAAACCATAATCCATCTGATGGTTATTCTTTCAGTAAAAAATGCCATTTCATGAGAAAAGTGGCTAGGGCGTCCAGAAACTCAATCATGGTATTTTTCATTAAGAAAAACACTGTATTGCAGAATACAGAAGTACTTTATATATACTTCACTTTTTGACCACAGAATATTAAATAGGTGAAATTTAACAAAATTAATAATTGTACTGCTATATCAAGGACATTTTTAAGCGAATCTGGCAATTTTCCCCTCTATGTGTGAGGTGGTAAAGAATACAGTGATTAATAATGGAATTTGTCTTCATTCGTAGTAAGAAACCAGCAGCTTTACACACCATTGCTTTACCCAATTAATGCAAGTGTCAACACAATGAAAAAACAAGAAAAATCTAAATTATTTTTTTATTTAAATTCTGTGCCCAACTTGGGGCTCGAACTCATGACCCAGAGATCAAGAGTCATATAGTCTACTGACTAAGCCAGCTAGGTGCCCTTTTCTTAATTATTTCATGATAATACTGACATTTCCTATCTCATGGAAAGGTCTTTGTACCCCTGAGGTCTAAAGATCATAACTTGAAAATCATTGATGAAATATGGTCCCCATCCTATGAAGCTTTTAGTCTTGAAAGAAGAGAAATAATACATAGCCACAAAGAAATATATAAAATAATTGTGATAATGAATACAGAGGAAAAATGCAGTGTAATATTAGGAGTAGAGAGGACTTGTATAACAAATACAGTTAACAGAAAGGATGTACTGGGTGTCAGAGGGGGTCAGAGATAATCTCTATGAATTAGAGATACCTAAGTAAACAATTGAAAATATAATTGGAATTAGCAAAACAAGTAGCGAAACAATAATCACACGACCACTGAGTTGGGAAAACATTTAACAATCCTCCTGAAATAAAAACTCTGTGTGAACAGAGGATAAGTACCTATCTTGTTTTGAGATGTGGCTGGAATATAGGCATGATGTAGCAGATCATTTAAACTCTTGGAAGCAGAGGTTTGCTAATTCAACACACATTCAGTGAGGAGTTTTAACTAAAGAGACAAGATCCACTATTTAGATGCCAGAGTTTCATTCATTATTAACCAGAAAATAGTTTTACCAACTAACATCATACTCTACCAATTGCTGGATTCAAGAAATAATTGCAAAGTTGTCAATCTTCTGTGATTCAGGACTATGTGTTTTTCTTGTGGATTTGCTTCTGAAGCTTCAATGAGGTATGAATTACATATATAAGGTTGAAGTGTAAATTTATAGAATAATGTGAACAAAGTTCGCATTCTAAAATATTCAGTCATTCACATTGCAGTCAGTCCTCTCTCACAGTCCTGGCTCCACACAACGACTAATCTGTTTTTTTAGTCTTTTTTTTTTATATAAATTTTTATTTATTTATGATAGTCACACAGAGAGAGAGAGAGAGAGAGGCAGAGACACAGGCAAAGGGAGAAGCAGGCTCCATGCACCAGGAGCCCGACGTGGGATTTGATCTCGGGTCTCCAGGTTCGCGCCCTGGGCCAAAGGCAGGCGCCAAACCGCTGTGCCACCCAGGGATTAGGGATCCCCTAATCTGTTTTTTGACTCCTATAGATTTATCACTGCTGGACATTTCACGTAGTGGAATCTGCCATCACTTAATTATTGTCAATTTCATTAAAATGTTGAAGCATGTATCAGTGATTCTTTCACGCTGAATTATATTGTTTTGTATGGATTGGATAGTATTGTGTTTATTCAGTCACAAAAAATGGTAGACACTTAGGTTGTTTCTAGTTTGGGGATTTATTTTTTTAAGATTTTATTTATTTATTCATGAGAGACAGAGAGGCAGAGACACAGGCAGAGGGAGAAGCAGGCTCCATGCAGGGAGCCTGATGTGGGACTCTATCCCATTACTCTGGGATCATGCCCTGGGCTGAAGGCAGGCACCAAACCACCGAGCCAGCCAGGTATCTAGTTTGGGGATATTACGAAGTATGTTGTTTTCCTGCAGGTTTCATTTTTCTTCTACTTCTTTTTTTCCCCACTCTCTTATTCTCTTCTTCAAGTTGGATAATCTACCATTAAATTGACTGATTTTCTTTTCTACCTTTCAGATGTGCTGTTCATATACTATCGTATGTTACATACTACAGTAAGCTTTGTTTTCCGTTTCATTTGTTGAACTTTTCAACTCTAGGTTTTTACATCGGCCCATTTTTTGTTTTTTCTGTTTATTTAGATTCTTTTATTAAAAATTATTGCAAGTATAATTTCTTTTCATACTTTAAACATAGTTATCTCCAGGTCTTTGAACATATTGATGATAGCTTTATTTATTTATTTATTTTATTTATTTTATTTATTTTATTTATTTATTTTGCTTTATTATGTTTTTATGCTAAACCCAACCTCTGGGCTCTCTCAAAGACTGTTTCTATTGAAGATTTAAAAACAAATTTCTGTCTTTGGGTCTGTCTGTCTTTGGGTCATAGTTTCCATTTTCTTTGCTCATCTCATAATTTTTAGAAAGTTTTGAGTAATCTCTGCACCCCAAGTGGGGCTCAACTCACAACTTTAGGGTCAAGAGTCACATGCACTTCTGACTGACCCAACCAGGCACCCCCTCATAAATTTTGCTAAAAACATGACATTTTAAATATTGTAGTGCAGTAACACTGGATTCTGATTTTTTTTTTCCTCCTTTAAGGGTCCCCCCCCGGCTTTGGTTCTTTTGTTTTTTTTTCAAAACTTACTTTTTCCCCTCACTCCTCCTTCCTTTCTTTCCTTCTTTCTGTTTTTTCTTTTTTTGTAATTCGTTCTTCTTTTTCTTCCTCTTTTCTCTCATTTTCTTTTTTCTTTCTTCTCTCTCTCTCTCTCTTTTCTTTTTCTTCTCTCATCACTTTCCTGTCTGGACTAAATCTATAGCATTAGTGTCCCCTGTCGTTACTGTATGTCTCTGCTTAGCTTTTTATATCTTAGGTTTTTTTAATTTTTATTTTTTCATCATTTCTTTTTAAAGCCTGGATTCCTAGGTTGCTTCTATGTTGTAAAGCTAGTGAACTGCCAATGATTGATCTGAAGCTGTGATAAACACCTTGAGACAGTAAGGCTTCTACTCCTTGTTCATGGATCTGTGTATGGGTTCTTAAGTGCATTCAATGCTCAATCAGTTTAAGTCTTCCCTACTTTCACTTTATTGTACCTATGCATGTGCACATTTGCAGCCTGTGGTCAGGCAGGCGTACACTGATTACAAAGATTTTTTTGTTCTCCATTATACATATGCATCACTTATAGCCAGAAATATGTGGCTATCTTGTCAAATCCCTTTCTTACTTCCAAGGTCCCTTGTTAAATCTCTGACTAACTCACTTCTCAATTATTTCAACTGTAAGAACTGCCTTAGGCAAATGGAGCCACTGGACTTTCCCATTTACTTGCCAAGACTACAGTATTTGCTCACAAAGAGACTCATCTTGGACGTTTTGCCTTTTACTCCAAAGCAAGTGAGTCTCTATAGCAGTAAAGTTGGTGGTTTTCATGGCCTGCCACATATTGGTAGAACTACCTTGCCGAATAAACAGTGGAGTGAGAGCAGCTGCAAGCAAAAGTGCCACATATTTCCACTGTATTTATCCAAGGTTCAGCAGCTTTTCCTCAGTAAATCCATCGCAATTCATTTTCTGCCTTCATTTGATTTTCTGAGCTCTGATATAGTTGTTTTTGAAAATCTTGGCCAGCGTTATTGTATTTTCAGACACTGACATTACTAGAAATTTGTTCTTTATTACCAATTTTTTATTGTAGTAAATACACATAATATAAAAGTTACCGTCGTAACCATTTTAACTTTATAATTCAGTGCCAGTGAACAGTGAACAACATAACGCTGTCTCACTGCTGTGTATCTCCAGTACCCTTTCATCTTTGTAAAGCTGAAAATGCATAAAACAATGACTCTTCATTCCTTTCCTTCCCCTAGACGTGGCAACCACTATTCTATTTTCTGTCTCTCTGATTTTGACTACTCCAAATATCTCACATAAGTGAAATCATACATTTGTTGCTTTTTGTGACTGGTTTATTTCATTTAACATAATGATTTCAATTCTGTAGCATATGTCAGAATTTCCCTTCCTTTTCAAATGAGTAATATTACAATGTATGTTTATACTACATGCTGCTTATCCACTTATCCATCAAGGGATACCTGAGTTGGTTTCTACATTTTAGATGTTTTGAATAGTGCTGCTATGAACACGAATCTACAAATAGATCTTTGAGACCCTGCTTCCAGCACTTTTGGGGGTATACACCCCAAAGTGGAATTTCTAGAATAAAATGTAATTCTAGTTTTAATTTTTTGAGGAACTGCCATACTGTTCTCACAGTGACTGTTTAACATCTTACAGATCTACCAAAATGTACACAGGTTCAAATTTCTCTAAATCCCTGCAAACACTTATTTTTACTTTCTTATCCTTCCTTTTTTTTTATTTTATTTTATTTTTTTGATAGTAGCCAAACTACTGGTTGTGAGGTAGTATTTCATTGTTGTTTGATTTGCATTTCCCTAATTGCCAGCAATATTGAACATTTTTTCAACTGCTTACTAACCTATTGTATATATTACTTGGAGAAATGCTTATTCAAGTTTTTTGCCCATTTTTGACAATTGGAACTAGGTTATTTGTTATGGTTATTGAGTTTTAGGAGTTTTCTATATATTCTGAATATTAATCTTTTATCAGACATATAATTTCTGAATTTTTTTCATTTTATGGGTCACCTTTATTTTTTGTTAATCATGTCCTTTGATACACAAAATTTTAAATTTTTATGAAGTCCAGTTTGTCTACTTTTTCCTTTGTTGCCTGTACTTTTGATGTCATATCCAAGTAATCATTGTCAACTAGTTTGTTGAGTATTTTTATCATGAAAGAATCTCAAATTCTGTTGATTTTTTTTTTTTCTGCATCAATTGTGATACTATTTTTTTTTCCTGTGTTCTGTTGGTAGGCATGTTACAATGATCACTTTTCATATGTTGAACCATCCTTCCATTCCAGGAATAAATTCTACTTGCTCATGATGTATAATCCTTTAAAATGCTACTGAACTTAATTTGCTAATACTTTTTGAGGGTTTTTTTGCCTAAGTGTTCATGAAAGATATTCTGTAGTTTATTTTCTTGTAGGGTCTTTGTCTGGCTTTAGTATCAGGGTGTTACTGGCCTCAAAGAATGACTTGGGTAGACTTTGCTCCTCTTCAATTTTTTAGAAAAGCTTGAGACGGATTGGTATTAGTTCTACTTTAAATGTTTAGTAGAATCACCAGTGAAACCATCAGGTCCAGGGCTTTTCTTTGTTGGGAGATATTTTTGTTACTGACTCAATCTCCTTACTAGTTGTAAATATAATTTTGTTAGGCTTTGTGTTTTTAGAAATTTGTCTGGGTAACCTCCCAATTTGTTAGAATATAATTATTTATATTACCCCATTACAATACTTTTTATTTCTGTAGAATTGGGAGTCTCCACTTTCATTTCTGATTTTAGTAATTTGAATTTTTCCTCCTTTTTATTCCATCTAGTTTGTCAGTTTTTGAAAATCAACAAATGGTTTTATATGCTTATCTCTTCACTTCTCTAGTCTCTATTTTGTTTATATCTGCTCTGTATTTACTATTACCTTCCTCCTTCTAGCTTTGGGTTTGGCTTGTTCTGCTTTTTTTAGTTTCTTAAGCTATAAAGTTAGGTGGTTGTTTTGAGATCTTTTTATTGTAAGCATTTACAGCTAGTTTCCTCACCCCTTAGTAGTATTTTTACTCTGACGCATAAGTTGTGATAATGTTGTATTTTAATATTTATTCATTTCTTTTTTCTTTCAGTTAATTCCTTAGACTGAATAATTTTTATTGTAATAACTACAAGTTTATTGATTCTTTCTTCCACCATCTCAGACCTGCCTTTGAATTCCTCTAGTATATTTTTCATTGTAGTTATTGTATTTTTCAACTTAAGATTTTCCATTCGGTTTCTTTGTAGATTTTCTGTCCCTTTATTGATATATCCATTTTGTTCATATACTTTCTTGAATTTTTAAAAAATTTGCATCATATTTATTTCTTCAAGCATTTAAAGCAGTTGTTTAAAATCTTTGTCTTGTAAATATGCCATCAGGACTTTTTCTGGCACTGTTTCTTTCATTTTTCTTTCCTTTGAATGGGCCATTTTTTTCCTGTTTTTTTGGCTTCATGATTTTTGTCAGTGTAAAATGGACATTTGAATCAAATAGTTAAGTCTGAAAATCATATTCTCTTCATCCAACAGGTTGTGTTTTTTGTTTATTTGTTTTTGTTTTTTTCAACTGTTTTAGTTGTCTGTACTGAGGATCAGGCTGAGCTTAAAATCTTCCCAGGATATTTTCTGATTTCCTATGTGTGTACAGTTGCATTTGAATGTCTTAGTCTTTAATGTCTGTTTTCCACAAGCACAGTAAGAAAAATGAAAATCAGGGGAACCATGCTTACCCTTAAGTCTCCTAGATGTGTTTAGGAGGCAATAGTAAGGTGTAAAAACAGTATCTGCTGCATCTTGTCTACATCTCATTTATGAGAACCAGCATTCAGTAATCAGAGAACAGATCCTTGATATTTGAAGGATAGAATCCTTTTTACCCACCTGCTGTATTCAAACTACTCCTGGAATGCTTATATAGCTATTTGCCATAGGACTTGCAGTAGAGGTTGGGTAGTTGCTACTCTTCTAAGACCTGAAATTAATGGAAATTAACCACAATTTACCATCTAAGACTTCTGCTGGAAGTTACAAGCCTTCAATAGATTCTACAGTTACAAAATAGTTGTATCAGATATATTGTGCCAGTGCAATTGTCCAAATGAGGAGACAGATTCCTGGTGCTTCCTGCTGTGCCATCTTTTCAGAATCTTTCTTATTATACTTATTTTTAAGTTCATTTCTATTTTGATTAGTACAAGCACTGTCATAACATTAGCAAATAATCTTTTATGCTATATCATATAAAAATTGGTTATAATTTATTTATTTATACATTGTCTCCCAGAATTGTTACCTTCTTCATGGTTGTGATTTTGGCTAATTTGTGTTCATAATACCAGCATCTGTCATGAGGTAGGTGCCAGACAAAAGACAGCTGATGTGAATTTAATGGAAATGAAGAAAGGATGCTTATTTACTGCCTGACCAGTTCCTCACATTCTAAAATCATGATCTTAAAAAAAAATTCTGAAGTGGTGAGAAAAGGATTTTATGTTGAAAGAGAATGTATTCTTTAGAAAAATCAATTTGGCCAGTTTGATTGATTGGCTTTATCTGAATAGTTTATGTACTCTTTCAATTTCCTGAATAATTCTTTGAGCTTAGTTTTCATGCCCCATCATTTAGATTATCTTTTGAATGCACATATGTGGATTATTACATAAAGACCCATGGGAAAAATAAAGATAAAGGTAAATTATACAAAAATAAATAAATAGCTGAACAAAGGTTTCAAAAATATAAGGCAAATGTGGATAATAGTGTAAAAATTTATCGGTCTATTAAAAAATGTAGACTAATAAAACAGATGTTACCACTCCGGACAAAAGGAGAATCAATGCCTGGAGTCAAACCAGAATGTGCCACATTTAAGGCCTTTGTGGAAGTGCATCCAATTAAGTATGTAGGCATGTATGGTTTTATACACAAGTGATACTGCCATTTTGTTTTTTTTTGTTTTTGTTTTTTCAATTGATACTGCCATTGGATCCAAAGTGAAGCTTGTTTGGCCTTGTTGGTTGTTGACCTCAGTACTAGCAATCTTCAGGTTCAGCTTTTGGAAGCCAAACCCAGATGAGTCTCTGTCATAATATGTGGAAAATAGGCTGAGAAATCTTCTAAATTACATTTGATTTGCTCTAATTTGAGAAATAAATGCAATGTCAGTTAACTTACGAAATATAATTATCATATATATTAAAAATTTGTGTAGAGATCGCGTTGTAAAGGAAAAGTGGCTCATTATTTGTTGAGCAATTATATTAGAACTTTAAATAATGCGATGGTTTTAGAACTTTAAAACAGGTTGCAAAACTTGTTTGGGCTCTGAGGATGCCACTTCTCTGGGTTTATTACTCAAACTGAAGAACTCAGGCTTGAGGTAAGATACTTACTCATTTGCTGCACCTTAATTTGCTTTTCTTTTAATTGAGCTCGGCATGAGGTAAGACTTTAAAAGTAATATACATACTGCCCTTTTTTAACCTAGATTTTTATAATATGTATTCCCCTGGAATCATTTTTCATTAACCCTGGTGGTTGAACAGGTTAGGGTAAGAAGTAGTAGCAGGAGAAAAAGAATAAAATAAGCCAGCACTCTAGGAAAAATTAAGCCAAAGACAACTTCTTCTTTTTTTTTTTTTAAGATTTTATTTATTCATGAGAGACACACAGAGAGAGGCAAAGATGTAGGCAGAGGGAGAAACAGGCTCCCTGCAGGTTGCCTGATGTAGGATTCAATCCCAGGACCCCAGGATCATGACCTGAGCCGACCTGAGCTGAAGGTAGACTCTCAACCACTAAGCCACCCAGGTGCCCTCCCAAAGAGAATTTCTTAAGTGAACCTCTTTCCAATAAAACCTCTTTGTTAACTTGGCAAGTTGCAGTATACTGAAAGATGGCAAACTTCAGTGAATAGGCTTGCAATTCCATTAAAAGGGGAGCAAGGCCACTTCTACTGGGGAGTATTTGCACTTTCAATTTCTAAAAAAACAAAATGCCTGGTATTCATATTGTACGACATAAGATAGTCCTAATAGTAACATAATCTGGGTTTGATTGCACTTTAGACTTAACCACAATCTCTAAACAGAATGTGAAATGAGTGCCAATGCTTATCATGTTACTATTATAGTTGTAAGTGATTTACTGTTGAGCTATAACTGTGGTATATGAAAAAAGAAAGCCTTTCTCTTATATCCCATAAAATTATAAATAAAAATTTTAGGGATTTTTTTTTTTTTTTGTAATCTAAGACCCTTCTTTGCATTTAATTTTTCCCATATTTAGAAAGTATAGAATACTATAGGGATGCCTGGGTGGCTCAGTGGTTGAGTGTCTGCTTTTGGCTTAGGACATGGTCCTGGGGTCAGGATCAAGTCCCATATTGGGCTCCTTACTGGGAGCCTGCTTCTTTCTCTGTGTCTCTGCCACTCTCTCTCTCTCTGTGTCTATCATGAATAAATAAATAAAATCTTAAAAAAAAAAAGTATAAAGTCAAATTTTCCAGCTACTGACTTTTTGATTTCTGAAAAGCCAGTCCAGGCCTAGCAGTGGTTTAAAGATAATCACTATACTTTTAGTATGAAGACAATTGATGGACATTTTTGAATAATAGATTTTTAATTATTAACTATAATATATGATTTCTTTTCTTTTTGAAAGAGCTACCCAGGTGTCCCTAATATGTGATTTCTTATCAACACTGAGAAAACATGAATCACACTTATTTTAGACAATTGGAATAGAAATGAACATAATGAGAAATCTCTTGCTTTTTCCTATTCAGTTTAGAAATACATCAGTAAATTGTAAAAGCAATTCTGAGAGTAAGATTTTAATAAAAAGTAAATATGGTGAATGTGAAATATGTGGATATGAAATATAAGTGATTATGAAAATATAAGAAAAACACCCTCAGATTTATGGTAGTTTTCTTCTCATGGATAATTGAAAGTGATATGTACAACACATTATCACTATTATTATAGTTTTTAAGGAAAAAGTACTTAAATAAATTCTAAAAATAGATGAGGCATAAACTTTAACCTGTCCCTTCAACTGATAGATTCAGATACACATGAATGGTGACTTTTTTAACATAAAATTACATGACTAATTCTTTCTTACCACTTCATTAGTTGGTAACGCTAGCCTTTGCTTCAGAACTAAAATCAACCCATTTAATGAAATGCTTACTTAAACACCAACGTCATTATTACATATGTAACAGTTTGGAAATACTGTGCTATACTTGGAAAATGCCCAGCACCAGTGAATCAATTTTCTATCTGCTTTGTAGAAACAACTTCTGCTTTATTGCTTTTTGGAAACAGAATTGAAGTAATACTTCACAAAAGCCATTAAACAGAACTCGTGATATAAAATACAAGACTTCTGACTAAACTACCTCATCTCTCAATTCCTTTTGAACACCTAATGGCATAATGAAAACTGATTAAGTTATTCATGTGTTCACATTCTCAGCTATCATATCTGATAGCCTCAAATTAAAAAGTTGATTTGTAAAATGAGATGATGGTACAGTTGAACAATCAACCCCATAAGCAGTCCATTGCTGAGTAATGCAAATTTTTAATTGGTCAAATGAAGTAGCCTTTAGTGCTGGAAAATCTGGAAGATAGTCTGTAATTAGAATAATTAACACGAAGATGATTCTTATATAGCGGCAACACATTAAATATTTACCCATGAGGAAAGTTAAGAATTTCAAACTGGTGAATGAAGGGAAAATGAGAATTCTTCATGGTTTATTTATTTATTTTTTTTAGTAGTTCATTTGGGACATAGTTGGTAATGTCATACTGCTAATATTGCAAAAGCTACGGTAGGGAGGAAAATGAGCAGTATCCTCTGATTTTATACTGTGTTCTAAAAGTAAAATAGATACTAGGAGGGCATGAGTTTGTTAAAAACACATTATTCCTATTGTTTCTTTCTAATATTCACTGTGGTTGAAAATACTTTAATTAGGAAGATATGTGTTATGTTTATATTGCATTTTATCAAGTATTATGGTTTCCTAAACCTTGAAAAAGTAATAAAGGTTGTGATGAGTTCTTTCATTGCCACTGAAGCAGAGGTAGAAGGATTCCAAATAATTATGTGGGTCTATGGATCATCTTAAGCATTAAGCATACTGCAAGAATTAAAATTAGTGATAGTCTTATTTAAAAGATTCCTTGTTCATTTTTACAACTCTGTTGTAGGCCAAAATTAAATCATGAATCTCCTCAACACTAGAGAAAGTGGTAAAGAAGTTAGAGGACTTTGATTGGATTGATGTATTAATATGTACTTAAATGAAGACAAGAACAAATATCATTCAAGTAAAAAATTTTGCTGTAATAGTGTAATGATCAATTCTAGACTAAAAGGTTTGATCCAAAGTAAACACAAATAAATATTTGAAATCCATCACCACTTGGATCAAAACTAGAATTTTTTTCTAATGGGAAGTAAAGACTCCTGATTAAATGCCACATAAGATTTAAAAAAATTATTTTGTTAAAAAATTGTCAGTTGGATTCTAATAAGAAAAGTGACTTCAAGAATTTGCAATAAGTAAATGTAATACAGAGAATTGATGACACTGAATTCAGATGCCAAACAGATGAGAGTGACATAATGTATTAATCAACAACAATAGAAGACATGGTGACTGTAATGCTAGAAGGAAAGCAGAATGAAACAGTATTATCAGTGCTCAGAAGTAAAAGTCACCAAAAAAAGCTGAGAGTAGTCCAGAGTAGTCCAATTCTGAGAACTGAAGCCACAGAGAACAAAGCACCTTTATCCCCCAATGCATAGGAAGAGGGGGAAATATATTGGTTTCTTCCTGTTTCCCAAATTGTCAAAGCCTCTTATAGCCATACTCAGGCAGAAGCCAGCTATTACAGGAGCAGTCTTTAGGATTTAGCCTACTTTTAATGCAGAACAGTGCATAGGAAAACATAGACCAAACAAGCATATATTTCCATGATACACCATCAAGGTTAACTATGTTAACTATGTCAGGGATGAACATCTTAAAACTGTTAAAACAAGGAAGAAAATGCCATAAACTCTTACCTTCTTCCTCATTTGATTAATGTATGAAAGATTCAGTGTTTAAGAGTGCATGAGATCTGAAGTCCTCTATTATCTCTGATATATATATATATATATATATATATATATGTATATATGTATATATATGTATATGTGTGTGTATATGTATATACACACGCATATATTTACACACACATATATGCTTATATATATGTTTTGCTTATTTATAGGCTATAAGTTGCTCAACAGTTTTGCATGCATTTCCACATTTTGTTTAAGATAATTTAACTTTTATATGCATGGGTGTGATATCTCCTATTCACTGTAATTTTTAAACAAAAAATACAAAGGATCTCCTGAGAATGTTAAGGGAGATTGAATTTTTAAAACCTGCTCTTATTCGAAGAATCTATGCCATTATACCACATTAAAAACAGAGTTGGTATCATATAAAATATTTTAATTAGAATTTTCTGAGTCAAAGGGAATCAAATTATGTCCTATTTGCCTTCTCTCAAACATCATCTCGTGAAAATATAAAACAATATGAAATAGTTATTTCCTTTTGGGCACCAAACCAATGGTAAACAGATTTCACGGAGCCTCTGGAAAAGAACATAGAGATTGGGGCAAAACAACTACAACAAAAAGTGTTGAAGGAATGTTTAAAACCTCAAAATTGATAAAAACGTAATACAGATTCAAGAATCTCAACAATCCTAAGTAGGATATATACAGATAGATCCACACCTAGACAAAAAGCCAGACATTTGAAAGCTGAAAGTAAACAACAAATCTTGAACACAGGAAAAGAGAAACAACACATGAAGGTATGGTGAAGCATAAAAATGAGTAACATCTGACTTTTTATTAAAGACAAGAGAAGTTAGCACAATAATATATTTATAGGGCAGAAAGAAAAATATAATGTCACCCAAGAATCTTGTATCCAGCAAAAAGCATTCTTCTATAAAGTTGCCAAAATAGAGATATTTCCTATAAGCAAATAATGAGTCTGTGGTGGGCAGACTTGCCTTATAGGAAATACTAAATAAAGTTCTTCAAGAAAAAAGAAAATGAAAACAGACATTAATTCAAATTTTTAGCAAGAAATGAATAATATTGGAAAATTTTATATATGGATTAACAGCTTCATAATTGCATATTTTTACATTTATTCTTTTAACTTTTACAAAAAGATATAGGGTTATATAGCAATAATTATAATACTGTACTATATTGGTTTTTATAAGCATACTCAATGTGTAATATATAACACAATAGCACAAAAGAGGGGGAAGGAATGGAGTTATATTGGAGGAAAGTTCTGTGTATGTATATAATGTATATATATTTATACATTATACATACACATGTGTACATGTATGTATATCCAGAATTAATAGTTTTTATGAATGTGCAATGGGTTATAATATGTGCAAATGCATATTTTAACTTCTAAATCAACAATAGAATAAAGGATAGTAAAAAAAAATCAGGGTAACTAAATGTACACTGTAACACAAAAGAAGACAGAAACAGAAAAGACAGAGTAGACATAATAAAAACAGGAAAATGGTAGGTGTAAAAACAACAGTATTTTCCACAATATTAATTGGTGACAATATTACTTAGTGACAATACTAATATTGTTAGTGACAAAGACTCAATATATCAGGAAGGTAACACAGTTATAAAGATCTGTGTACCTAAAAACAGAAACTCAAAATACTGGGGGGAAAAATAACAATTGGAAAGAGAAATAGGTAATTCAACAATAATGGTTGTAGAGTCAATATCCGTTCTTAATTATTTCTAAAACAAGTAGAGAGAAAATCAGGAATTTAGAAGACTTAACACTATCAAGAAACTTATGATAACTGACTCCACCCAACAACCCCAACATCCTCCTTGTCAAGAACTCATAGAAAATTCTCCATGACTAACTTATGCTGGGTCACAAGAGTAGTCTCAACAAATTTAGCATAAAGCATGTTCTTTGCCCACAGAATTAACTCAGAAAGCAACAACAGATAAGTCTGGGCAATTACTAAAGATTTGGGAGTTAAACAAGACACATCTAAATAAAACATTGATCAAAGAAAATATCCTAAGATAATCAGAATATTTTGAACTGAATTAAAATGAAAACATAAAAATTTATGAGAAGCAGTTAAGTACCTAGAAGTAAATGTGTATCTTTAAACATCCACATCAAAAAGGATGAAAGTCTCAAAGTCAACCACCTAAACTTCTACCTTAAGAAACTAGAAAATGGGAGCAAACTAAACCTGTAACAAGCAGAAGAAAATAAATAGAAAATAGAGAAGAAATCATTGAAATCAAAATATAGTAAAGCAATATGAAATTCTTGAAAGCAAAAATTGATTCCTTGAGATAAACAAAATTAACCTTTAGACTAACAAAAAAATAAATAAAAATTAGAAAAATCAGTCATAAAGGAGATATCATCAAACATACTGCCGTATGCATCATGGAAGTCCTAGGAGAAGTGGGAGAGAAAAGAACAGAGAGAATATATGAAGAAATAATGACTGAAAACTCCCCAAATTCCATGGAAGTCATGTATATAAACAGCCAGGAATATCAATGAACTTTAAGTATGATGGACTTTGAAGTTCAAACTGAGACAGTTTATAATCAGACTTTCAAAAGCTGAAAATAAAGAGTGAATCTTGAAAGCAGCAAGAGAAAAGCAAATTGTCGCAAGAGATTCTAAGATTATTAGATTTCTCATCAGGAAAAAATGTACTCATAAGAAAAAATGTAGCTATATAAGGTAACGGGTGTTAACTAAATGTATCATGTTAATCATTTATCCATCTAGCTAACAACCATCTATCTATCAAATCATTATGTTGTATGCCTTAAACTTATACAATGTTATATGTCAAGTATATCGTAATAAAACTGGAAAAAATGGTACATGAGTAAGAAGATCAACTTTTTTTTTAAGATTTTTATTTATTCATGAGACACACACACACACACACACACACACACACACAGAGAGAAGCAGAGACATAGGCAGAGGGAGCCTGATGTGGGACTTGATCCCGGGTCCCCAGGATCACACCCTGGGCTAAGAGGTGCTAAACCGCTGAGCCACCTAGGCTACCCAAGAAGATAAACTTTGGACAGCAGAAGACAGTGGGCTTTTATATTCAAAGTGATACAACAACAACAAAGCTGTGAACCAAGAATCCATTATCTCTACTATCTGGCAAAATTGTCCTTCTAAGGTGAGGGAGAAATTTAGGTAATCTGTGATAACCAAAAGCTGAGGGAGTTGATGACCAGTAGACCTTCCCTGCAAGAAATGTTCAAGGAAATCTTATATGGTGAAATGAAAGAACATGAGACAGTAACTCAAGACTATATAGAGAAATAGAAATCTCAGTAAGGGTAAAACATGAATAATTATAAAATCTAATGTTATAGTAATACTGGTTTGTGACTGCACTTTTTGTTTCCTACATGATTTAAGAGACAAATACATTTAAAGAAAACAGTTATTAGGGTAAAAGTAGTAATACTGTACCTTTGATTTGTAGCTCTAAATCCTGTCTTCTATATAATTTAAAAAGAAATACATTTAAAAGATTAACAGTTTACGGTTGGGGCATACAATTTATAAAGATCTAATTTTGTGACAACAACTAAAAGGGGTGGGAATGAAGCTGTAAAAGAACAGAGAATGTGTTATTGAAGTCAAATTGGTATTAATTTAAATTGTAGAGTTAGAAACTTAGGATGTTAATGTAATTCTCATGGTAACCACAAAGAAAATAACTATAGAAGAAATACAAAAGAGAATGAAAAAAGAATTTAAGCATTTCACTACAAAAATAAAACCAGACACAAAAGAAGACTGTAATTCAGGAAATGAGGAACAGAGAAACTGTAGGACCTATGGAAAACAGCACAATGACAAAGGTAGGTACTTTATCAATAATTATTTTAAGTGTAAATGGATTAAACTCTCCAATAAATGATAGAAATTTTCAGAATGACTAAAATACATAACCCAACTGTGTGTTGTTTATAAGAGGTTCACTGAAAATCCAAAAACAAAGAAGTTGAAAATGAAGAATAGAAAAAGACATTTCATCCAAATAGTAACTAAAAAGAGCAGAGGTGTCTGTACTAATATCAGAGAAATCAACTATTAATCAAATTTTATAAGAGACAAAGGAGGACATTATATATTAATAAAAGACTCAAAGCAAGAAGATATAATTATAAACATTTTACACAGCTAAATACAGGTCATTAAAATATATGAGCCAAACATGACAAAACTGAAGGGAGAAAGTTCTCTAAAAATACTTGGAAACTATTCCACTCACAATAATGGATAGAACCACCAGAAGTACGGAAATAGAGGACTCAACCACACAAATAATCAACTAGCTCTAGCAGAAATGTGTAGATGGACGCCTGGGTGGCTCAGTGGTTGTACCTCTGCCTTTGGCTCAAGTTGTGATCCCGGGGTCCTGGGATCGAGTCCTGCGATCAAGTCCTGCATTAGGCTCTCTGCAGGGAGCCTGCTTCTCCCTCTGCCTATGTCTCTGCCTCTCTTTCTCATGAATGAATAAATGAAATCTTTTTTAAAAAAATGTGTAGAACATTCTACTCTACAACAAAATATACATTTTTCTCAAATATACATTGGAAATTTTCCAAGATCATATGTTAGGCCCCAAATTAAATCTCAGGATTGAAAATGAGATATCATTAAAAGTATCCATTCTGACAAATGGCAGGATACTGTTTAAAATTAATAACAAAAAGTAAACTGGAAAAATCATAAAACTGTATAATTTATTGCTTTTAAACAACCAATGAATCAAATCACTAGGAACATTAGAAAACAAAGATATTAGAAAATGCAAACACAACATACCAAAACTTAGGGGACTCAGGAAAAGTGTTGCTAAAGAGGAAGTTTGTAACTATATATTAACATTAAACAACAATAAATATATGAAATGAAGAGCCTAACTTTAAAATCTAAAGAACTAGAATAAGAACAAACTAAACTCAAAGTTGTGGACAGAAAACAAAATAATAAAGATTAGAGCAGAGAAATAAAATAGAGAATAGAAATACAATGGAGAAAAATCAATGCAACCAAAATTGGTTCTTTGAGAAAATAAACAAATTTTACATACCTTTAGCTTAAATGGAGTATGTAAAAAAAAATAAAAAAATAAAAAAACTCAAATTACTAAAATCATAAGCAAAAGTGGGGAATGTTACTATCAATTGTGCAAAAATATAAAGGATTGTAAGACACTGAATAGTTGCATACCAACAATTTGTATAAACTAGATGAAATGGTCATATTCCTAGAACACTAAACCTACCAATACTAAATCATGAAGAAATAGAGATCTGAATAGACTCATAATTAGTAAGGAGATTGAATCAGCAATCAAAAATCTCCCGAAAAGAAAAAGCACTGGACCTGATGGCTTCATTGGTGAATTTAACGAAAACATTTGGAAGAACTAATATTGATCCTTCTCGATCTTTTTCAAATTAGTTAAAGAAGAGGGAATACTTCCTAACTCATTCTGTGGGCCAACATTACCCCCCAAACCAAAGCCAGACAAAGAGACTAAACAAAATTAAAACTACAGACCAATATGAGCATTGATGCAGACATCCTCTGGATAACACCAACAAAAAGAATCCAGTATTAAAAATATTATATATCATGACCAAATGGGATTGATTACTAGAATGCAAAGATAGTTCAACATAGGAAAATGATCAACATAATAAGCCACATCAACAGAATGAAGAAAAACAGCCACATCATTTCAACTGGTGCAAATAAAGCATTTGACAAAAATCACTATCTTTTCATAATGAGAACTCTCATTAAAGTAGGAATTGAAAGACATTATCTAAACATAATAGATAGCTATGTGAAAAATCCATAGCAAACATCATATTAATTGTGAAAGCCTGAAAGCTTTTCATAGATCAGGAACAAGGTAAGGGGATACCTACTTTCACCTCTTGTATTCAACACAGTACGTGAAGTTCTAACTGGAGCATTCAGGCAAGACAAAAAAAACATCTCAATGGCAAAGAAGAAAAATAATTTGTTTTCAGATGTTATGATTTTATATGTAGAAAACCCTAGAGATTCCGCACACACAAAATTTAACTGATAAATACATTCAGTAAAGTTGCAGGATACAAAATCAATACACAGAAATAAATTGCATTTCTGTATACTAACAGTGAATAATACAAAAAAGAGATTGAGAAAGCAGTTGCATTTACAATTTCATTGAAAAGAATAAAATATTTAGGAATTTACTATTTGTACAGTGAAAACTGCCAAACATTATTGAAAGAAGTTTGTAAAAATATTTAGGAATTAACTTTACCCAGCAGGTAACTCATTTGTACAGTGAAAACTACCAAACATTGTTGAAAGAAATTAAGAAGAACATAAATAAATGGAACTAAACATCATGTTCATGAAGAGGAAGAACTAATAGCATTAAAATGTCAGTAGTACCCAAAATGATTTATAGGTTGAATACAAGGTCTTTCAAAATCCTAATCATTTTTTTTCCAAAAATATAAAAAAACTACCCTAAAATTTATATTGAATCTCAAGATAACCCAAATGGCCATAACAATCTTAGATGAATAAAACTGTGGTACTAATACTTACTGATTTCACAACTTAGTATAAAAGGAAGGTAATCAAAATAGTGTGTTACTGGTATAAAGCAGACATGGAGCAACAGAGTAGAATAGAGAGCCGAGAATAAACCTTCATATATATAGTGAAATAATATTTTACAAGTGTTCCAGGATCATTCAATGGAGAAAAAAATAGTCTTTTCTATGAGTAGTGCTGGGAAAACTGAATATCCTTATGCAAAATAATTAAATCAAACTGTTACATAACACAATATACAATAGTTAACTCAAAATTGATCAAAGACCCAAATATAAGAACCAAACAAACTCTTAGAAGACAACTTATAAGAAAAGTGGTTACAATTTGGGAATTTATAATAATATATTGGATTAGGATGACAAAAGTACAGATAATAAATTGAGCTTACACATTTAAAAAAAATGTACATCAAAAGACATTATTGACAGAATAAAAAGGCAATCCACAGGATGGAAGAAAATATTTGCAAATCATACCTGATAAGGGATTAATATCTAGAATGTATAAAGAACTAAACCTCAACAACAAAATACAAATAATTCAAAACTGGCAAAGGACTTGAATAGATACTTCTCCAAAGAAGATATACAAAAGGACTTACCAAGCATATGAAAAGTTGCTTGATATCACCTATCATCATCATCAGGGAAATGCAAGTCAAATACCTATGACCTAACACTTCGCACTTATTAGGATGAGTATTACCTTAAAAATAAGAACAAAACAATATGTGTTAGTAAGGATTTGGAGAAAATAGAAACCTGTGCAGTTGGTGAGAATGTAAAATGGTACAGACACTTTAGAAAACACGATGCAAAAAGAAAAAAGAAAACACTATGCAATCCCTTTAAAAGTTAAAAGTTGAATTATCATATTATCCAGCCATCTCTCTTCTGGTTATATATCCAGAATAATTGAAAGCAGTCTCAAGGAGATATTTGTATCCCATATTTATAGCAGCATTATTGAGTGTCTTAAACATGGAAGCAACCCAAGCAACCTAATGAATGAATGGATAAAGAAAATGTGAATATAAATATAAATTTAATGGAATATCATTTAGCCTTCAAAAAGGAAGGAAATTCTGTAACTCGATATGATATGAATGAAGCTGGAGAATATTATACTAAGTGAAGTAAGCCAGTCACAAAAATAGAAATACTCTATGATTCCACTTATATGAGGTATTTAAGAGTAGTCAAATTCATAAAAACAGAAAGTATCATTGTGGTTGCCTGGAGCTGGGGGGCGAGGAGGAGAGAATGGAGAGTTATTTTTTAATGGGTGTACAGTTTCAGTTTCACAAGATGAAAAGGGTTACGGGGATGGATGATGATGATTGAACAATAATGTGAATACTCATTACCACAAAACTATAAAAATGGTTGAGATGGCAAATGTTATGTGTATTTTACTACAATTTAAAATTGCAAGATTCTACTACACATTCACTAGAATGACTTTAATAGAAGAAAACAGAAAATAGCAAATGTTATTTGCTATTAACACTCTAATCCTGGGATCCCTGGGTGGCACAGCTGTTTTGTGCCTGCCTTTGGCCCAGGGTGCAATCCTGGAGACCCGGGATCGAATCCCACGTTGGGCTCCTGGTACATGGAGCCTGCTTCTCCCTCTGCCTATGTCTCTGCCCCTCTCTCTCTCTCTCTGTGTGACTATCATAAATAAATAATAAAAAAATAAAAAAAAACACTCTAATCCTTATGCATTAGAGATGGAAATATAGCATCAACCCTATGGAAAATAGTTGGACAGTTGCTTAAAAGTTAAATATAGTTTTACCCTATGATGCAAATATTACTCTTGGTATCAAGCCAAGAGAAACAAAACATGTCCCCATAACAACACGTTCAGCAATATTTGCAGAAACATTATTAATAACAGGTTATAACTGAGGATAATCCAGATATCAAATAGCTGATAAATAAAATATGGTCTTTATAAGCAATAGACTAATATTTGGCTATTAAATAAAAATATTTCTCCAAAGAAAACATACAAAAGGCCAATAAGCATATGAGGAGATCCTCAACATCACTAATCAGGGAAATGAAAATCAAAACCCCATTAAGATATCAGTGCACCTATTAGGATGACTATTATTGAAAAAAGAACAAATATTAACAAGGATGTGAAGAAATTGGAATCCTTGTCCATTGGTAGCAGTAATGCAAAAATGATGCAACTGCTCTGAAAAATAGTGTGATGGTTCCTTAAAAAATTAAAAAAAAAACTGATATGATTCAGCAATCCCATTTATCAATATTCATCCAAACTTTTTGCAATAAGGATCTCAGTATCATATTAATGCTGTCCTGTTCATTGCAGCCCTATTCGCAATAGTGAAAATGTGGAAACTACCTAAAATGTCTTTGGATAAAGAAAATGTAGTGTCTACATACAATGGAATATTTTTTCAGTCTTTTTTTAAATTTTTATATATTTATGATAGTCACAGAGAGAGAGAGAGAGAGAGGCAGAGAGAGAAGCAGGCTCCATGCAGTGGGAGCCCGATGTGGGTGGGATTCGATCCTGGGTCTCCAGGATCGCGCCCTGGGCCAAAGGCAGACGCCAAACTGCTGCGCCACCCAGGGATCCATATTTTTCAGTCTTAAAGAAGAAGGAAATCCTGCAATATGTGACAATATAGATGAACCTTGAGGATCAGTAGGCGTAATCCGTTGCAGAAAAAACTATTGCATAATTCTCTTATATAAGGTATCCAAAGTAATCACTCACAGAAGCAGAGAGTTTAATGGTGATTGTCAGGGGCTGGGGCAAATGGGAAGCTGATGAGCAACAGCTATAGAGTTTCAGTTCTGCATAAAGAATAACTTCAGAAACCTATGGCACAACATTGTTTCTACAGTTAACAATTCTGTACTGAGCACATAAAAATGTATTAAGAAGATCAATCTCATGTTAAGTGTTCTTACCACAAGAAAACTTTTTTAAGGAACAAAAACTGAAACATGTTTATATTATTTTCCTCTTGATGCTGTAACACATAACTATAAATTTTGTGGTTTAAAACAAGAGAAATTTGTTATCTTACAGTTTGTGGAGGTCTTCTGTATTGTACCTGAATTGGGCCACACTGGGCTAAAATTCATGGGGCTTTTGAAATTCCTTTATGAAGACTAGGGTAGGATCTATTTTCTTGTGTTTTCAAGCTTCTAGAAATTGCCCATATCTCTTGCCTTGTGATCTTTTATCTTCAAAGGCAGTAATGACCCATGAAATCTTTTTCACATCTCATCATGGTGACTCTTCTATCTCCTTCTTCCTCATCTAAGGAGCCTTATGATTACATGGAACCACTGGATAATGCAGAAAAATCTGTATTCTATGGGCAGCTGACTGATAAACTCATTTTCATGTGCTACCTTAATTCTCCTTTTCCATGTAACATAAAATAATCACATCTTGGCAATTAGGATATGGATATCTTTGGGAGACAATTATTCTCTGCCTACCACAATGCTACAAGATGGATGAACCTTAAAAGTATTATTCTAAGTTGAAAGAACCCATATGTAGAGTCTAATACATTATTCCATTTATATGAAATATCTGACAAAGGTAAATTTGTAGAGAAAAATAGTTCTTCAGTAGCTTCCTAAAAATAGAAATATGAGTGGAAATTAACCACAAATAGGTATGGGGAAACTTTCCTGAATTATAAAAATATTCTAAAACTGGATTATGGTGATGGAAACATAATTCTATTAACTTGAAATTATACTTGGCAGTTGGTATGTTATTTGGTTTATAAGTTATACCTCAATCAAACTTATAATATAGAGGTACATATTAAAGAGGGCAGTTTATCTTAAAGAATTAAGCAATAGGCCATTCCTGTAAGAAAGTTATTTGTGACTGATTTGAAAGAAATAGAGTAGATTAGAAGTCAAATATATCTTAAATTATAGTTTCCATATCAAACATAAAATAAGGCCAGTTGTTTTTATAAATTTGTATATTTGATTGTTTATAAATGTTGAGAGGAAGCTTTTTGTTTTTAATTTTTTTAGACCATAATTAAGGAATCATCTCTTGCCCTAGATCTGAAAAGTGAATCATTTAACAAAGCAAGGAAGGTTGCTTGAGAATACATTATGCCAAAGATTTCCACTTCCAGAAAACAATGATGATGACATTTAATCTTTGAATATTTATGTTGAAATTTCTTTCAAGCATTTTAAGAAATCTTCTAAAAATCTGCAATATGGAATAGCAATGAGTAGGCAAATGGGAAACTAAAGATGTAGTGATAGGACTAAACAAATGAATGTAATGTAAGGAAATGTTTTTATTCACACATAAGTTACTGTATTTAACACCATTTATCACAAACCCCAATTTACCTTTTTTGTAACCTAAATTAATTCTTTAAAAACAACTTTTATACTACATTTTCTCTTTTCCTTCAGGTAGGAAGAAGTTGTGATCATCCTTTCAACAAAACACAAATCCCCAAAGGGGTTTTTTAGCCGTCTGTAATTTACAAACATCCAAGTAACTCCAAAGCTTCAATTCACCCTCCTAAGAGGTTACTCTCTAGTCACAGCCACTGCAGTTCTCCAAGCCATACAGGATAGCACAGAGCAGAAGGCTACATCTCCAAGGACCTGAAACTGAGTGTGTTGGCTACACAATCATTATCTGGAAAGTTCAGGCAGTGCCCATGCCATCCCTGAGATTTCACTCCAGCCATCACTTAGAGGACTTCAAACACATCCCACAGGCAAGGCTGACAATGCTCCAGGATCCAAAAACAAACAAAGGGAATCTGGCCTGATTTGTGGAGAGTCACTATTTTAAATCTTCCTTCCCCCTGCCCAGGGTATTTGGGAATCTCTGTGATAAATTGTAAATTATTACCACATGTGGAATTTAAACATGTATTTGCATTGTCTCAGTATTGCAAGAGAGTAACATGTATTTTGAAATTTGAACCACATCATCAATGCCTTTTACCAAGTCATGCCTTTGTTCTTTTACAAGAGAACATTTACCTTTGAAAGTGACCTGAGGCAGTGAAAATTAATCATTTGGGGGACAATATAAAGTGCAATAATTAATTTCATAGTAGTTATTTTAAGTTGGCTCAGTTTCAAATTAATCTAGGAAAAAAAAAAACATTAGAAAGGTTTCTTTTGGTTTCTTTCTCTGCTTTAAAAAAAACCAGGGAAATGGATTTTATATTTTAATAAATACTGCTAGCATTTTATACTTTTTTTTCATTTTATGCTTTTTATAGAAATACATAAGGTTAAGGCACTCATTTGTTCTTACACTATTGAAATACAAAAATAAATAAAATTATTCAAACTCATAGCTAATTTCAAAATGATTGCAAACTGAATGCCAAAATAAGGAGGTAACTCTTCACATAAAAAGGCTAATCATGGTTAATTGTTTTCCTATTCCTTTTGATGATAATAGCCATTATAAACTCATTTTAAGTATGTAGATGCAATATGCAATTACCATAAGACTCAGCATTCCAAAACTCAAACAGAAGACTAAGATAACATTGAGCACTGTTTATTGGTAAGACTGTCAACGGGTTTCAGTTTCAAAGGAAAATGTAGCTGAAATTCAATCCTGTTTACATGTACATATTTTCTCTTTATGTGTGCTGATACAATGAGTATATCTAAATCAACCTCTTTACTGTTGTACAAAACAGGTGGCTGTCATTGTCTGGAAATTTTTGAAGTCCTAGGACTCAAATCACAAAGCATTTAATTCCAGATCATTTTTTTTGTAGACGAGAAATGTGATCCACTAGACACTATAAGATACGTATAGTCTTCTTAAGATCAAGCTTGAGGAACTGGTATATTTGACTTTGACTATACAAGAAATCGAGGATCCCTCTGTGTAAGATATAAAATGAAAGTATGGAGTTAACTTTTTTTTTTTTCACACATAAGTTGATCTTTTAATCCATCTACAAATTTTTTTTATTATTTTTTTTATTGGTGTTCAATTTACCAACATACAGAATAACCCCCAGTGCCCGTCACCCAATCACTCCCACCCCCCGCCCTCCTCCCCTTCTACCACCCCTAGTTCGTTTCCCAGAGTTAGCAGTCTTTACATTCTGTCTCCCTTTCTGATATTTCCCACACATTTCTTCTCCCCTCCCTTATATTCCCTTTCACTATTATTATATATTCCCCAAATGAATGAGAACATATAATGTTTGTCCTTCTCCGACTGACTTACTTCACTCAGCATAATACCCTCCAGTTCCATCCACGTTGAAGCAAATGGTGGGTATTTGTCATTTCTAATAGCTGAGTAATATTCCATTGTATACATAGACCACATCTTCTTTATCCACTCATCTTTCGATGGACACCGAGGCTCCTTCCACAGTTTGGCTATTGTTGGAGTTAACTTTTGACCTTCATGCAGGTTGGTGTCAATAAAAAAGCTTGTCTGACATTCAATCTGAAGATTCTAAGATTCTGTAGCCTTTAAAATAATACTGGGAGGATAAGTAAATATAGAATTCTATGAAAGACGAGTGTCATCTTTCCCACAGAGTAGCCACCTTTTCATTAAGGCTTTTCTTAGAAATATCAAGATAGGTCTATGCCACTGTTGCTTTACATTTGAGGAATATGCTCTCTTTGTTATTGTTATGATTGGTATATCTTCTTAGGCAGTCTTAACTCCTTAGCCTTCATTTCAGTGATCTCCTTCTTAGCATGCATAATTTTCCCTACAGAAAACCTTATCTAGTTTCTTATATCCCAATAGAGTTTCCATTGGCCTACTTCCCTCTCAAACCTCACTTAGTCACTACCAACTTCTTGAAATGTTAATCTTTAGTTACCACCTCAATGAAAATTAATCTTAATTTTGTCTGATTTTAGCATGTATTTTCAGTTGTCTTCTGGAACACACTATTTTTTTTTTGTCTCTTTGGAACTATAGTCTAAGCAATACCAAAATTTGGCTTATCTTCACCTTCAAATTCCTTCACCCATAAAGCTCTGTATATACTCTGTGTGATGGAGCCTTAGAAATACAAGAGAGGCCTTTTTCCAAATTCTTGAGTTGCAGAACCCACATAAAAAACCTTCTACATTAGTGTATATAGAAGAAATGTTGGTCTAAACTATTGCAGTTAAATGCCAAATACAAGCAGCTGAACAAATTTCCTAACTGCTATACTACCAATTCCCAAACTAAAAATAATTTCGAGAAAAACAACTGTTTTAACACAAAGCAAAAATAAAATATAAGTAAAGTGAAAGTATATACACTGTTTTACAAAACAGTCACTTGGCATATATTGAGCTTTGTAATGGCAAATTGGAAACAAAAAGAGAACGCTTGCTTTCTAAGAGAATGCATGTTTCATGTCATCCAAAGAGAGCCCAATAGTTTGCACAATTAGGACGGTTCAAGTATTCTTCTCTACTGAGAAAAATACCTTGGTTGGTGCAATGTGACATTTTCATTAAAAATTACTAATTTTTTGAAAGATTTTATTTATTCATGATGGAGGCAGAGGGAGAAGCAGGCTCCGTGCCAGGAGCCCGACACGGGACTTGATCCTGGGACTCCAGGATCAGGCCCTCGGCCAAAGGCAGGCGCTGGAACCGCTGAGCCACTCAGGGATGCCCAAAAATTACTAATTTTAAGTCCATTAAATTTAACCTATTAGGAACCTAAATATGAAATAACCCTTATCTAAATATTTGTCTAATCAGAAGATTAAATTATTTCAGTTTTTTAAATTATCTCTATTCTGGAAGAGAGGCATGGTATAAATGAGATAACACATTCTATATGTGATAAGTTCTTAGAGTTATTAGGAAAATTTTAATCTCTCCAGTTACATAAATTTTGTGTGTGTATGTGTGTTGTTGTTTGTTGTTTTTGTTTTTCTTTATCTGCCACTGTCTGAAGGCTTACCCATATACTCAACTGCAGTAGCTTCCTTTAGCTTTAGTTCTTTAGTACTGTCCCCTCACTGTGACCTGCAATTATTATCCTTGTACTTTTACTTTTGGATATATGTTTTAATGGAAATTGTGTCTTTCATCTCAAGTTGTACAAACCTAGGTTTCTTGGATATATATTCTCATCCATAGATTTATATGTTACTTTGAGATCCTGAGATTGTTTTTACTTTGCCTATATAGTCCTTGTAATAATAGGCATCTTCCCTCCAGAAAGATGATACTGCAACTTTAGATAGTTGTGACTTTTCTGGCATCATTAATAAATGTAAAGAGAGATTTCATATTTACTAGATCAGCATCTATTCTAATTGCTCAAGCATGATCAAGGAAATAAGACTCTGAAAGACTGTACGGCTCGTTAAATTTCACTTAGGTGAAATAGGACATTATGTTGTCTACAGCCTCTCCTTGCTGACTAACCAACCTGTTCCTGGTTGTATACCTTTAAGAATGGCTCCCAATTCTCCTGTAATATGTGCTCATTTAGATTATGCCTTTATACAAACTCAATAGTTCCACAATATTCTGGGTCTGATAGGGATTTACCTAAGACAGAGATCAGAAACATTTTCTGTACAGGGTTAGGTAGCAAATATTTTAGACTTTGTGGGGCATATGGTCTCAGTAGTAACTGAACTCAGCAAGAGAGTAGCCGTAAGCAATATGTAAATGAATGGATGTGGCTCTATTTAAATAAAATTTTATTTACAAAAACAGGTAGTGGGTCAGACCTCTGGCCTAGGATATGCTATTGATATGATACTTGTCTTTAATTCAGAAATTTCCTCCCTGGATATTACAGTTAATTAAATTTGCTAAAATGATTACTAATTTATTTCTTTGACATTTTTTCCCTAATAAGTCAGGATGGCTTATTTATGTATTTGCTAGAAATAGGTATTGTTCATTCAGACATTCTTATTTGAATTTTTTAAGTTTACACAACAAATTGTTAACATCATAAATCATCATTTACAAGAACTCCTCTGATCCCAAATCTTTATACATAATATCAAATATTATTAGGTTCTTCTACTCCTTCTCTGACCCAAATGTGAGGGTGCTTGAATAGAAGTCTTAAAAAGTTTTAAAAAGAAAAAAAAATGCATTTTATCTTTAACAGTTTATAATATGTATGTTTCTAGGTTTCAAAATGAAAATATCTAGCATCCCAGATGGAAGATAGGGTAAAATGTGAGCAGAACAGCATAGTTAAAGGAACAGGTAAATGATTTGGATGCTAAAGTTTAAGAAAGGAAAGGGATAGGCATATGGCCCAAGCACTGAAAATAAGTTTTGACTTTGTTATTATTTTCTCTACAATTATAATCAACAATATATAAGGTGAATTCACACACCCCCAAAAAGTAGCATATGATAGCCATGGGGTAGAGAAGGTTCAAAATTATTATTCATCTGAGAAATTTCCCTACTTCATGGATCAAAACTCTAGAGTAGATTTACTGACGTTCATAGGAAAGCTTCCATGCCTGTAGGCATAATTTCCAAAATTTGCTTCACCTAAACCCCAAGGAGATCACTGAAGATTCACAAATAAGAAATGCAAAACCCATGGGAGATCATTAACAGCTTAACACAGTTTATGTGTTCAAATTCATTACATTTATAAAAATAATAGAGGGCAAATGCTGTTTTTTGATAATGACTCCATAATAACAAAAATGTAAAAGTGTGAATTGCGTAAGACAAGAATGAAATGTAGATATTAAGTAGATGGTGTGACTATTTGGATCAGGCTCTCTTTTAGATAAAAGATGGATGATTCTCACATGACTTATTAATAGCTTCTCTAACCTCATAAAAATAAAAAAAATAAAATTAGAGTTGGCACAATTATCACATTTATATGCGATGAAAAATTAATATGTTTTACAGTAGAAATAGAAATATTTCATGTTCATGAGATAGTCTGACAAAATGGTCAGCAAATTTAAACATATATCTCGACTTCTCTGGGTATAATTAAATTAGTAGAAGGCATGAAGTCTGACTTACCATAAAGGATGGGAACAAAATTTACAGCTATGAAAATAAAAATAACATGCAAATATCACTTCAATAAACTTACAATAGGGTAAGGTATATTTGTTTTGTTACAAGTGATAGAAATGCTGTTATAACACGTATAGGCAAAAGAAACATGTTCATGGAATCCAATAAAGTATAAAAAAACAACTTTTAAAACATTATGGAATGACAATACATGCAACTGGGCTTCAGGATGAGTTGGAACTCATCAAAACTGCTAAGTCATTCTCTGTGGTGGTTACATTCTGTTTCAACACATGTAAGCTTTCTTTACATCGGAGGATTAGGATAGAGTTTTAATAATCTATCCAACATTTATTTTCCTTTTTCCTTGTTAACAGATCCTGATTGTGATGATGTATATGTTCTCTTTTGTGTAGCACTGAATATCAGGAAAAGATGCTGTATTCTCAACCCTAGTGTATTAATTCTGATTGCCTTAATCCAGCTATGTTGCTATTAATTCCTTTCACAGTGGCTAGTTTAGGCATGGCATCAGGATATAATTTTGGCCAATGTAATGAAAAACTAGTTGGATGGTTCTAAAAATGTTTTCTTTTGTTTTAAGATTAAACACACTTGGAGAGATGACTTTTTCTGAATAGCAGTTCTGGATAAGATGTCCTTATCCAGTATACTGCAAGCTCAAAGATGAAGTCAACCCAAGAGTGGACAGAATGAAATAATGGAAAGAATTAGGATAATATCATTGAGTTGCTAAATTAATATACATTACAGCATAGTTTTGAATTCCTGCTATATATTATAATGGATTTCTTTGTTATTGAATTTTTTTTTTGTTATTGAATTTTTTGAGTTGAGTTTTCTGTTGTTATTGCTGAAAATGTCCTAAATGATACTCAAAAAAAACATTGCCACTGACAGAAGTTAGGATGGAACTTTTTTTTTTTTTTTTTTTTTTTTTTTACTGGAGAAAGACTAAAAGACCATTGAGTCTCAAGTTCAAAAGTCCTGGGGTAGGGCTTCAACTAATCCAGATGAAAAATCCTGTACCAATTGTTTGTTTTCTTTTTTGAGGGGAATCAAGTGAAAATGTGGCATCCTTTGATGGAATCAGATATGAAGAACTAGAAGAAAGCTATTCTAAAAAACAACAAAAAAGAGATGATTTTTCTAGATGAAAAGGAGGAAAACCTTCTACCATTACAAGGTGAAAGCAGTAAGGTGTGTCTAGTAGGAAGAAACAATTCAGAAAGCAAGACAATTGTGTTTAAAAAAAAAAGGCAAAAGTGATTAATTCAATTCATGAATTTTGTATAGAACTCTGAAGGTATGCTAGACCTCATGGAGAAAAGAGTTAATTAGAAAACAGTCACACAAATAGGGGAAAGAAAACCCATATTCTTTATAAATGAGATTTGAAAGTCTTTTTCAAGCTGGACTACTCATAACCCAGGTAATTAGACTTCCACATTATGCTAATGGCATTATATTTTAAGTAGAAGTTAAATAATCAGTAATAAGTGTTTCAGTAATAAGTGTTGAAGAGAGCTTGCTTGCTTTCTTTTTCAGATTTTATTTATTCATGAGAGACACAGAGAGAGAGGCAGAGATATAGGCTGAGGGAAAAACAGGCTCCTTACAGGGAACATGAAGTAAAACTCAATCCCAAGATCTGGGGATCACAACCTGAGCTGAAGGCAGATGCTCAACCACTGAACCACCCAGTTATCCCAGAAGAGAGCTTTCTGAGTCCCCTAAGCTTCTGCTTCTCCATAGCCTCTGTGTAGACAATTGCTATGGATTGAATTGTGATCCCCCTCCCAAATATGTTGAGGTTATAACCCAAGTAACCCAGAATGTGACTTTATTTGGAAAGGAGGTCTTTACTCAAGTGCATGAGGTCATTAGGGTGGGATCTAAAAGGGAGAAAATTTGGAACACAGAGACAGACATGCACACAAGAAAATGTGATGTGAACATGAAGGCAGAGATTGGCATAATGCATCTAAAACCAAGGAACACCAAAAATTGTCATTGTCAGGGAGCAAGAATTTCTGTCCCCTTTAAGAATTCTTTTATCTGAACTAAGAATCAAATTGACATGAGATGGATTAACAAAAGAAAATAAAATTAATAGAATACACACAGGGAATCCACACAGATATGGAAATCCCAGAGACAGGCAAAATGAGGTATACATGTCATCCTGAACCTTAGTTCAGGGAGAGTGGGGATAGGGTCCTGGGACTTCAGAGAGAAGAAATGTAATACACAGGGCAGTAAAAAAAGCATATGTCTGATAATTAGATGTTTGCCCTGACATATAAATGGGTCACTCAGATAAAATTATTTCTGGGAATAGCTCTTATTCTGAGAAAGACTCCAACTTAGATTCTTCTGTGTAGGTAAGGGAGGGGAAAATTTTCTCTTGAACCTGTAAGGTCTTGTTTGCTTTCAGCTCAAAATAATCTTAGTAAGATAGTGGCACATCATGGAGTGGGCTGCCCTCAGTCCCTCTATCACCATAAGCTACAAAAAAGAGTCTGGGAACAGATTTTCCCTCATAGTCCTCAAAGGAATCAACTGTGCTGACACCTAGATCTTGGATTTCTAGCCTTTAGAACTGTGAGTCAATAAATTTCTCTTATTTCAGACACCCAATTTATGGTACTTTGTTACAGCAGTCCTAGCAAACCAATAGATGTAGTTGCATGTGAGTGTTATGCGGCCTCTTCTATCCATTAACCTCACTGCCTGGAAGGATCCATGGATTAGGAAAAGATTGATGTTCACTCTGCTGGTACCCTTGATTAGAGATTGCTCTTACCTGTCCTCTACCTCATGGGTAAAAGAGGAGTCAACCTATGTTAGATTTTAGTTTTACATTTCACTAGCTCTTTAATATTGAGTAAATCCTTTAAGATTCTGGATATTCTTTTTTCCTATTTATAAATTATACATTAGAAGGATAAAAAGATATTTTAAAAAATATACATGCCTGGGCCTCAGCTCTCAAGAATATGTCTGTAGTTGGAACCTAGGCATCTGTATTTTTAAAAGAATCTAGACTTAAATCTAATGCCAAATCTTCAATAACTACAATAACCACAATATCAAAAATTGCCCTGAACTCTGATTTCATTCATTCTTTAATTATGTTATTTTGTGTCATGGATAATAGAGGCAATGATGTAGCCATAAAAAAAGAATCCACTGTACTTATTTACAATAAATATTTAAGTAAATAGGAATTGTAAGCAGCCCTATGTAGAAGAGCATAGATCTAGTACAATGACCTTTATGATCTAGTACAATGAGCTATAGTTTCAGTTTGTAGCAGTAGCCTAAATCAATAATTCTTATATTTCATAATATTTTTCTTAAATAATCTAGCAAGAGGTACTTGTTATTCTGTGACAGTGATCATTTAATGTGGCAACATTGACATTGTTTTCTAATGCCCTAGTTTCTTTTGTACATTTGTATATTAAAAGCAAGTTTATAAAAATCTTAGCTTGACAAATATCTTATGAATTCTTTCTTTAAATGCTGAGGGCTACAAAATGGAAGTTAGTACATATGAACTCCTAGGAGCTATTTACCACTTTAACATTTAACAAGCCATAAATTAACATTTAAAAAGTCATAAAAAATTTACATCTATAAGCGATTTTACTTAATAGGTTAGCAATATGCATTCTATGCAATAGAAGAGGAACAGCACTAATAAAATGTATACTGAACTCAGTAAAAGTAATTTATACAGCTGGAGCTCAGTTGATGATTAGAGGGCAAGGTATAGGTTACATGTGATGGTTTTATCTGTCCCTTACAAATGATTCTTGCCACCATTGCTCCCAATAATTAGGAATGACACTCTGCTTGGGGGCAAAGGCATGGGCAGAGTGACCTTTCAAGTCCCTTTGAGTGAGAGGACCATGATAAATTTCAAAGCAACATTCAGTAAATGGTAGAGTAAGCCACAGATCTGAGAGTTCAAATCATTGCAAGTTGAAATAATTGGGACATAGTCCTTTTATTTATATATATGTGTGTGTGTATATATATCTTTTCTTGAAATATAAGGTAAACAAATCAATAATTATTCAGTGACAGTGGTACATAGAGGAAAACAAAATCCTTGAATAAATAAGATAGTGGGAATAAAGTCAGCTCTGCACAATTTACGTCCTTCTTTCCTCTTTGAAATTGAAATGTACTCTGGTAAGTCATGGGAAAGTAGAACAATATTTAACTGCAAATTTAAGCACATAGCATCCTAGTACATAAATTCTATTTTCAGTATGCGAGAATTTTGAGTCATTTCCTTGGGGACTAATCAACAAATAAAAAACAGAATTTGAAATAGAAAATAGAGATAAAGAGAATGGCAATAAAACTGAAAATCCTTATAATAAAGTCTAAGAAAGAAAAAAAAAGAGAAAAATATTCTTGAGTTGTAGATGTGCTCTCTGGTGCTGAAAGAAAGACTACTAGGTAAAATCAACAACTGAAGAGTCAGTCCTACAATCAGAAAGGCATTCAACCCCGAGTGAAGAACCAGACCCAATAAAAAGCTTTATATAATGTTTATTATCTACAATAAGATACATTTCTAAGTGTCGCCTTGATATAGTACTGGATTGAGTATCAGAAATAAACTGGGATTGGTGTATAGAAATCACTAATACAATAATTATTAAAGATGTAAAAATTGTCCTTATGTTGTCTTTGTTGATTTATTATCTTATTTTGAGATATTAAGACAACACATGTTGCTAATGGTTTTAACATTTACTCTCAACTTGAGTCCCCAAAACTCCCCCTCAATTTTATCACCTAAATAGAAAAAGTTTTATTGTATTATCTGATGATGATTAATATAATTAATGCCCTTTGTAAAACATTCAGAAATAAGCTGTTAGTCTCATACATTCTGATGGGAATGCAAAATGGTACAACTACTTTGAAAAGAATTTTGCAATTTTTTAAAATAAAATCAAATATATACTTGCCATATGATCTAGACCTTCTACTCCTACTTACTCAAGAGAAATGAAACTTTTATCTAAAACAAAAATCTGTACGTGACTGTTTAGAATAGCTTTATTTATAATACCTTCAAGCTGAAAACAGCACAAATGTCTATCCATTATTGAAAAAAAATTGTGATACAGCCATATAACGGAATACAATTCAACAAAAGAGAATAAGCTACTTATACATGCAAAAACATAAATGAATTTCAAAGCATGGTAAGTGAAAAAAAAGCAAACAAAAACAAAAGGCTCTGTACTCTGTGATTCCATTTATGTAACATTCAGGAAAAGACAGTGTAAGTAGAATCATACCCTCCACCTACTTTATCATTTTTTAAATGAAGGTATAGTGCACATCCATGGTGAAATCAAAAACACTTTGACAGAATAGTATTTTATTGAATGTACCATAATTTATTAATTTAAATCATCTATTGATATATTTCACTTGCTTCCAAATTCTGTAACCATGAATGACTATTCTCATATGTACATTTTTATGTCTATATGTACCATATATACTTTTTCATTTTCTTAGAATAAAGCTTTACACATTGACTTTGGAATTTAGGTCTAGACACATTAAAAGTTTTGATACAATGTGCCAAATTGATTTTCACAAAGATTATATGAAATTACACTTCCACAAAAAATATCTGAAGTTGCTAATTTCTATACCTCCCTCAGAGAACATTATTATCAGTCAAAACATCTTTTCAAAGATAGTGAGATACCCAGCCATAAATTCTGCATTTATGAACAAAAATCTATTTGTGGAAAATATCATAAATGTTTAAAGCCACAGATGTGAGAGCTGAAATTGCAAGTTGAAATAGTTGGGACATAGTTCTTTATTTATGTGTGTGTGTGTGTGTGTGTGTGTATACTTTGCATATCTTTTCTTGAAATATAAGGTAAATCACTATTCTAAGAAAAGTATCATTTTACATCTAGAATTAGGTGATTAGGTATTTAATATTTTTAAAAAGGTTTTTCTATACTGTTTATGGATAGGTTTAAATATTTAAATTTCAAAAATCTTTATTTGATCTTCTTGAGCCAGTTATTTCTCAGATTCATTTTCTACCCTCTTTGCATTGACCTCCATGAATTTTATCACTTGGGCTCCTTTGCCCTGGGGCTTCCAGATGGGACTGGATAACAGGAGACACACTTGTCCTTAAAGTAGGAAGGGGAGGGATCCCTGGGTGGCGCAGCGGTTTGGCGCCTGCCTTTGGCCCAGGGCGCGATCCTGGAGACCCCGGATCGAATCCCACGTCAGGCTCCCGGTGCATGGAGCCTGCTTCTCCCTCTGCCTATGTCTCTGCCTCTCTCTCTCTCTCTCTCTCTCTCTATGTGACTATCATAAATAAATAAATAAAATTTAAAAAAAAAAAAGTAGGAAGGGGAGATCAGGGCAAAAGTTCTCTCAGTTCTCTTGCTGCTGAGCCACAGTTTGAACAATAGTTTGCTTTTGTTCTGAGTGTTCTTCCCACTATGGGCAGATCACCGAACTATTAGCACTGCTCCTTTTGTGGGGCTTCTCTTCCAGGGCTAAATTTTTCACTGGATTCTGGCTACACCATCCTTTTCAGGCATGGGGGTGTTACAAATGTTAGTTATTGCTAACAAATGTTTGTTATTGCTAGTCTCTGCATATTTAGTCATACTTCTTGATTTTCTTAACCCTCTCTGCATCTCTTTTTATTAAAATTGCCTTCATGTAATGATTTGATTATCCTGTTTTCCGTTGGGACTATAAGTAATACTGGGATGAAATACAGGCAATAAGACATCTAGGGCTTAAGTAATTAATTCTGTCCTAGGCCATAAGCAAATAGGAAAGTGGTTACTCTAATTAATTAATTTGTATCACATCAATAATTGGTTTGGCTTTTTTTGTTTTTGTTTTGTAGAGCCATAGCCTATAGAGTTATTTAAGCAGTAGTAAGCATATAAATGGGGGAAAAAATCATAGGAACTAAATCTAATAGTAGTGCACAGTATTGGATATAACAAAATTTAAGGAAGAATGAAGGAAAATTTTTGTGATTATATTGAGATAAAAATTCTTAATAAAGAGTACTCTCTGTGTAAGGCTGCCAGGTTAAGCAAATAAAAGTATAGGATGCCCTGTCATATTTGAATTCCAGATAAGCAATAAGTTATTCTTAGTGTATTTATCTGAGAAGCCAATTAAGCCAAGTATTCTGTATTTCACCTGGCAAGCCCTATCCTTGTGCACAGTTCATTAACATATCTATCAATTGACAAAAGTCTCTTGTGATTAGTCTACTGCACAGTCAACAATGTGTAAGTGACAAAGTGACAGGATGAAGTCAAGTAGATGAAGAACTAGTATCTAGGAAATCAGTATCTAGATAGAGCAATGGGAGAGGATAAGTCACCTAAACAAAATATTATAATCTGAGCTGTACATTAATTGAAGAGAGAGAAAAAAGGAGAGAAATTGTACATCAAGAGTCACTAATATGAATTCTAAGGATTAGTGTAATGAAAGTGGCTTTAGAACAAACTTTAGTGAACAAGAAAGAAAGAGTATGATACTTAAGCACATGACCTGAGATCTAGATCTACATCAGTAAAGCAAGGCCACAAAACCAGGTCTGAGAATATATTTAAGTGTGAAAAAAAAAAAAAAAAGTGGGTCAGTCAAGAGGGTGGACACAGAAAAGTCAGTGTAAATATTTAAGAAGAAATAACAAGTCAGTAATGAAAATATATATGTCCAGGAGTATGTTATTTTTTTCTAGCCTAAACTTGAAGGCTAGAAAGAAGAAACCTCAGTCTTTCTAGGATCTATTATTTAAGTTAAACAAGAAATACTTAGTTAAATATTTTTTAGTGCATTATTAAATTACAGGCCTAAAAAGTTATCCTGTATAATCCAGGATTACAGTTATAGCTCAACAGTGGGAGAAATTTATGCAGACAATAAAACCAAACTATTTTATCAAAGTCGAGTATAAGAAAGCAGACTAACATACCATGTCAGATAAACATCAAATGTTAATACTGGAATAGTGCTCTTTGCTTTTGTTTTAAGTGTTCTTCCTACTGTGGGAAGACCAACAAAGAAAGGTTTTGCTTCTCTGTGGAACAAGATAGACTTCTAAAACTGCCCCAAGTTGTAATTGTGTCACAAGTAGAGAGATAAGCTAGATGAAGGAATTCTATTAATGTGACTGCTTTGAAGAGAAAAGTTAAAAATACTAACATATAATTTAGATGTGAAAATATCAAAAACTCTTGTGATGAAAAAACCCTGAAGACTAGAGGCATTGTCTGATTAGAAGAAAAAGAAAAGGAAAATGTCTCTTTCCTCTCTCTGCCTTTCTTTCTCATATGCCATCATGTTTTGACTGAGACTTCAAAGAAGGTAAGAAGGAGACTTAAATTGTACCCCAAACCAGCTGGGAAATGTTTTGAATGAAATGTGAACAAATATCCCAGTGTTTTGCAAGATATATCCAATATGAGGAAAGTGATATAAACCCATAAAAAGTACACTCCATTTTCTTTGCACAAATAGGGAATTAATTGACTTCTCCCCTCCTCCATCTGTAACATACACACACACACACACACACACAAAGGTAAGGCACACTATGCCAATGACAAGAAGAAAGCTGTAGCAGTATGTGGAATCTAAGTTTCTATGGAGAGACCAAGAAAAAAAATATACTGTATTACAAAGTGACATGTCATACTGTGATGCAAATTTTGAATAAATTCTCCCCAACTGCTAAAGCATCCATCAAAACCAATAATGCAAAAGGATAAAAAGTCACAAATTGGGTTGGGGAAGAATCTTTAAAATTAGTTTTTGGAGCTATTCTCTAAATGTCATGTTCCTCAAGAGCAAAGAGTGGGAAATTGCTAATTTTTACTATTAGCTCAGGAAAGATAAATCTCAAAACAAAACACCTTCTGAGACCTTAATGTGTATCCTGTGGAGTTTGGCTAGAGTTTGGGGTTCCCAGAGGACAGTATTTGATTTGGATCAAAATCTATAGGACAAGAGATTGAATTAAGAAATACATAGCTGCAGAAAAGACTTATAATTTTGAAAGTATTAAACTCCAAAAAATAGTAAGTTGAAAGACTGCATGAGTGATTTCCATGGTCCAGATCTCCATCAAGGAAAGGCCACTTAAATAAGGTAATTAATAGACAACATCACCCTCACCAAGGCAACATAGGTAAGAGATCCTCTGAAATAACCAGTAGGAATCTTAGAAGAAAACTTGAAACAACCCACAAAAGTAGTATTAAATTTTAAATATCTGAAATGTCTAGGGAAAGGATAAACTAGCTCATGATAATACTAGAAGATTATATATTCATAGGACTGTTTCTTCCTTTACCTCTTTGTCTCCCAAGTATGGAAAGGCCATATATTAATGTAGAAAGATCAAGAGAAGATAGCTAACCAAACCCTACCTCTAGACTCTAGACTTCTCATGTACAGCAGGAATAAATGTGGGGGGGAAGTAACATGTATTCAATGTTAAATTAAATTTGAATATTTGAAGTAACAGAACTTCCTATTTTAATTGCTGAATTGAGACTATTTTGCAATTTTACATAGGGTTGTATTTTTTAAATCTTAGATTAGCCATAAAAGTCATGGAGCCCACCCAAGTTTTCATTCTCTACAAAAGAAGAACTGGCTATTCAGATTATATTTCCCAAGAACAATAGAAAACAAAAATAGAATTGCTTCATAATTATATCTCATAAGTGATCTTAAATACCAGTTGTTTTTTTTTAAATACCAGTTGTATTAGCTTTAAGTAAAATTACTTGTGAATAAGAAATGAAATTAGCATTTTTATATTATATTTGTTTCAGTTAGAGTCCTGATACCTCCTGAAAGAGCACACTCAAAGAATTAATTGAAAATAGAGGAGAGATCATTTAGACTTCTGGTTTCCAGTTCTGCATGTAAGGAGTTTAGAAGTCTCCATTCTGTCCTAACAACATGCAAAAAGCTGAATAGACTGAAAAATCAACAACTGTTGTTACATCTACAAGGGAAGGGAGGACACAGGGAAAACTGTGGCTCCCAAGATGGGAGAGACAGGAGAATACAGGGTATTGTAGCTTCTCTGAGCAGAGACTTAGGAGCAGAAACTTGCCGTGGGAAGAAGTGATGTGGCTGGAGAACCTGAATTGATGAGTTGCTGGAGGCTCCGTGTGGACAAATCTGAGGTTAAAAGTTCCAGACGTACCCAGTCATTAGGGAGATCTCCTAATATTGTGAGATTTGCTTCCAGGAGCTTACCATACTAAATATTCTTCACAGTTCCTATAGTAGGTTTTGGGAAAAAAGCTCCTTAAGCTTTTGGCAGAGAAAGGAAAAAAGGAACCATTTTGGAATATGCCAGAGCACTCTGTTCCTCCTAACAAGGCAGGCCTGCCCTCAAGGGAAACTAGTTAATCAGAGCCTAATATTCTGGGGGTTATTATTAGAGCCTAATCAATCCGGGAAGATAAATACTGAACTCCAGCTGGCTTTAGTCTCCTGTGTGGGAGAAAGGAAATACCAATTCCAGCCCACTCTAGCCATCTTGTCCCACCTAAATGGAGAGAAAAAACTAAATAACACTTGTGAAGTTCACAGTCCTGAGGCATAGACTCACTAAATGATGTGACCTAAATCATAGGAGTATAGAATGCTTCCCCCTCTTCTATACTTTACTACCACATGACTATGGGTGTTAACATGTATATACAATAAAGGCCTTTTTACAGTAATTCTTTTTATCCAGTGTATCATGTGCAGCCATCAAGAAAAATTATAAAGCATCTCAAAAGATGAACTAATAAAAAATTGAGACAGAGCAAGTATCAGAACCAGACATAGCAGGGATGTCGGAATTATTAGACCAGAAATTTAAAATAGCTGTGATTAATGTGCTCTAATGGATAAAGTAGTCAGCATGCAGGAACAGATGGGTAATGTAAGTAGAGATATGGAAAGAAGAATCAAAAAGAAATGCTAGTGACATAAAACATGTAACAGAAATGAAGAATGCCTTTAATGGACTTATGTATAGGCTGGACATGGCTGAAGAGAGAATCTCTGAACTAGAGGCTATATCAGTTGAATCCTCAGTACCAAAAAACAAGGAAAACAAAAGCTGAAAATGATATCCAAAGACTGTAGATAACTATAAAGACTGTGTAACATGGGTATTAATGTCCCTTCATCTCTTTCTTCTACTGGCATTCCTATTGTTATATCAGTCCAACCATCAAGAAAAAAATTACCGTTTCAAAAAATTCCTATTGTTACAAGAATACCAGAAGAAAGACAAAAACAAAAGAAGTACTTGAAATAATGACTGAGAATTTCCCCAAATTAATCTTTATGTAAATTAATTTTGATTATAAATGTAAACTAATATTAATACACCAAATTAATAATGGATCCAGAAAGCTCAGAGATCATTAAGCAGGATAAATGTCAACACTAGCAACAAAAAATCACATAGGCATATCATCTTCTAACTACAGAAAATCAGGTAAGAGGAAAAATCCTGAAGCTGGGAGGCGGGTATTGGGGAGTTACGGTGTGTGTGTTGGGGGAACATATAGAGGAACAAAGATAAGAATTATATCTTTGTAAGATTTTATTTATTTATTCAGGAGAGGCACAGAAAGAGAGAGGCAGAGACATGGGCAGAAGGAGAAGCAGGCTCCATGTAGGGAATCCGATGCAGGACTTGATTCCGGTACTCCAGGATCATGCCCTGAGCCAAAGGCATATGCATTTAACCACTGAACCACCCAGCTGTCCCAAGAATTATATCTGACTTCTCAGAAACCAGTTAAGCAAGAAGAGAGTGGAGGGAAATCTTTTAAGTTTTGGAAGAAAAAAATCCACCAACCCAGAAATTTGTACCAAGTGAAATTAACCTTCAAAAGAGGAAGAAAAAATAAAAGCTCTCAATAAATAGGGAATTTATTGCCAGTAGATGTGACTTCTAAGAAATGTGAAAAGTTCTTCAGAGAGAAGGAAAATGAAATGAGAGAAACACAACTACATAAAGTCAGAGCTTTCAAGAAGGAATAAGTAATTTTTGTTTGTTTTTCTTATTCTTAATTGATTAAGAATTAACAATTTATTCAAAATAATAGCAGCAATGTATCAGGAGTAGTTTATGAGTAAGTGGGATAAATGACAATATTATTAGGAATAGGAAGGAGGAATTGGGAATACTCGTTAGAAGGTGTGGACACTATACATGAAGAATAGTGTTATTTCAAAGGTAATTTCGATTAGTTGTAAATACATGTTGCAAACTCTAGGACTATCACTAATTTTTTTAAAATATTACCAGCTGTGTGGACACAGCTGCGGTGGGTGGCGTCTTTGATGTCCCCAACACAGACCGCCTGGGCTTCTCAGAGGTGGAGCTGGTACAGATGGTGGTGGATGGCATGAAGCTGCTCATCGAGATGGAGCAGCGGCTGGAGCAGGGCCAGGCTATCGAGGACCTCGTGCCTGCCCAGAAGTGAGGCTCCAGCCCGCACCTGCCACCACCACCAGCCCTGCTGCTTCCTAACTTATTGCCCAGGCAGTGCCCGCCATGCACCCCTCTGATGTTCGCCACTTGGCAGCTGAGCCCTTAGCCTCGCTGTAGAGACTTCTGTCGCCCTTGGTAGAGTTTATTTTTGTGATGGCTAAGATGTTGCTGATGCTGAAATAAACTAGGGTTTCGGCCTGCAAACCGAAACCCTTTTTTTTTTTTTTTTTTTTCCCAGAAATGGCCATTTCAATGCAGGAAACTATGATAATTTACAAATGAATCACTTTTTGCGCCAGAGCCAGGAGGCTGTGAGGGCAGAAAGAAGGTGGAGGCTGTTGAGTCTGGGGCCATGAGCTCAGCACCTTCACAACCAATCCTACCCAGGCTCTCATAGGCCGGGCGAGCCCCAGAGGACCCTAGCCCCTGCCCCTGGACTCCCACTACGCATTTCCTAGTGGGAAGTTCTTGGGTCAGCGTCAGGACAGAAGGTGGAGAGGGAGAGACAAATCCTTGGAATGAGGGCCTGGAGGGCACAGGAGGGAACAAGGCAGGAAGCTGCTGGTAGCTGTTGGCCACCTCACTCTTGGCTACATCGCCCTCTGGCCAAGCATGAAGCAGAGCTGAGCTCCGGAGGCCCAGGACATCACCATAAATATTTTAAGGTAAAAGAAAATGGAATTATACAAAATGTTAAAACCAGAGAAGGCAGAAAAAGAACAAGGGCAACACATAGAAACAGTTATACAACTTATGCTCACTCAAAGACTTGAACATAAATGCTCATAGCAGTTTTATTCAGAATTGTCAAAAACTGGAAACAACCCAAATGTTCATCAATAGGAGAATGGAAAACAAATGCCATATTCATAACAAATGGAATACTACTCAGCAGTAAAAAAAGAACAACTACTAATGCATGCAACAACACAAATGAATCTCATAAACACTCTTTCCAGCAGAAAGACGAAATAATTCATACTGCCTGTTTTCATTTATATGAAATTGTGTAAGTAGCAAAACTAATCTATACTCTGAAAAACCTTGAAAGTACTTGGCTTATTGGGCACTTTCTGGAAAGCAGCATGATTGTACTTTTGTAAGAACAATATATCTCAATGGAGATGTATTAAATGGGAATATGTAGGCATTTAAACTTATGGAATAGTACACTTAATATTTATGCAGTATACTTATATAAGTGTATCTCAAGTGAGAAAATAGAAATGGCAACAAATATTGAACTAGAGTTAGTAGGTTTCTGAAAAGGGATTTTATTGATTCATTTGATTAAACATATCTTTAGTAGAATTCATTTTATTTTATTTTATTTTTATAGTAGAATTTATTTTAGAGGTTTGGCACTACAGTGAATATAATGTTAACCTGTTTCTATGTCTTTCCACAGCATTTTCTGAGGTTAGTTTCTCTGACTTTCCACTGCATTTTCTGATGTTCTGGTTTTCATGGGATTGTCCACTTTATAATAGCAAGTCCCCCTCTCCATTTTGGTATCAAAATGATATATTAGCTTGAGACGTTATATTTTTGGGCACTCTAACTGGAAGGAAAGGGAAACATAAAAGAGAAGTTTTGTTGCATGCAAGTCCTAGGAACTACTCCTTTGCATTTCATTGGGTCTGATCTGTTATGCCTATCTTTGGAAGTAAGAATAGGGTCAAAACACTAAATAACAAAAAATAAATAAGGATAGGAAAGTTCTTCTAAATCTAGGATCTAATATCAGAAGGGTGGAAAGTGAGTGCTTGCTGACAGAGAAAATGTTACTCTTGAAAATAATTTTTTACTTTTCATGCTAAATTCAGAACATGAATTTTAAAATTTAACATGTCTAGTATTTTAATGCATTTGAATATAACTAAGGTGTAACTTAAAATTCAAATAACATTTTGACCCAGTCAGGTAGTAAGTATTAGACTCTTGTTAAAACCTTACAAAGCAGGTGAGTAGCAAACAAGAAGCTATTAAATTATTTTAATTGCTCCATATGCTGGCAATAGATTAATAATATGATGATTACCAGGTCAGGTCAGATTCATTTCCCATTTTTCAAAGTAGGTACAATATAATCCTTAAAATAATTGGAAGAGATTAAATCAGATCAAAGTTAAAATGAATGCCTGAATGTAAAAATTTGTAATATTTATGAGTTGATTTCACTATGAAGGTTATGAGGCCAGTGCAGAATCCTGCCATTTTTATATCATAATTTTGCCTTCTGTAGATTTGATCGCATCTATATAAATGAAATTATACTATTAGGATCAAATAACTGCAAGTCTAACAAATCTGATTTATTTTCTTTTATCTGCTATAACTTCTGTCATCATAAGCAATATATCCTTACTAATTTTCCTAAGAAATTTAAAGGAGAATACTGAAATAATAATCTATTCTTATTGTGATGTAAGAGAAGACCTTTAAAATAACAGATATCAGTCAGGATGTTCTACGATAAAATTTGTATGCTATTATATTTCAAACCATAGGGAAGGGTCATATAAAATCTAATCTAAATAACAAGGCAAAATATTGGTTTTGGAAAGTGAAAGTAGAAGCAAAATACTAGGAAGAGTTTATTGGATAGAAGAATAAGGGTATATTTTCATGAATCAGAAACTAAGTTGTTTAATTAAAAAAAAAAGACATCAAAATTCTTTTCATAAAGAGAAGAGGAACCACAAAGCCATAATCAACTATTTTACAATATGACACTAATTTCCTGGTTAATTTCCCAGGCAAAGCAGTTAGGTTTTGTTTTGTTTTGTTTTGTTTTGTTTTAAACACACTAAATAACCTCAAAATGACTATAAGTTGTTTGTAATTCCCTGTCATTTGCTATTCTAATTAAACCTGAACACAACTCAATATTCTGTAGAAAACACTGATGTCACCTAACTGTAAAACTTCATTTGGCCTTTGTGCTGTTTCACAGTTCTTCACTGGCAAAATATACAAACGGCAGCATAAATTGCCTTTGTACCTTCTTCCACATTCTCCAGACCTTACATTTATATTCCTTGCTATAAGATCCTGCCTATTCTAACTTCTGCAAAATTGAATTTGGAAAAAATTAAAAAGCCTATAGATGCGGTAGCGGGGCATATATTTATTGTCTCCCTGGCATCTTCCTTTCCTTTTCCAAAAAGCCACCCACATTGCCAAACCTCCTAACACCATGGTCCATTCATAAGTGGAAACATTAGCTAAGTCCTGCCAATCAGAATCAGTGGAACTTAATTCTGTATAGGTGTATTTGTGATTGTGTGTGTACATTTGAGGTATAAGGGTTGTGAATTTCTTCCCTGAGGGATGGGATAGTGTCTCAGTCCATTCAGGCTCGTATCACAAAATACCATAGCCTGAATAGCTTATAAATAGCAGAGTTTTATTTCTACAGTTCTAGAGACAGGAGCTCCAAGTACATGGTTGTCTGATAGCCCTCTTCTGTGTTGTAGGCCATTTTATCTTCATATAATAGAAGTAGCTAGGGAGCTCTGGGGAATTTCTTTTACAAGAACACTAATCCTATTTGTGAGGGCTCCTCTCTCATGACCCAATTCCCCCCAAATTCCCTGTGTAGTATAAGCACCTCTGGGGGTTAGGATTTAAACATATAAATTTGGCGTGTGTGTGTGAGTGTGGGGGTGGCGGCAAACAAACATTCAGACCAAAGCAGAAAGCTTTACAAGTTTCTGATGAACAACATGAAACTCAAAGAGGAATTTTTTGAGATGTTAACAAAGTTAAGACATGAAAAAAAGTGATGCTAAGTTTTGGGTATATCAGGTGTTGGATAAAGATTAGCATGAGACTTTATCTACTCTTGGGCAGTGGGAGTACAGGAGCCAATGAAATTTCCAACTCCCTTACCTCCTTTTCTTTTTGGCCAACTCAACTTGGGTTAGATTTTCAAGAACTTGCAACTAAATGGATTCAGATACTGGCAAATTGAATTTAAATACAAAAATAAAAATTTTAAAATTAAAAACATGGATTTAGATATGTGTATTTTCACAAATAAATGTTTTATCATTTTATAGCTCATTTTTGTCCATTCTACTAGGGAACTTTTTTATTTTTATTTTATTTATTTATTTTTATTTATTTATGATAGTCACAGAGAGAGAGAGAGAGAGGCAGAAACATAGGCAGAGGGAGAAGCAGGCTCCATGCACCGGGAGCCCGATGTGGGATTCAATCCCGGATCTCCAGGATCACGCCCTGGGCCAAAGGCAGGCGCTAAACCGCTGCACCACCCAGGGATCCCGGGAAATTTTTTTAACCACAAAATTCCCAGTGTTCTTGAATTTGAACTCAACTGTTCACAAGGTTGAGAACAAATGGTTTAATGCATGATATTTAACTGTCTTGTTACAATATCCCAGTTGAAAAGACAGACTGTTGGATGTGGTAGGAGTCTTATGAATAATTCCATTCAAACCCCTTGTTATACTGGTTAGGCAGGTGGTCTCAGAAAAATTAAGTGAATTGTGCAGGATCAAACAGCTGTGGTGCTAGGAACCTATGCCCTGTTAACCTTGAGTTGGTGTTCAGCCCCTCCCCAAAGCTTCAAATACTGTTTACCTAATTGTAATGAGTCATTTTGCACATAAATTAAGAAGCTGATCTTTTTTCACTTGATACAAGATTCAAAATCAGTCTGAGTTATAAGATCAGGAAACTTAAGAACCTAATCAATTTCCTATCCCATTTGGTTGCATGTAAGGAAAGAGGTTTTGAATGAGCAAATTTTTGTCCTTTGCCTTTATAGCTAAGAGAGTAAGAATCTCTTTATTAATCAAAAAGCCTCTTCACCTTGGATTCATTGCTTATAACAGTCCTAAATTTAGGCCTTTTGAGATTTGACCACTAAAATATCCAAGAGGAATGAATGTGGAAGATCATAATAAAACAAATGATCAGGAGAAGATAAGAATTAGATCTTCAAGGGAATAAAAACAAAGATGACTGTCATCTTTTTGTTTTCTGAAAATATTTTCATAATCCCATGCCCTATCTATATCCAACCTCTCCAAGTATTAGAATTTTGGTATTCAGGAGCACCTGAGTGGCTCAATCGGTTAAGCATCCTGCTTGATTTCAGCTCAGGTCATGATCTCAGGATTGTGGAATCAAGCCCCACTACACTGGATATGGAGCCTGCTTAAGATTCTCTCTCTCCCTCTCCTGCTGCTCCTTCCCACCATGTGTGCACACACACACACTCTCTCTACAGAAAAATTTTAAAAAATAAGGAAAGAAAAGAAGGAGTTTTGGTGTTTAGTCAGGATGATGGAAATGAATTTGAAAGGTTATTTTAGTTTTGAAATTTATAAAATCATGTTTCAAGCATTTTTCTTTGAGCATGGTTAACATGGAAAAATATCTAGGCTTGTGTTAAATTAACCACATGTCTGAAAACGAAAACTGGAGAGGAAGCAGGGAAATTTTGCCATTCATCTTCCTTTAGAGAAAAATTTTGTGGACATGTACAGTATGAATGGAATGATGTATTAAATTTTCCATGGAGATTTATAGAAATATTATCTTTATCAGAACAATTAGCTTTTTCCTCTCTCAACTATATGTATATAAAAGATTGCATGTGATTTTAGATGATTTTAATTCAGGCATTATTTACACATTTACCTACTGTTCACTCTGATTACAATGTACTGCTTATTCTTTTGTTTCTGTGCATACCATCTTTTTATGTCTACCATCCACAAGTATTTAACAAGGCCTTGGCCATTTCGTTGTTCTCATCCCCTTCCACTTTGCACCTCATTGACTTTCTCCAGTAAGACTGTCTTCTTGTTTGTCTCAGGCCAATGAGCTTCATTCTTTTTCATTCTTAGATCCCAGAAACTAACAGGATGACTGCCATATGTTAGTTTCTTAATTAGTATGTCTTAAATGAATGAATGAAAAAATAAATGAACAAATATTATTAGGTACTGTACCAGTTTGTCAGGTAGGCCATAACAACATATTGCACAATGGGTGGCTTGTACAATGGAAGTTTATTTATTTATTTTTATTTTTTATTTATTTATTCATGAGAGACACAGAGAGAGAGAGAGAGTAAGAGCGAGAGAAAGGCAGAGACACAGGCAGAGAGAGAAGCAGGCTCCATGCAGGGAGCCTGACGTGGGACTCGATCCTGGGTCTCCAGGATCAGGCCCTGGGCTGAAGGCAGCGCTAAACTGCTGAGCCACCCGGCCTGCCCAGAAGTTTATTTTTAGACAGTCTGGGAGACTGTATGACTGAGATCAAGCTATTGGCAAGCTTTATTTGTTCTGAAGCATTTCCCCCTGACTTGTAGATGATTTTCTACTCCTGATGTCTTCATATGCCGTTTCCTCTGTGACTGTCTATAGTCTAATTTTCTTTCCTTATAAAGACACCAACTAAATCGAACTAGGGCTTGTTCTTATAATCTCATTTTAATTTCATTACCTTTATAAAGACCCTATCTCCAAATACAGTCATATTCGGAGGACTAGGGATTACAACTTCTATATATGAATTTTGAGGGGGACACAATTCTGCCTCAAACTTTGTGTGTTAAGATTGTGCTAGCTACCTATGCCATCCCAATAACTCTTGGCTAAGTTTTCTTTTCGTCTATTAAATTAACCATCCTGAATCACTTTATCATAACTCTGTGAAGAATCAGCAGTGGCTAAAGAAAGCCACTTTTTTGATTACTATCCAAACCATATGCTTCAATACAGCCATAGTAGATGGTCCAGAGATGGTGACAGATAACATGTGACACTGTTACAGCATTAGCAGCATCCATAAACAGAGTGTAGAGGTAATATATAAGAGCAATATATTCCATTTCCATTTCTGATTTGAACTTTTCTGATTTCAGAGAAAGAATCTGACTAGGCTCTGGAATAAAAGAAAATATACCTCAACTTCCTGGCCTTTTAAAAGAATTCATCTTTGGTATTAATTTAAACTTGAAAGAACCAGATATGTGGTCTATAAAAGTTATTTAAGTTTCTCTGTTTCAAGCAATCTCCAACGTATAAAAATGTTGTATTCCAAAGATTCCTTTGTAAATCATGTTTTGGCACTCAGATTGCATTTCACCATGGAAACAATGTGTTCACTGTAGTACCTGCCCTCCCCCAGTCTACAAAACCAAAATGTTTAATCCACAATGAAGCAAAAGGAGGTATGATACTAGTAAAACTATTGCCACTATTAATCTTAATTTTTAAAAGTCAAAATATAATGAGAGAGCCATTTGAAAAATATTTCCCTTCTTGTGCTTTTCTGCTTTTGGGATACTCAGTGCAAAGATCTTTCTAGCTCCATAACTCAGGTGAAGGATCTTATGGCTGGGGAAGATTCTCTGAGAGGGAGAAGGAACAAAACTATAAAGACCTAGGACACTTTCTTCTACGAGGGTTCAAAGTCATGTCTTGGTTGCAAACTATATAAAACTCTTATCAGATATATTCCTAGAATCAATGGCATGCCAAAGAAGGGGGTTAGTATTTGGATGAGAGTGGTTCACCAACCACATTTATTGGGTGCCATGTATAATCTACAATGCATTATTTATTGTTTTAAATTCTTTACAGACTGTGCACACCCTTAAAGCCTGCACCAGTACACTGCTCTCATCTCCTAGCTGAAATTCAGTGTAATGGAAAATAGAGCTGGTTTGCTAAATACTTTCTCAGTTCCTAAACATGTCCTGGCTTCTATTCATTTTCCTGAATAGAAATGTTCCTCTGCCCTTCACTTTCTTTCTCCCCATTAATTGGAAAAATATATGTAAGTATACATGATCTATTTTGAGATACATGAACAACCAAATTAAATTCAGATTGATTTATCATAGACAGACCAGATTAATCCTGAATTGCATTCTCTCTTCACAGAGGGAGACAATTCAAGACATTTGAGTTCAAGAAATAGGATTTAGATTTTGAGATAGCTAATTCTAAAAAGCCTTTAGAAGAGAGGAAAAGAGGTGACTAAGGTGGGAATGCTGTCAATGATTCCTGACTGGGGATTCAGGAGATGAAGGAAGGAAGGAAGGAAAATCACAATTGAAAAAACGGAAAAGGAAAAACATTTTATAAATCTTGTGTAATTACTTATAAGAAATGTACATGCTAGACATATAAGTCAAAACTATCATATCTCTCTAAAATGAGTTTTATTAATAAATGTTGATATTCACTGAATGTCTTAATGGAATGTCATTATTGCTACTTTAAAAAATAATCTGCTGTCTTCTTTTTTAAAAAAAAATATTTTATTTATTTATTCATGAGAGACATGATGTGGGACTCAATCCCGGACCTTGGGATCACACCCTGAGGCGAAGGCATACACTCAACCGCTGAGCCACTCAGATGTCCCTAGTCTGCTGTCTTCCTGTAGACTATAAAATTTAAGGTTATTCACTTTTTATAAGTAAGCTCAAATTTTTCAAACCTATACTGGAAATAAAACATTTGAGTCTAATTCATATTGTCAACCTTAAAAATAAAATAGCAAGTTATTTTGCTAGCAAAATGATTTGGGAATAGCAGAGGAATTGCAATTTGGGACAAGCAAATTATGGCAAACCATAGGCAAGTCTGAAGAGAAAGGGAAGATCAACTTTTATTAAGTTTTAGGAAGAAATTGAGGAATGTTGCTTTGAACAAAAATTCATTAGAGAAGAATAAGAATTTGAGGTTGTGGATGGTTCTCATTGGCTGCAAGCAGTTAGTGAATTGTTGTGGCAAGGAGAGATCTTCCTTGTTTTTCTTAAAAGCTTTCTTAATATGTGAAAAGTGTTCTCTCTTGTGAAGATAAGAACTATCTTTCTCCTACTGGTCATGCAGGCTAGAGAGATACACATGTGAGTGTACCCAACTCCACTTTAAATGACTTTTCCTTAATTAATTTTCACAATATCTTTATCTAATACAAAGAGAATCTTAAACAAAAATAGTCTGAGAACAGCATTGACCTCTCAAGCCTCAAATATTTTTCTGTTATTTTATCACAATGCAGTACAAATTCCACACTGTTCTCAACAGGACCAATTTGCTAGAACACAATTACGAGTAATATAAATAACTCTATGAGTGTCCTTTCCTGGCACAATTTTATAAATTCGATCTTTGGAAATTTTCTGTTTTCTTTCACTTGTTTGCAGTTTTATAATATAATCTATGAAAACTAAGATTCAAAGTGAATAAGGCCTTTTGGAGTATATTGATAGACCATCAATATCAGAAAGCAAAAGAACTAATATCTTTAAGGCCTTTGATGTGCAAACATGGGGATTCTTTTAAGAAATAATTATTCAATGCCGTGTAGGTTTTGAAGGAGTTCAGTGAAGAAAAACAACATGTGAAAATTCCACTCCTGGAATTTCTCAAGCTTCTATTATAGGAGAGAGATCTATTTTATATGTATAACCCAGAGATCCCAAGTCTTCCAGGCTTCTAGAATCACACATTGTAACCAGAAGCACTGGGGTGCAAAAGCACATGGCCACAGGGGTCCCAAACAGAGCAGGTTTGACCACTCACCACTGACAAAACCCAAAATCGGAGAGACAAGTGGTGCTGAAACATAAATTTATTTCAGTGAGGCCAACACCAGTCTTGTTTAAGGCACAACTGGGTCCTCTTTCAACTCTTGTTTAATATCTTTAACACGTTACCAAGTGACCTTTCCTACAGGAAGGGAAGCAACTTTACAGCTATTTCTATGGAATCCAAAATGGAAGACTGGGAGAGTAGGTGAACACATGAATCTCATATTCTCCTGATTTTCCTAAGTACCTCTTTTGAAATTCCTGCCTCTGCTGAATTATTGATCCAATTGACCATTTTGTTTACTGATGGTCTCTTCCTACTCAGTTGTCTTTATCTTTTAGTCCTTGCAGTATGCCTTATAATGCATTCAAGTAGACAAAAAGTTTTACTAAAAGACTGGAAGTAACAAGGCAAGATTATAACAAAGGGCAGGAAATCGCTTAATATTCAACCTTACATCCATTCAGCTTAACGTCCTTCAGTTATCTGCTATTGGAGTTTATTAGTGGAAATGATTCACTTTTGCCTACACTATTGTTGGAATTTAATCTTTAACTTATCCTTCTGTCGTTTTTTTAAATCCAGACCCTTCTCTCATTGTCTTATTTTTGTTACTTCCAGAATCCTTCGCTCTAGTTGCTCTGTTTTTCAAATTTCAAATACTACATCACACCAAGCTAAAATATTACCTGCATCATCACCTAGATCATCATCATAAATAACTATTATGGGGACTGCCTGGGTGGTGCAGTGAATTAAGTGTCCGACTCTTGGATTCGCTTCGAGTCATGATCTCAGGATCATGAGATTGAGCAACCCTAACCCCCCCCCTCCATCAGGCTCCACACTCTGTGAGGACTGTTTGAGATTCTTTCTTCTTCTCCCCCTGCCCCTCCTGCTCATGCTCTCTCTCTCTCAAATAAATAAATAAATAAATACTCATTATGGTGCATTCCCTCTTAAAAACAAACAAAACATTCCCAATGGTGTTCTTATACTTCCATAGAACATACAATCAGCAGCATTCTTTCTATAAAAAAATTTTTTTCTGTTACAAGTGCCCTAATTCTTTAAATCCTCATAACACATTACTGTAGACATATCATTATTCCATTTTATAAGTAAGGATATTACACATCAGAGAGTATAAACAAATGACCCAAGGCCCGCGTTTATTATTAAATTGCAGAATATGGAATTTATATCATGTTTGATTGCAGAGCCTCTGCCCTTGACTGCATAGTACTCACTTCTACTTACTCACTTTTTTTTTGATTAAGCAATAATTTTACTAGTTTACTAGATGAAACAGACTTGCAACATAGTCTGCGTGAATGCAAAATAAGCCATCTACAGCAAGTGATAAGGAAACTGGGCAAAAAGGAAAAAAGCATACATTGCAAAAAAGATTCTCTCAAAATAAAAAAAATCAAACCATTATTATGAAGGACTTTACCAAAAACTGCTATATTTCCCCCATCCCATTTGCTGGAAGTCAGTAAGAGCATCTAGCACTTTGTGGTCATGTCAAATGTCAGATTGGAGCATCCTAACGTCATCACGTGTCCAGGTCCATGCACTTAAGATGGGCTGGAAAGGTCATGGCTTGGGTCTCCCCTGCACAGAACAGGACTCACAGGGGAGCGGGAGTCCAGCATAAGCTGCCCGAGCCCCGTCTACAGCCTCCTTCCCTGGCCTGGGATAGCAGGGAGGCAGCCCTGACCTTTTGGAGCTGTGGAAGGGCTGCAGGAGCTGCCTCATGGGCATCACATGGGAGTCTGTGTGTTCTCACCCAAAACCAAGAGGCCAACGCCTCCACCCGGACTCACAGGCTGCACAGTGACCCAAGGGGAGCAGGGAGCAGCTCCCACTCACCCGAGACCTGTTTCTGTGTGAGCACCTACACTTAAAAAAAAAAAAAAAAAAGTATTTACTTTTACTGTGTGGAATTTACACATAATACCTATATAGTTATAGTTACAGCACATTTAAAATTAGTACCTCAGGTATTTTCTGGGAAGATAAATAGCTTTGGTAAGAAAAATGTACAAGTTGGTATTATTTTTTAATATTAATTTTATTTTTAAAAATGAAGCCTGCTTTGATTTTATGTAAAACATTAGTAGCAAATATCTCCTAAAACTTTGATCTGACAATATAATCCTAATTATGGCCAAGAAAACCTAAGATGTTTAAAGGGTGTGAAAATTGGAATCTTAAGTGGCAGCTTAAAAAAAATTTCAAAACTAATCAACACAAAAAAGAAAAAAAAAAAAGGCAAAAGGTCTCTCTGCCTAAACCTTGACTCAGCTTCCCCTTATTATTGGCTTGGACACCCTGCAGATTAAACTGCTATTTGTGCAATTTACTGAGCCTGGGGTGAACTCAAACTCCTCTACTTCACACAATTTTCCTTTCAAGTTATCTTGTCAAGGAAGCTGACAGTCTCAATGATGTTACTTTATAGACTCCTTGGCAAAAATAGGATGTTGAATATCTACCCATCAAAAACTAAACCCACAAAGTTTGCTGTCCTTGGGTCAAAGAATATAAATGTACTGATCTCATATTGAGATTGTCCATATAAACTCTTCAGAGACAGTGAATTAGAGGCAGTAGGAAATGGGGGGGGGGGGGCGGAGAGCCAGTTATTCCAGCTCAAACCAGGGCTTTTTTTTTTTTTTTAAGATTTTATTTATTTATTCATGAGAAACACAGAGAGAGAGGCAGAGACATAAGCAGGCTTCATGAAGGGATCCTGATGTGGGACTCAATCCCGGGACAGCGGGATCTCACCCAGAGCCAAAATCAGGTGCTCAACCACTGAGCCACCCAGGCGTGCCATCAAACCAGGACTTTATGCAAAAAAAAAAAAAAAAAAAAAAAAAATAGATAGGCTAACACACAAAATATTCCTCCCAAACCTATCAGTTACACCTTTAATAAAACTTATTTAACAGCCTCACTTGACTTAGATATTATTAAGAAAATGAAGAAAAATAAATACTACTCCCTACATTATATGCACATTGTGGCCAAACTTCCGATTATTGGATTGATTTTCAGAAACAATAATTGCAAATTTGTGTGTGTGTGTGTGTGTGTGTGTGTGTGTTTATGTGGGTGGGTGTGTAGGAATATGACAGTCATCCCAGTTGAAAGGACAATTATTCTTAACCACTCTATGTTGGTTGTTCTTACCTTTTTTTCGTCTAGTGTTCATGCTATCCAACTTCTATTTGGTGGAATCTTATTCTTTACATATTTTAAATTATTAATTACAATTCACATCTAGTTCTGGGTTATTCATGCACATTGTTGAAAGCTGATTACGGCATTGTAATAGGAGATACAATTAGTACTGTAACATCAATACCACCAGCTTTCATTCTGTTTTTCACAAGTGAATTAAAATAGTGTTTAATTATGATATTTCTCAGTATTCATTTTCAGTTTTAATAAAGATTCCTGATAGATAACTGCACTGATTATGTGTGCATGATAAATGTTTAATAGCAGAAAATGAACTTAGTTATAAGCACATTTTTTTACAATAGGAAACAAATGCATATTTTTTGTTACTTCCCCCTTTGTATTATTTATGTATAGACCTAAAAATATGTGAAATGCCTTGGAAATATACTCTTTTATATAAAAAGAAAGAACAGATGTCAATACATCCATTTAGATATTATGATATACATGGTTATTCATAGTGTGCAAATTGTTACTATTATTTTCAAATGGAAAGAAATTCCTCTAGCTCCTATTCAAAACTTTAAGTAAAACAATTGGTGTTCTGGAGAGGGTCATAGTTATTCAGAGTTAGAGGGGCTGAACTCTAGCCCAGGTTATCTGTAAATACATGAATGAGCCCTGGTGATTATCAAGTTAGCAGCAAGTCTTTTCCCAGTAGAATCTTTTGACAAAAGTAGTTGAAAGGTGCGTGAACAGCAATTAATCACCCCACTACTTACTTGCCCTGAACAGAGTTTAATTAAATACAGTTCACACCTCTATACCTACTTTTATCACATCTTCAGAAGCTCCAAATGACTTGAGTCGGCAATGTGCCAAAGAGGAAAATTATACTGGGGGGAAAAAAACAAATGGGCCTTTGTTACTAAAAATGAGACAAAAAATCAGTAGAAGGAACAGTAGGCCAAGTACATACGTTATATTTTAACAGTGGGCAAGTTTAAAATCCTATAAATGGCATCTTTTTATAGAAATACAATGGTGGAATTTCCCCCAAAAGATTAATATTGTCTTTATAATGAATTTCTAAGGACATTATATAGCTCTTAATATTGTGAAAAACAGCATCTAAGGTCACTTTATGAAGGTGAAGAAAGGTACTTACTGGATCTGATGAGTTGGATTTAGTGTACACCGTTTGAGAGGAAGATAGGAAGATACCATAGTTCTTAACCAATATCTTTCCTGTAAGTGTATTATTAAAATTGCTAATCCTGTTTCTAGTTAAGTGTATATTGAGGTAATGACAATGGTCTTGAATTAATAAAGTTTTTCCCAGTGAAATAACTGAGTATTTGTTAATATGCAAATTTAGAGAAAGATTCTTAAAAATTGACAAGTGTCCCATATTTTCCCATGCATACACAAGTCTATTATTTTCAGATTCAATGGCTATGAAAGAGGATTTAGAAATAATACACATTTGTGTTATCATGTTACCCATTCTCACCATAAATCACCTGTATTGCCAACTTTTCTTTTATGGAAAAAAGTCTAAGCTTTGTTGTAGGTATTCTAAATACATTTGGTCTAAATGCACTTAGTATGTCTTCAGAATTAATATTTAATTCAGTAGGTATTAATTGAGCAAAAATACAATCTTCAATGCTGTGTTGACTTCTGGAGGGGATTCAAAGAATGCATATAGTTTTGCTCTTAACAAGGTAACACTTTATGTTAGGAAAGCCCATAAAACAAATGCATAGTACATAAAACATGTAGATGAGAAGAGGGATTCAGAAAAGGAGAAGCTTAATATGGTATATTTTTCAAAGAAGAGGAGATAGGGACCATCAAAATTCATTGATGGGAGCAATCATAGGCAATATGGTTAACCATTTGTGACTAGAATCAGGTTAATCATTTAGAGCACATGTGTTTTTGGGAAATGCTTAGAGTTCTGCATCATATGACTATGATGGAATGTAAAACAAATAAGCATCCACTTCTACTGAGTCTGTATTTCATCATCCCACCTATACAGACCTTTCTGCGTTTGACAGGAAGACAATTTGAACTTAGACTTTTTTATTTCTCCATTTCATCTCATCTCAACCATGTATCCCTGCTCACTTTCCTACAATAGCTGATCATAACCATCTGTATCCTACCTGTGCCTTCTCTGTGGAACATGTGAAGTGGACCACCCTTTCTCTTTATAGGTCTATATATTGGTATTTTTTCCATACTATTTCCAAAGGTTTTACATGTATATTTGAGTTTCTTGAATTTCACATTCATTTCCTATGATAAAATTCCATATAATTTCTCCAAATTTTCAGTAAATTTTTGTGATAAATATAACTCTCTGTGTCCATTGAAACTTAACTAAGACATTCAGCTATCTGGTCCCCTGGCTACCATGTTGTTGGATTCCTTATTCTCTTTCTCAGGCTCCCGCATGAGATTTGCCACCCATCTTTGAACAACTGAGAGAAGTTATCCACATGATAGACTTGAATTTTAGTCTGGAATAATTCCCCAATATGTATTTTTAAATGTGAGATAGGGAAGGCAGAATGATGTGATAGGGAAAGAACTATGGGGGAAAAACGAGGTAAGAGCTTTATTCAATAATGTCTGTTGACCACTTAGTCACCAAGATAGGGTCTATTCCAATCTCTCCATCATTTTGAATTGTGGGAATATCAAGTGACATTTGCTTTTTTTTTTTTTTTCAATTCTTTATTGTAGAACTTTTCAACCAAATGTGTGTTTGCATACATACACACAAATGTACTCTCCTAAAGAAAAACACTAATTCTCAAAAATACTGCAGTCTCCATTCAGAAGAAGGAACACACATTTTTCGTCTGTTAGTTTGCTAGGCATTTATCCTTCATAGAGAAGTTATTATTATTTTTATGGTAAACATTCACACATTAGTTCTCTTTGATCTTCTCTTTTCTAATTAGGCTATTTATATTTGAGCAAGGGATGGGTGAGATCTTTGTTTCCATTTACAAGAATATTCAGCTTTATATTTCAGTACTTTTTCTGATTAAGGTCCTAAGTTGAGGACTTTTTTTCTGAAAATTTATCCTATGAGCTTTTGAGTGAAGTTTTTTCTGATTATTCTGGAAAAGACATTCATAGTTTAGTTGCCTATCAGGTATCCATTTGTTCCTCACTTTCCCTCTTGCTAATATAAACCCTGTTTCCTTTATAGTTACCATGTGGAAATCTGCAGGTGAGACATCTTAATTGATTATCCATTCATCCACCTTTTATTTTAGTTAGAGGCAGTTCTGACCAGTTAAAACAAAAATCTATTGTAATTATTTCTGGGAACACTTGATTTCCTAATAAATGGAACATATATGGTTGATTCCCTTCAAGCTCTGGTGTGTCCAGTCAACAAAACAATTTTCAGAAGAACTTGTTGATTATCCTACAGTGACAGAGAATACTTCTTTGAGAGATTCTTAGCAATGTTTGAGAAAGGGGAGGTTAGAGAGGGATACTTTTAGGGCTTCAGGGTCTGAAATGACAGACTTTATGACATGGTAGTTCTGGATTGATGAACACAAAGAAGTCAGAGTCTTGAAGCAAGCCTGATAACCAAGAGACCACCTCCACAAGTTCTCTTATCAAGGAACAAGTATTTCCTGAAACAATTTATTTTTGCTTAGTCTCAGTAATATTTAGCACAGAAATGGGAATATTTGCTTTATCCTAGATTTGAACTACCACAAATAAAGCAAAACGTATTTATTCTCAGAATTGTTTAGTATAATAAGGATGGGAATGCATGTTGACTGAGTTCCCACTACCTTTATGATGTAATATCTGCAGCTGCATCAGAATGAAGCAATATACAAGGGAAGGGCCTCTAGAATCTTAGAGACGATTGGCCAAAAATGTTCTACAACTGAACCAATGACACAATCTTTTCCATCTCTGAAGTTTTTATTATGTGAGAAAGAGAAACCCTAACTTATTTGAGGCACTAATTAGGGTTTTCTATTACTCATAGTTGAATATATTACTAGTATTACATGCAATACCAGGCATATGACTTTTTCCAATATTGAGAATGTCGTTTATTGTTATTTTAAATGACCTTTTAAAAACAGCTGATTTTTCAACCACATCTTGAATATTTCCACAACAAAATATGCAGAAAGACTTAAAAAAATCTCAAATATAATCTCTCTTTCATTAGACTCTTTGCAAAGTAATCACATCAATATGAGTTTAATGCTTCTGTATAGAAAAAAAAAGTGGATGCTTTGAATCAGGAGGTTTCAGAAGTGCTGAAATAAATTCAGAAAGAGTTTGTGTTAAGGTTAAGGTTCATTTACATGGTACCTATAGTTTTACTTTCACATCCCCACATTTGGTTAATCAAATTGAATGTTTATTTTATGTTAAATATACATTGGGTTGTTTAACTAAATTTGCCAAGAACTATAAGGTATATAATATTTTATATTAGAGAACAAGATTCTCCAAGGAAGAAACCACATATTTTTTCAAGTTGTGTCCCCATAAACCAGCAGGAAGATAGTGCATTGTAGTATTTTAATAAATACATATTTTTGAGAAAAAGGAAGATCAAGTCTCATATTCATCCCCTACTTGTACCTGTCTCCAGACTGAAATTGTTGTTATAATGGGTCATTAGTGGCACTTCATTCCTGCAGAGCTAATCCACCATGGTGGTACAAGTTTGGGTTAGGTGTTCTCCCCTGTAAGTAAATATTTCCCCTTCTTCTTGGGAGACCCTGTCCTATGGGAGGCATGTGTCATCACAGTCTCAAGACCAGGGGGAGCTGCATGGGCCTGTGAACAGTGTAGTCCTTACCAGGTTCTGTGCTCAGAAGAGGAACTTGTACTTGGCTTTAATGCTTTGTGGCCATTGTCATGATATTCTTTAAAAAATCATCTTTGAATTTTTAAAAAAGATTTTATTGATTTATTCATGAGAAACACACACAGAGAGGTAGGGACATAGGCAGAGGGAGAAGCAGGCTCCCTGTGGGGAGCCGGATATGGGACTTGATCCTGGAATTCTGTGATCACACCTGAAGCAGACGCTCAACCACTGAGCCACCCAGGCATCCCTGAATTTGAGTTTTGTAAAGGAAATCTGATTGGACAATGTAACACATGTCAGGGAGCTTGAAGCCTCAGTTCATATGTAGTTTTGCACACTACTGTCTCCATACTTTTATGGTACAAGTACTTGGCCATAAGTACTTGTTCCCCAGCTCCTTAGAGAAGAGAATCAAGCCTTCACTGAAGAAGAAATTCTGTCTGTGGACAGAAATCTCATCCTGTGCTCCAGAATTCCCAGCCTGTCCTTTGTAATGGCCTGCCCTGCAGATTTCAGACTTGCCTTGCCAGCTCCCACAATCTTGTAATATATCTCTCTTAATATATAGCTTCTACTAAATCTCCTTCTCTGCTTGAACTCTAACTGACACAGCACATTAAACTCTACATTGTAAGTGCTATGGTCAGAATCAGGTCAGTGGAAAGGAAAATTCAGCTAAAGAATACGTTTTAGAGCAATACTAACAATGAGCATTTATCATTTGTTTTAAACTTTTTAAATGCCTCTTAACTTTTAAAGAAATAAAACCCTAAATATTTATTGGCCTTTGTTTTTTCTCCTAAGTAAATCTGTGCTTTAATTTCTTAAGTTAAATTGCTTGCATCAAGGTGAGAAAATTGTGAAAATTCTCACTTGCCAGAGTCCTCCTAATCTACCAGTCACAATATTTTGTATTGTCTCTACCTCCAGAAAAACCTCCAGAAAAAGTGTACTTTAAAAATATTATTTTTTAGAATAGATCACTATGCATGTAATTTCTAATTTCATAAGTCAGAAATATTGTATTTTAGTTAGAAGTCAAGATGTAAAATGTCATCTGTCTAAATCACCTCAGATTAAGAAAAACTGGATTAGTAAAAATTACAAGTGTATGTTGGAAAAAATAATTTCTGGTAATAAGTAAGGATTAACCAGATGTACAGAGAAGACAGGTGGCTTGACATATCACAGGAGAGAAATCCTACTTTAAGTAGATGCTGAAATTTAGAACTGAGTGTCGTAGTTTCTGGTATTTATATCACAGTCACACAGATTTGAGTAAATAAAACCTTCAAATAAGTCCTTCCAACATCACACAATCAAGAACAATCATGATTTTCTGTAATCAACTATAGCCATCTAAACAAAGATGCTGAAGTCTAGACACTCTTTAACCTACAAGAGCAGCCATTCATTTCCAAGTATCCAGAAGCAGCCTGGCTTCTCTGTCTCCACCCATTTCCATCTCCCTTCTCAAAGTCAAAAAGGTTAGAGGCAACAGATGGAGATAATGAGAAAGAAATGTCAACATTTGTTTTCAGTTCTTTTAGCAAGTACTTCATGATAAGGATTTCTTTTAATGAGAAAAGTTAATAAACTTGAATTATGACTATAGATGTGTAACTTAGTCCACAAATTCCAATGCTTTCAGGAAACTCACTGGTAAGCTAAATTAATAAAGCAGGTAAGACAGAGGACTAATGCAAGTGGAACTTGCAGTTTATGTCTGGGTATGTACTTGATCCCATTTATTCTGCTTAGGATTCATTGTACTTCTTGACCCTGAAGAGTCATGGTATTCAATATTTCTGAAAAATTCTAATTTAGTATCATTTCAAATGTGGTCTATCTCTAATCTTACTCTCTACTTCTGGAATGCTGATTAGACATATGTGAGACATTTTATCTTTTGTTTTTTAATCTTTTTACTTTAGTTTTTATGTTTTCATCTCTTTGCTTCCCAGTGGTGCTTTTTATTTCTTCAGTGCTTCCTTTCATTTCCTTAATTCTCTCTTTAGCTTTATCTTACTGCAATTTAATTATGCATTTGAGTTTCACATTTAAGAGTTAAGTTTTCAAAAAAAAAAAAGAGTTAAGTTTTCTTGTCAGACATTATAATTTTTTTTTATACTTTTCTGGTACTTTGCAATACTATAGTTCTTAATTGTTTGGCCTGCCATTACTCTTGAACCTCATCGTCTATTACCACCACTATTACCACCACTCCAATCTTCTTTATTGTTTTTACAGTTACCATTTCAGGGCCTCTGCATTTTTTATTCCCTTTGCCTGGAACATTCTTCCTCCACATATCCATCTGACTTGCTCCCTTACTCCTGTAATGTTCTAGTATCCCTTTCTCAGTGAAGCCTTCCCCAATCTTCAGTATATATGCTGCCAAAGGAAGCACCTTCCCCAATCTTCAATGTAAAATTCAAATCACACCCTTACTTGGATTCTTGATCTCTTCCTTACCTTATTTTAATTAATAGCACATTTCATCATGAAACATCTTATTTTACTTTATCTCTCACAAAGTAGAACATAAATTTCATAATACAGTAACAAAGCTAGTGATGGTGATGTTGGTTAATTTTTATATTTCCAGTAATTAGAAAAACACCTGACATATTTGATCTTCAATAAGTGTTAAGTGAAATAAATGTGTGTTGTTGAGTGAATATCCCTCCCTTTTATTTGTTTAATCCTTTAAACATAGTTTATAATCTTGTCGGATTACTAGATGAAATTTTTGAAAGTCTTATATTTGGTGGCTTGTAACTATGTATTGTAGGATTTTTGGCAGTCTTGTGATTAATTTTTCAATTACAATTACATTTGAACAGCTGTATTTACTGTGGCTGAGATGTCTTCTTTACCTGAATCTTTTAAGGCCTAGGTTGAAGACCTCTTCAAGAGGAATTTTGCAGGCAGCCTGAGTGGCTCAGTGGTTTAGCACTGCCTTCAGCCCAATCGAGTCCCATGTCGGGCTCCCTGCATGGAGTCTGCATCTCCCTCTACCTGTGTCTCTGCCTCTCTCTCTCTCTCTCTGTGTCTCTCATGAATAATAAATAAAATCTAAAAAAAAGAGGAATTTTGCTATCAATTCCAAAATGTCATCCACCTGTGATCACTAAGAAATCACTAATTTCTTAGCTTGCTAGGAAATTACTGGAATTTAAATTCCAAGCCCAGATTCAGGGAAGTTATAAGCATGTGGTTTGGAATTCTCAGGTCAGTTTTGTTTCGTTCTGTTTTTCCTGAAAATGTTGGCAGAAACTATCTCCGTCTCTGTAATCTTTGCCAGTGGAAAGACTGATCCTACTGCACTCTGACTGATGGTCAAGGGTCACCTTTTGATAGGGGTCATTTTTTATGTGTCTTGCATGTTCAAGGGTTTATCTTTTATCTACATGTGAATAAGATTTTGTAGGTACTTTATTCAACATATAATTGATTTTTCTGGATAAATTTTAATCTTGTATTCAACCATATTGTCAGAAATATCTGAAAATTCCACCTATATTAGTTTCCTGGGGCTGCCACAATAAAGTACCACAGACTGAGTGGTTTAAGGCATCAGAAATTGTATCTTTTCATAGCTCTAAAGGATGACAGTCCAAAATTAATGTGTTGGTAGGGCCGTGCTCTCTCCAAAACCTCTAGGGGGATGGATGATCCTTCCTTACCGTTTTCAGCGTCTGGTAGCTCCATGAGTTCGTTGGCTTCTGGCAGTTGAACTCCAATCTCTGTCTCTATCTTTACATGGTTTTCTTCTCCCTGTGTTTCTCAAGGCCTTCACATGACATTCTTTTATAAGGACAGCAATTATATCAGGCCAGGGGTCCATTTTACTCCATTATAACATCATCTTAACTAATTACATCTGCAACAACCCTATTTCCAAATAAGGTCACATTGTGAGGTAATGAGGGTTAGGATTTCAGCACATCATTTTGAGGGACAAACTGAAACCCCATAACACTATCTAAAGAAAGCTGCTGATATTTAGTTCTCACCTATCATTTTCACATTAATATATATATATATGCCCAGTGTTGTCATACTTTCTGTTTTACATGTGAAATATACTGATTTTAAATGTTGACTCCGAAAACCTAAAAAGAAATATTTATATATATATATATAGCCACAGCCAATAGTTTCTTGGCCAGTCGAAACACAACTGCTGGCTAGATTTTGTTTGTTGACTACTTATTTTCAACTGCTGCAATAATGTGAAGCCTAATTGATCACTTATCCAGTGGTTACTATGAGTTAAACTAGAATTTTGTTTAACATATGAAAGGACTTCAAGTAATCCAGAAGGTGTGCAGAGTGACAACATATGTGTCACAAGTTCTGAAATTAAAATATATGTTCCTTTACTCATAAAATAGTTCCTCGAGCCATGATTTGGAATTTATTCATAATTATTTTATACATATATCTAAGAAATTGGCCAGGTTTTCCTGCTCAGAGTAGAATTAAATTAGATTCAGTTTCTGAGAAATTTGAGGGTTGTTGTTAGAGGAAAGTGTGAAGATAAAAATGAGAAGTGACAGCCCTGATAGGAAGAGACAGAAAAAAAAAAATTTCCAGAGCAGATATAAGAATTCTAAAACTCATAGTAGTCTGGCATCATTTGGTGCAGTTTGGAAACCAGAAAGGCATCACTAGTATAACTTGCTGCAGTAATTCATGTTCTAAACATGAATTAAACACCACCTTAAACATTAAAGAGATTTTAGTTGTAATTTATTTAAATGAGCAGGCAAAAAAAAGAGAATATGTTAAGATGCTTAAAAAGATTTTCAACATTCAGGGAAAATATTCAGTCAGCATGCATCATGACAGTTGAACCAGTTGCTAAAAATACTGAAATTCTTTTATATTGGTTTTGATGTAGCGGGGCTACGCGATCCTCCCTCCCACAGGTGACGCCAGACTGCACCACAGTTCAGCAACTGCTCATAGGAATGATGACTGGCCGAATTGGTGGCTGAAGTACTTACTGGTCCAAGACTTGGGGTATTATCTCTTCTGGTTCCCATTCTATTGCTAAATATGTAATATATTATTTCTGCTGATGCAAAAATTAACTAAAGATAATTTCTTCACCTTAATGTATATGATATTTGGAAAGATAAAAATGTCAGAGATTAAATCAATATATGAATAAGTAATATATTCTCTGAGCAGAGGGTATGATCACTAAGGAAATGGCTGGCTGCCTCACTTAGCAGCATTAAGTATTCACAATAAGTAATTAGTTGCTCTTGATTGTTTTCACACCCATGGAATCAAACTTGTGATTATATATTGGTAACTCTGGTGTTTTATCTACAAAAAGAATGAACTATCCAAAAGATAGAGTATTTTAGTAGCCTTCGAAATTATGTTTCAGTTGCAAATTAAATAACTTTCCTATTTTATATATCTTCTGAGCTTAGTTAATTTGCTCAAGTCTTGAGTATTTCTTAGTAACACGAGAATTATAAAGATTTGACAAATCAGTTTTCCGAAGTTGAGATAAATTCTCCCAAGTTAGTAAGATCCCATGGGAACCTTGGAAGTTAGCCATTGTGTCATCCTAGGAAACTATCTGTGATATTGCACAGGTTTAATCCTTTGTTCCTTTTGGAACTTCCTACTGGAAACTTAACATGATGAGTTTGTATATTGCAAAGAACTTCCTAAAGTAATCTGTCTTTAAGCAATATCTAAACTAAATTCAGTGATTAAAAATTTGTTGTCAAATAATAATGAACAAATGTTGACTTCTTTGCATTGCATTGATAGATTTTTAATATTTATGAACATATATTTATGAACATAAATCATATATTAATATAAAAGTATGTACTTATTATATGTTAATATTTATATGTGCACATATATTCATCTCTTGTCCAAATCATCAATAACGTACAAAGATGATTTCTGGTATATTTGGAGCTTTTGTCTGAATTTCTAAGAAATTTGGCATTAAAAAACTGTCTTTATTTTTCTCTTTTCCACTAATTCAACTGAACATCAGGCAAAACACTTTATCCCTTTGGAGCTCTGTCCTTTCATCTGTAAAATAAGTCTTTCTATTTGTAACTATAATTTATTTCATCTCTAACATTTTGAATCCTGTGAGATCATCTAGTCTGTATTTCTCATTTAACCAATGAAAAAACAAAAACCAAGAGATGAAATGATTTGCTTAGGGTCACACAGCTGGTTAGTGTCCACACTGGAAATAAAATTAGGTTTCTCGATTTTGTTAAGTAACAAAATTCAGCCAAGTAAATTTGAAGATCTAATTGGCTTTATTAAATGATGCACGAATTGGGCAGTATCCCATCCAACTAGTAGAGAAGCAGTCCAGAGTTGTATAAAATGAAAGGTTAAGAAGGAAGGTGTGGGCAAGAAAGTTATTAGTAAAAGAAAAGGATTGTTTCAGGCGAGACCCCTTTCTAGGGGGAAAAAGCCAGTGGTCTTATTATATAGATGACTTCATCTTTCTTTGGGGAATGGAGAGGGCCAAGGTGACAGATTCATTAACACTGATTAAAACATTCCTGACTGACCCGTTAATAAAACTGCATGAAACTGCAATTAGATTGTAGATTAAGCACCAGTTTGGAAATTCTTTGTAAGTGATATGATTTGGGGCCTGTTTGTTTTGTTTTGTTTTGCTTTTGAACAATTCTTAGTGCAGTCCACTGTTCTACTATAGCTGATATTACTACAAACTGTATGTATACTTGTAATCCTTGGAAGAATACTTTTCAGCTATCAACAAAGAAACCAAAAAATAAATCTGGTGATTTGAGGAAGAATGTAATTTTCTTATTTGAATGTGTCCTTACCTTAAGGAATATATTTCCAGAGTTAAGTCAAAGAACTAATTATGCATTATTGCACATATAAGAGCATTATACAAGTCAATTAGAACTGACAATAAAACAACTTCCGAGCGAGATCGTCTGAATTGCTTTTATTTCTCTTTTAAAAGCACTGAAGCAAAATCACATTCCAATTCAAATGTTCTGTAAGTCTCCACAGCCTATCACATTTCCCCCATCATATTATTAGTCTCTTCCTAGGTTATAGCTAAGGAACAGTTCTGTTTGTTTCTTTAACTCCTGAGAGGTCATTGAAATTTCAAATGCCATTATTTTTCAGGTAAGGGAATAAGAAAATGCACTTTAAAAATGTCTTTAACACAGAACCAGGACTTCAGTTTTTAATTAGAAAGGCATGGCTTATCTAAAATAATTAATGATGCTAATAACAAAATAGTTTACATAAAGTATTAAACTATTCCCAAAAGAAAAATTAAAAATGCAAGAAAAAAAAAACCCCGTAGCCTCTCTGCTCATCTTTTTGAGGTCTAATTTTTTAATTCTATAGTTAGCTGACCTGTCACTAATTCTTTCAATAAAGATTTCTATCAGATTACCTTGCCTTTATCTCTGATTTACACAGTAAATCTTTGTCTCCATCTCTGGGAAGCTTTCTCACTTCTCCAGCATAATGAAGGCAAAGAAGGGGATTCAATGTTGATGATTCCTTTATTCCAAACCTACAAAATAAACACTGTAAACTTGTTCCTTCTTTAATATAACTGTGACATAAAATAGACTAAATGGTGGGTATGTTTTACCATTAAAACCTGAAGCACATTTTATTTATTTCAGGAATGGTTCTCACCAAAATTTGGAGTCAATCAGTATTGGCTCTATTACATGTTATTTTTCCATTAGTTTCCTTTAAGAAAATTTCTGTAACAAGCTTATTTATTTATTCTTATTTCTCTCATATAACAATATATGAACTATATCTTGTTGTTTAAGATAATATAGTCTCTTAATTTCTGATTAATCAATTTGGAATTAAGCTCAGTAATTGTGCTGCAGAATGTTCTAAGTGTTTGAGTTATTTTGGAGAGTTTGGTGGAGGGAAGGGATAATAGAAAAAAAAATTCAAGGGTATATCACATATTCTGAGTACCATTGTTTTAGCATAGTGTCCTGTTTCTTTGGATATTCGTTCTGTGAAGTTTTTTTCTTTTTTACGCAGATGTGTAACTACGGATACAAGAAACCATGGCAACACCTTCTTTCTGAAAGAAAATAAGTTGAAAGTAGTAATCTCTTGTTCTCTAAAATCAGTTTGTGGTGGGGCATAAGTTGGACCTTTTGCTCTATCATATATCAGTATCCCCATGATAGTGGTTTCTGTTGAATATCTACCTCAGAAACATTACAAAATTGAGAAAGTTTCAGAAGTTGTTTACAGAGGCCCATCAAATCTCAAATCACTGAGATAAATTAAAATTCATATGATTTATGTAATGGAGAAGGTACTTAAACCATCAGAGATTATTATTATTTGTAAAATCTCACATAGAATAAATACAATATCAACTTGTAAAAACAATTTTGCAAGAAAAATGTTACCAATTTCACAAAAGGGCAAAAATATCACCATTATTTTCATGGGCTGTCACAGTGTCCTCCTTTATGAAAATTGCTTTTTTATTAGAGGGCAGTTACTTTGTGTTGGAATAAGAAAAAAATAGATGGTAAAAGAAATTAGAGGCAAAACATACCCACTTTCATATTTGTCCTTTTCTGATTCTTAATCGTGAGCTATATGGAAAGGGTTAGTCCTAGGCAACATTTCAAACCAAAGCTTGTCTTCATCTCCTCTCTTACTTTCTCCTTCTCTGCCTTTTTTGTTTTTACACTCTGCTGCATCTCTGGCCGAATAGCAATAATTCTACATTTCAAGTCAACAGGGCAGGTTTCAACAATTGATTATAAAATTTATTAGCTATATTAGCTTCTATGGTGATCCGGTGAAATATTAGAATATATGCCTGTCATGCTGAAGAAATGCGAAGACTAATGTACTAGCACTTGCGGCATTTTCTCCCTCCTGCCTTTGTCATAACACTCACTATTTGTACTATGTTGCTGACCTGATCCTACACACCCTGAAAGTACTCCCTGTTTTTAAACTTTTTCTCTACTAACATCCTTATGAGAGTAGGAGAATGGCCTTAAATTCTGACCCAATAAGTTGTTAATCATTGCAAAATCAGATCAGTTTTTTTATCTCCTGTAGATAAATTATTACAGATGTCCCAGTCTTCTGATCTGTTTTCCTGTTGTGTTGCCCTGAAATCATTTGTTTCAGGTGATAATTTTAATGATCACCCCTCTCCTACCTATAGGCAATGTTTCTCGAAAATTTCCAAATTATCATGTCAATATTACTTGCAAAGTTTTGTGGGGTTTTTTAGGTTTTTTTTTTTGGGGGGGGTATTTTATTTTATTTTTTAGTTACTAATGTGCAGATCCTCTCTAGTGCTACTGAATAAACAACAGTATGAGACTACAGTTTGTATTCTTAACAGGATCTCTAACAAATAAATGTGTGAAGGATCTATAACATTCTATATTTTAGGGACTGAAACTACTTTGAGGTCTTACATCATGAGATGTATGACCTTGGACATATGAATGAACTCTTCTGAGATTCAATTATTTTGTTACTTTATGTCCTAAAAGGGAAGTAATAATAACATTTACCTAATAGCATTGAGAAAATTAAGGAACACGTACAAAATAAGTAAAGTGCTTCACAAAGTGCTTTATTCACAGTACATAATAAAATGAATAATCGCCACATTGAGTACTTTTTGTATGTATTATGGTTCAATCTTCATGAAATCCCTGTGAGGTTAAGGAAATATACTTGGTCTCCTATGATGATGGGCCTCTCTTTCCTTGCTACTTCCAGTGGCTTGACAGGGAGCTGGGTCAGTTGGACCAAACCATGTCGTTGAGGGAGAACAAGATTCTCAAACTGAGACAGTTTCAGCTGAGGTAGGTGAGCTCTGAGGCATCTTAAGAATCTTAGGCCAGGAAGGCCTTTTGTTGCAAACACTAGCTGTACTTTACTCACTTTGAGTATAACCAACCTACAAATATTCAATGTGCATAATGAGATTCCTTTCACTTAGAGGGCTCTCAGGCTCCTCAGCATTATAGTCCTGTAGACGAAGAATACCGTGGATGGTTAGAGGGCTTCCTGTTTTTCCCCTCTGCTCCTAAGATGCTCTCAAAAAATTTTATAATGCAGTAGGATGGGCCACTGTGCACCTGTGCAACAGAAGCACGTGCTGGAGTTATGATGATTTTACAGGAGGGAAACTGAGACATGGGTCAAATAACTTCCCATATATCAGACAGCTAGTGAATGAAGCCACAAGCAGATGGCTCTAACTATGTGGCTCCTGTTAACATGATTACAATGATTCTTCTTGCCATTATTCAGGCATAATGGGAGGCTTAAAGTAAAAGTTTTTGGACATTTAGGGCCTTAAAGCTCTCTTCAAATCATAGTACAATCTTCAAAAAAGACTTTCAGATGAGTGTTTACATAAATTAGTATGTTTTTGGAGTGTGTTAATTTTGTAAATTTAATACTAATCTACATTTTAAAGGTATTTAGAGATCTAGTGTTTTTGTTTTGTTTTGTTTTGTTTTAGGATTGGTTGCTCCAGTGAGAGGAAGAAAATACTTTCCTCATCTATAAAATAACAGAGGTGATTTAAAACTATTTTCCCCCAGAGATAGTGTTGATCTACTAATTGACAGAGTGGAAGATGGGATGGAAGGGGAAGGAAATGAAGTAAGGCAAGGCTATCAGTGTTGTTTGTATTTCTAGGTCTGAATCTTGTCAGTGCAACCCAAGCACAGTCACTCACACCTACCCACAATGGAGATGTAACACTGCAGGCCAGGGCACCATTTTGATCTTTTTCTAGGCCAGGAGTTTAGAGATTCCAATAAATTGGCCTTTTAGGAAGTGTCTGATTAAAGCTGGATGCATCACTGAAGCAGGAGAGCTCGGTTCTTGTCTCACGGAGTCAAAGGATGAATCTCGCAAAGGAAGAGAGTAAAGCAATAGAAGTTTATTAAGCAAGGATATGGAAAAAGCTCTCAGGAGTGAGAAGGGTCCATCCCAACAGGGTTACCACTGGGGACTTGCAGGGTTCATCTTTTATTGAAAGCCAACCAGGGAACCTAAACTTTTAACATAACTATTGACATCACCATTGAGTGAGGACCAGTGAGTGATAATACTTTCAATGCCTTTCCTTCTTTTTTAGGGTCTGTTAATTGTTTGTTGGTTACAAGTAGCTATTATAACAGACCCCACCTCTGACACCTGGGGCAGGATGGTCTGGTTTGTTTATCTCTGGTTTCCTGTCATTTCCACATTTTGGGGATTTTGGGGAGCCTGATTCCATGCCCCTGTACTGAGCCCTGCCTGACCTTTACTCATAACTAGAGCAGGAAGAGATAGCAAAACATTCATGGAGAAACAAAATCATACCTTTACCCTCTTTTCTGACTCAATTTCCTGAGACAGTCCAAGTCAGTGTTTAAAGAATGTTCCAAAGTGAACTATGGTCTTGGCTCCAAGCATTGCTTGCTGTTCATACTTGAGCAGGTCATTTCAACTACTATGAATCTTTTTCCACATTAATTGGAATGTGAATTTTATTTTATTTTATTTTATTTATTTATTTATTTATTTTTTTATTTATGATAGTCACAGAGAGAGAGAGAGAGGCAGAGACACAGGCAGAGGGAGAAGCAGGCTCCATGCACCGGGAGCCTGATGTGGGATTCGATCCCGGGTCTCCAGGATCGCGCCCTGGGCCAAAGGCAGGCGCCAAACCGCTGCGCCACCCAGGGATCCCTGGAATGTGAATTTTATAATTTTATAATTTGAACCTCATAAAGTTAGTGAGATCTGAAAGATATTTTATATAGGCCACAGAGTGCATTGTGTCTGTTCTCTTTACCATGACTGTCACAGCACATAGAGTAACTTGAGGGTAGGTTATATTTACTCATTTGTTAAATTATTCTAAAAAAAATTTTTCTCAGAAGAACTTGACTAACTCACTGAAGGCATGATTGAATATTATGAAAAAAATGTAAAAAATTGTAATTATTTCTGTTAAGTTTCTCCTGAAAGAATATGACAGTGTGAGAGAGAAGAAACCCAGTTTCCCTTTACATTGCAGACATTAGCAAATTCAGAAGATCGACTTCTGGAAATGACTTCTGGATATCTTAAAACTCAGTTGAACAAAATAGCTTGTACCATAACAGTAGGAATGAATATTAATATCCAGCAATGCCAAAGAAAATCATTAGATCTGTTCTGTCCATTCTAAGTGCATACACACATGCTTTGGGACTCTCAAAGGAAGCAAATATCACAACTAAAAAAAAAAAATAAAATAGAATTGATGATGTCAACTCTCTATCTTAAGCAAAGTAATATTGAGCTGATTGTTCCTTTATTAAAAATGAATCATAAGTGTTCTTAAATTCTTACTGAATAATTTATTTTTGCATATGTATTTTTAAAACTATTTGATTTGGTATCACTTATTACTTTTCAAAATTAACATTTAAAATTTATTTTTTAAAAAAAAATAAAATAAAATTTATTTTTATAGCTACTTTCAATTTAAAACATTGTTTCTTTTCCATCTATAAAAGTGACATAAATTTTTCTTTGTAAGAAAAGTACAGTACAGTACAGTAAAGATATAAAGGACATAATAATGAAGGTAGTGCATGGACGTGGTTAAACTCATTAGTACAGTATGATCATGCATAGGAAAGAGGATGAGCCAATCTGAAAAGTCATTTGCATTTTAATAGCCCAAGGATTTTTAAATGGGAACATTATATAGGTGGGAACAGTGAAGCATTGACACCACACCTAGATCCCTGATAGTAATAGATAAGACCTTGTTTGGCTATTTTCTCTTGTGATGAGAGTAATGATGAATTAGGTCAATGGTTCTTAAAGTGTGACTTTAGAACCAATAGCATTAGCATCACTTGGGTAGATGCTTATCAAAAGTGCAAATTCTCAGGCCCTACCCTGACCCTTTTGGTGATTATCTTGCCTGCCAGAGTTTGAGAACCATTGAATTAGGGAGGCCTATATGTAACACAAATAATAATGAGTTCTACTGGAAAATTAGTCCTGTACTATTAATTCTAGTGAAAATAATCTTGAATATGATCTTAACCTAATAAATGACAGTGAATGCTTAGAAAAAAGAGAAATAAAATTGTGCTTAGAAAGGAGTTCATATAGCTGGAAAATCAGTTTTGTCTGCAAAGACTTAATTGTACCGATCACATTCAAATGCTTTGTTACCTTTTTTGTTGGAAGGAGATAGCTACAGGCAAAACTTTTGTTTTGTTTGGATAGGTAGTCAAAAATATTTTCTCTTACTTGAAACATGATTCTTAAGATGCCTATTTATCAATGAATATATCAACATTTATTAAAATATGAATATGTTTGAGACGCCTGTGTGGCTCAGTGGTTAAGTGTCTGCCTTCGGCTCAGGATGTGATCTGGGAGTCTGCTTCTTCCTCTACCTATGTCTCTGCCTCTCTTTCTCTGTGTCTCTCATGAATAAATAAAGAAAATCTTTAAAAAAAGAATATGATTTTTTTTATTAGCTACTGGCTGAAAATAAAGGCTAGGACTTGGCATTCATAGACCCTATCTCTTCCCACAGAAATACGCTCCAGATATTACTAGGATGGCCACTAGTAGAAATAATCTTGGTTCCCTAGAAGAAGATAATTTTTACAGCATGAAGAATAGGAAATGTTGTACTGTGTGACAGTTAAATTGATTTTCCTTTATTAACTGAAGGGAAAGGAACATAAGAATTTAAATTTATAGACCAACCAACAGAAACTGAGATGTAGATTAATCAAAGTAAAAAAAAAAAAAAAAAAAAGCTAATGCAGTCATTTGAAGGATGCATGCAATATGGCAAGGCTGATAAAAGATGGGCAGAGAGTGGAGCAAGTAGAAATGAAACAGGGAACTACAGTCCTGCTGAGGCTTTCCACACACAAGTACCAAAGAGAAGAGAGAAGACTAAGGATTGATGCATCTGGAAGATAAAGCAAGCAGTGGCCAAACACCATTAAAACACAAACATGTTCTAGCATGCCTGACTCCAGGAAAATGGCAGCAGAACATGACATCTGTCTCCAGCTGGGGCCCTTTTTACCTTAAGCAAGTGATTATACATCTGGTGCTGAAGTTCCCATGATGATTATAGGAGTGAAAAATTGAGAAAGACATTTGGGAGTAGAAGGAGAAGCTGATTTTTTTAAGCTCCTATTAGGTGATTATACACATCTTCCGTTCTTATGTTCTCTAGAAGAACATGGAGAAATAATAGTTCGAACACTAAGGACCCATCTAAGTATTCATAGAAGGAAGTATTCATAGAAGGAAGAATCCATCCATTCAGTAGGTGGATTCTTCCCAATGAAGTGTAATAATCACAATAAATTTATTTAGATTGCTTTGAAGATTTTTCTAATCGGTTAAAATTAGTAGTTAAACTCTGTAGAAGCTTATTAACCTTCCTCACCATCTGACCTCCTCTTCATTATATGCATTTGGGAGAATGAATAAAAGTGACAATCTCATGTTTAGATGGAAATACTGATTAACGAGCTTAATGTATTCATAAAATGCACCTTTATTTTATCTCAACCATAGAACCCTTAGGATTACCATTATGAATTAGTAAAATTAGAAGTAATTAATATCTCTGGTTTCAGGTAACTATAGAAAAGAGAAAAACATGAGTTCAAGCCTGAAATATCCCCTACTGTATTACTTCTCCTATGAAACTAAGAGATTACTTAGATCTAGAATGACAGAAAGGAAACTGAAATTCTTTTATCATTTTCAGATCAAATGATGGGTGCTCCTGGAAGGCTGAAAATAAACTGAATGAGTATGAGGGCTTCACAGAAAGCCCAGATACACCTAAAAAGTTCCTCAAGTGTTCCACCTCTCAAACAATATTTAAACATTCCTCCCAACAGTATTTCACGGTTCTCATGACTCAGGGATTGTACTCTAGGTTCTGAGATATAGTTGAACCCTAATTCCTATATTTTAGTCAGTGAAATGTAGGAACAGATAGTAGCAGCAGCAGAGACTGAAATATGTGCATGTGATTTGTTCAGAAGCTCTCTTGGATTCCAAGTGCCCTGCAAGATAGGCTCATCCCCAGAGCAGGGGTAATTCTCTATCAGTTTTGAGGCAGAACTGTCAGCTCGTCTTCAGTTAAGCTCTTCTTCCTCACAGTTCTTGGTTCTTGATGATCATTTTTAAATTCCATTATTTGGAGGAGGGGGAGGGGAAGTGGGCATGAGCATTGTAGCTGTCCAGCTACTGAAACTTCCTACTGAAAATCAGCTTCCTCATTGGTGGAAGAGAAGAAACCTGCAGAAGACAGCATGAAGTACAGTGTAGGCTCAAAGAAAATTATAATCTTATTGATAAACCAACCGGAAATTTTGGTTTTGCTGACAATGTGGCAATTTCTATTCAGAGATTTTAACATCATAACAATTACCACTTTACTATTTCTCTTTCCAAATAGGCAATTTCATGCATAGTATGATAACGTATACTCTGATATCTTCTATTTTTTATAGTTTTTGCTTGAACTAAAAGCTATAACATTTTATTACCTTGATATATTAACTTTTAACTGGGGAAATTACAACCAAGCAGAGTCATATATAATATCCTATGGATTTTTCATTCTCATCTTGTTGGAATCAGTAGAATGAGGAGTTTAGGGAGATCTATTTTAACAATTACTCTAAGATGAACATTGTGCATTTGCAAGGCAAAGAAATGGAAGTCAGACTGGTAAAAAGAAAACAGTTGTTTTATACCAGTCTGAAGTAAAATAGAAACACTCCTGTTGGGGATCTCTGGGTGGTGCAGCGGTTTGGCGCCTGCCTTTGGCCCAGGGCGCGATCCTGGAGTCCCGGGATCGAATCCCACGTCGGGCTCCCGGTGCATGGAGCCTGCTTCTCCCTCTGCCTGTGTCTCTGCCTCTCTCTCTCTCTCTGTGACTATCATAAATTAAAAAAAAAAAAAAAAAAAAAAAAAAAAAAAAAAGAAACACTCCTGTTATGCAATTACAATAGTGATGATACAAGGTTCAATGTAAGTGACAAACTCACTTTTAGGAGTAGTCATGTTAGGCATGTCTATATACTGCTGTACCAGAGTTTTCATTTAGTTATCTGTTTACTTAATATATTTTTAATTTTATTGTATTTTAACATAATTTTTTTAGAAAACTTTTAGACTTACAAGGGAATTGCAAAAGTAGTACAGAGAGAATTCTTATATATCTTTCACCCAGTTTCTCCCGTTTAATATAAAAAAACAAAAACAAAAAACAAAGAGTATGTGTTGGAACTAAGAAATTAATCTTGGCTCAATTTTATAAACTAAAACCCAAAACTTATTCAAATTTCACCAGTTTTTGTTTTTCCAATAATGTCCCTCCGTATTCCCCCTCACAATTCAGAATTCAGATTCAGTTCAGAATTTCACATTCCATTTAGTTCTTTTGTCTCTTCAATCTGTAGCAATTATTAGTCTCTTCTCATATTTTATGATCTTGATGCTTTTCAAGAGTATTGGTTATTTTGTAGAATGTCCTTCAATTTCGGTTTTCCTGGTGTTTTCTCATGCTTAAATTTAGGTTCTCCATGAACTTTAGGTTATTTGTAAGGATACTAAGGAGGTGGTGTGCCCTACGGAGGACATTGTATTAAGTGTTAGTGGTATTCCTATGTAATACCGATGATGTTAACCATGATCATTCGTCTGACTTCTGAAAAGTCATCGTAATTACTAAAATTTGGGGGAGAGATATATTAAGACTATTCAAATATCCTATCCTGCTTAAACTTTCACTCATTAATTTTAGTATCCATTGGAGGAACTTACCTGCTGCAGTTCTCATTAGGGTGTTCTAATGGTGATTTTGTATTTTGCTCGTTTCTTCTACATGTAATAATTGAAATGCTTCAGGAAAGAACAGCTGTTGCTTTTCCTTTGTATCTTCCTTTTTTTCATTCCTTTGTTCTTTTCTCTCTCTCTTCGTTCATTAATTTTATTAATTGCTTTGAATATTAACTTATTATTTGGGTTATAATCAATGCTATCATTATTTGCTTTGTTGATCTAGTTGTTCTAACTTTGGCCATTGAGAGTTCTCAGGTTTGTCCCTATGCTGTTCCTATCTTCATCATTTTGTTCATTTTTTTCTCTTTTTTTACTTTGTGGCACAACAAGATCCTCTGGGCTTTTCTTGTAGTTTTTCCTGCCTCAGACCTGGAATCATCCAGTTCATCAAAGAACGCTGGTTCCTTTTAAAAGGTTCCTATAAAAATGATATTTAGAAAACAATAGCCAGGTAATAGGTATGTTTATTACTACTGAGTCAATCACTCCATGGAAGAGTTTTAATGAAAATTATGCTGGTTGAAAATCATTCCTAAAAATCTAGAATTTTCAGCAAAAATTCTGAGGTGTCAAGAACACTTTCTAATCTGTTGTTGATGGATGCTATGCTTTTGGTAAAGGTTCACAATTTCTAATTACATACTCTGCCTCAGAGATTGATTATTGAATTTTGCCAAGATTTCGGTATGTTTAAAAAGCTTGTTTGCTTTTGATATCTTTTGTTGACTTCCAAAGTTATCTGACTTTGAAATATTTTTGTTTTTTTTGTTTGTTTGTTTGTTTTTTACTTTTTTGTTTTTGTTTTTGATTGTTTGTTTTTCCACAATACATCCACCAACATATAATAGAAGAGTCAGGATCAGTTGAACACCAGATTAGGAAATACCATTTTAACTAAAAATTCCCTCTTCTAAATGTTGCCACTAGATAACAAGTAACAGCATTTCAGTTACTTTGCTTTGACTCTCCATGTTAATAACCTAGGAAATGATCAAGGCTACTTTCCTTTCCCTTAAGCCACTGAAAACTGACAGTGAAATTGTCCATATTGTCTTCTTGTTTACTTATGCATTCCCCCAAAAGCCACAACATAACACACATGCATACACCTCCCTCCCTCCCTCCCTGCTCCCTGCGTGCCTGCTTACCTGCCTTCCTTCCTTCCCAGTCCATCCATCCATCCATCCATCCATCCATCCATCCATCCATCCATCCATCCTATCTTCTGGCTTAGATAGAACATATTGGCATTTTTTTTCCTGATGCTTATAACAATGGCTGAAAAACTGCAGTTTTCCAATATTAGCAAAACACTATTTCTGAAACCAATCATTAAAAAAATAAAAGCAAGAATGACCTCTCTCATAGTCTAGTGTATTCTCATCACGACTGTTGTATTCAGCAGTACTCGTTCCTTATTCTTCTCTTGTCACTGTTGCGTGTAGAATAGTTTTGCCCAGTTCTGGTCCTTTGTGGTTTAGTCATGCATTCCTAAGTACTGGCTCTTCATGCTCTTCTTTTCTATCAAATTAGATTCTTGACTTTGTATCTTAGATGTTTTAGTTATCTATTCAGATATCAGTGCTTTTCATACCACCTACTTTATGTATTGGACAAAAGATTATTGAAGAATAATGACTGAGATATGACTTTTATAGCAACAAATCCTACTCACCATGAAATGTGGATCATGTTAAAGCACTGTCAGCAGAATTATGTAAATAAGCCAGCAAAAACCAAATAAACAAATTATCCTTTTAAAATGGACCTAGAGCTAACATTATCATACAGAAACAAAACCCAAAAGAAAACAAAACACCAGACCAAAACTCTTTCATGATAATAGACCTAGAATGTATATACCATATTACTTATGTAACTAGCACCTACTGCACTAAATAATACACTTTATAATGAGGATAAAAACTTGAATATAATATAACTCCAGCTCTCAAATATTACATTTAAATGATAAAAAAATATAATCTAAGCCCAATATTAGTATAGTGTAAATATAATAATAATATTACAAGAAATTTGGAACCACAGAGACAGGTCATTTAATACATAACTAGTGTATTAATCACTTTGAGCTGTTGTAGCAAAACACTGCAGGCTAGTTGGCTTAAATAGCATAAATTTATGTCTCTCAAATCTGGAGGCTTGGAAGTCCCAGATAAAGGTCCAGCAGGGTTTGGTTTCTGGTAAGAGCTCTCTTCCTAAATTAGAGATAGCTGCCTTGTCACTGTGCTCACGTGACTTCTTTGAGTACATGTGGAGATAGAGAAAGCTCTCTTATGGCTATTGTTATAAAAATACTAATTCTGGGATGCCTGGATGGATCAGTTGGTTAAGCATCCAACTATTTTGGCTCAGGTCATGATCTCAGGGTTCTGAGATACAGCTCTGTGTCCCACTGAACTTCATGCTCAGCAGGGAGTAGGCCTGAAATTCTTTCCATCCTTCTTCCTTTGCCCCTCCCCCTGCTCCTGCTCTCTCTCTCTTCCTCTCTCTCTCAAAAATAAATAAATAAATAAATAAAAATCTTAAAAAAATAAAACAGTAATTTTATTGATTAGTCCCACACTCTTATAAGCTTAGCCATAATTACTTCTTTTTGATCCCTAACTCTAAATAAAGTTACATTGGGATTAGGCTTCAACATGTGAATTTTAGGGGGGACACTTTGGGTCCATAATATTCAGTATTCTTTAAAATTTCGCTTTAAGAAAATAAACAGTGATTATGTCTTTGTACATAAAAGTGATAATGAAGAAAAATGTTCCAAAAATATGAGTCATACCAATAAATGTAATAATTAACACACTCACTTTTTGTTTTTTTTGTTTTTTGTTACACCAATATGCTGGAGGTACCCATGACAATATTATTATATTTAATTTTTAGATGAAAAAAATTGGAGATACTGTAATTTATTCAAAATTATACAGAGCATTGATAGTAAAACTTATTTAAAATTTGTCACAAGTCTACTGGCTCCATCCTGTGATATTTCTGCATAATGAATTTAAGTGAAAGTATAACAAATCTGTAAAATAAAAAATAATACAAAATATATTTAAATTTTCCATGGTGATTTAATGCATTCTCCCAAAAAGTAATTGCCATCTGCAGGGATTATCCATCATGTTGGTAACATCATAAGGTAGATGACCATAATGCATTCTGGGAAATATACCAATGGAAAGTAAGGCTGAAGAAAACATAATCCTATAGCCTAGTTTGAATAGTAATAGGAGCCAAGATATTTTCCTGTGCCTCCTGTATCTATGCAAAAATTCCTTATGGCATTTTTCTGGAAATTTAAATATTTCTTCAAATCCTAAATCCTACCCTTCCCCCCACAAAAAAAGTCAGGAAATTAGGAAAACTGTTACAGTATTATAATTATCCTGTAAGAAGTAAAACCTAACAAGTAACATAGAGTAGTTCAAGATAATCCACTGATGTCACATGGAAAACAAGAATTGGATGTGCTGTGACTCAGAGTTGAATGTTAAAGCTGGACATTTCTGGGAGGGGCTCTTGTCACAGTATAATCACTGTCTTGCTTATAGCTCTCACTGTTAAATAGAGAACTTTTATTTCTCCTCTTTATATTAACTCATTTTCATGTGTACACCAGTCCACAAAATAAAAGCTGTCGTCTCTGAACCCCCTTTCCTCCCATTCCAAAGTTGGCCTTAATTTACAGAGCATTCATAAAGTTTGGATCATAATGTGTCTGCAGCAAATATCTTTTTTTAAGAATTTATTTATTTATTTATTTATTTATTTGAGAGAGCAGGAGTAGGTGTGGAGGGCAGAGGAGGAGGGAGAGAGAGAAAATCTTAAGCAGACTCCGTACCATGCTGAGTCCTTGTGGCCCCACACAGGGTTTATTTATTTATTTATTTTTTATTTATTTATGATAGGCACACAGTGAGAGAGAGAGAGAGGCAGAGACATAGGCAGAGGGAGAAGCAGGCTCCATGCACTGGGAGCCCGACGTGGGATTCGATCCCGGGTCTCCAGGATCGCGCCCTGGGCCAAAGGCAAGCGCTAAACCGCTGCGCCACCCAGGGATCCTACCCACACAGGGTTTAATCTCGTGGCTCTGAGATGATGGCCTGAGCTGAAACCAAGAGTCAGATGCTTAATGGCTTAACTGATGGTATCACCCAGTACCCTACAGAAAATATCTTCTATAGCTCCTTTAGGTTTGATGGTCTCCACAGCTACTGTTTACACCCTTAAAAATCTGTGTTGCCTTCACCCAAAATGGTAGCTCTGTGTGTTCTCTTTCAGAGCACAATATTAAATGAGGCTGGCAAAAATCACTCTTTATGGACATGGTGATTATTAGAGCAGCATAGCATATTGGGTGATACTTCTGCTGAAATTTTTATTGGAAGTGTAGGCCAAACTGACAAGAGAACTATAATATAAACAGGACAAAGATTAAAGTTCAAGCTAATTTATATTTTCCCTTTTACTACACAAAAGAAGACACTTTAAGGCTTGAGTCTTATCAGAGTTGCTCTTGGATTTCTGTCCATAACTGTCCTGCCTTCTTCTTACTGTCATTCATTTACTCTTGTCTAGTTTACATGTAAAACTCTAGTTGAAATTATTGCAGAGGGAAACGATGTGCAAGTAGAAGGCTAAGTAGAAAAAGGAAATGTCTTTTTTGGTCGATGGACTGCAGGGGAGAGACAAAAGTGAATTGTTATGGATATTTCATGAAAGAGGTGATACATATACTTATGGGGGTTTGTTATAAATTTCCGTGCTCTGATCCTAAGGTGATGGTGGCAGGAAGGCAGCTGACACCTGGGGAAAGAATGAGCTAGTAAATATGATCAAGAGAAAGTAGACTCTGCTGAGACCAGTACAGATGCAAGGCCCCCAAGGAGCATCTGTTCAGTCCAGAGGAAATATCTTTGCTTAAGATATTAAGTCCTGGTAGGATAAGCATATAACTAATTGCATAGAGGTTAAGATTAGCCTAGCTGACTTGGGATACATAAAGCAAATAAGAAACACTCTAGGTGCTGAATGTTCCTATGCGAAATCTACTCTCCTAGGATTATTCCTGGCATAGTTCACTCTTTTATCTATGTTTTCAGGCTTCTTTTATTTTTTTCTCTCTTATTTATGACTGTGAATGGTGCCTCTGTGGTGCATTGACTTTGACCAACATATTGTTCAAATCCCATGCAATCTACCTTCTCACTATTCTAGTTAAGTACACAAAAATAAAAATTATCAGTATAAAAATAAAATCGGCGTAAAAATAAAAATTTATTCATATGCCTGGAGATATATACACACATCTAACTCTATTTCTGTATCTTTATCTTTCTTATTTTAAAACAAGATTTATTTATTTATTTGAGAGAGAGAGGGAGTGTGTGCTGGGTGGGTGCAGAGGGAGAGGGAAAAGGAATCTTAAGCAGACTCCATGCTGAACACTGAGCCTGAACACTCAGATCACAACCTAAGCAGAAACCAAGAATCAGATGGTTAACTGACTACACCACCCCGACGTGTGTATATTTACCTCTCTAAGATGGATATATATCTACATAATCCACAATAGTGTATATGGTGTGATAACTGTTCTCCACAATGACATGTTTTTTCTAGTAAGCTGTTGTTGTGCATACTTGGTTTTATTTTTATTTTTTTTTCAGTGAAAATATCTTCAGCCTATTCCTGTGTGATGTTATTCAATGAATTTCTTGTCACCTTTGTACAAGGTCACTTATTTGGGATCAGCTTTTTGTAAAATATTTTTCTAGTCCAAGATCTGTGTACTTTGATAGACTGAGACTTAGCATAAAACTACGTTTCATGGAAAGAGTTTTTCTTACTATGAAAAGAGCTAAACAGTGTTTGATCTTACATTATTTTACTGTCTTTGCTATACCATGGAGGTTTTGCTCTGGCATGATAATTCACTAAATATTTCAACTTTATTTAAAGTGATTTGGGGACTTTAAGCCACAGGAAACAGTTGCTTTGTCTCTAGGCATAATGTTATTGAAATGTGGATGCTTATGATTATTCTTAGTTACTGATTATATCATTTTAATAGTTAATATAGTTTTTAATTTTATTCTGTGCTATCTACATTATGATGGTTGCCATTAAATGGTAATTATTAAGGGTTTCCATTTGGAAGTTTATAAGTATTTAGGCAAAACTATTTGAATGCCACTCTTATTCTCAAGAGGTTTATAGTATTAAAAACAGATGGTATTAATTTCTACAATTAACAGCAAACAAGATAATCACACAACATGATAACAGTATTACAAATGGAATGGTGAATACTAGGGTTCTTATGCAGGGGTTATATAAAATGGAAATAGGATATAAACTAGGTAATAAGTGACAGAAGCAAAATTTCTCTAATTGCAACAACATGTATGACAAACTTAATCTTTTCTGATTGACATCAGTTGCTCTGATCTAAATGGTCATGCTGTGATCCACATGGGTCAGATAAGTGAGAAAGCCAAAGTGATCCCATCAACACTGACTCCTCCTGTGGATAGAGAAATATAATCAGATAAGGTTTATCATAAAGACATTTTGAGAGAACTTTGAAAACAAGATATTTTGGGCATGGAGGTCATAACTTGCATAAATAACAAAAGAAGGTACCCTGGGTTGTTTTTGTTTTGTTTTAGTACTCTATTCAGGGTGGTTCTCAGTTGACCTCAGATTTTCCAACAGAGGAACACAAACCTATGTTTGCATTTTATAAGGACCTAATGACATTAATTGGGCCAAGAGTAGAGATTTGAATAAAATGGGGAATTTAATATTCCTTTTCCAGAAAACTGAACTTAATACTAAGAATATATCTGTCCCTTCATGTTGTTGCTTAGTAACATAAACTTGGAACCATTGAAGTACCATCTTCTGCCTGACAGGCACACCAAATACTAGAGAAATTTTGGAGTGAGCTGGGAGTATAGAGAGCTGTGGAGATGAGAGATTAGTATTACTGCAAGTGCCTGACCTCTTTACATTTCCAGATTTCATTCTTCTGCCATCTTACCACATTCCTTCCTTTTTGTTTCTGAAGAAAAGTAACTTAGTTGATGTCTTACAACAAAGAGTCCCAATTACAGATGAAGTAAGTGCATAAGATGGTTAAAGGGAGTGGGCAAGGAATGTGTAGAGAAAGGGGCATATGGTCATAATATAGTCCAAGCTCCAGGCACCATATTTATTTCTCATTTACTTTCTAAGTAACACTTACTTAAAATGCCACTGCATTGTGGTTCTGTCTTTATAACTATATTATCTACAAATATTAGATTGAGGAAATCAAAGCTCTCTCTATATATAGATAGATATGGCAAAGAAACATTTTACTTAGCATTTCACAGGCTGTCGTGTGATACAATTAGACTTTGCAAACAACAGCAAAAGATTTGGCAAGGGATGCACATGCTCATGCACTTAAGTGTTAACATCAGAATCAACTCAAGCTCCCAACCTCTTCCTCATCTACTACTCTATTAGTACTTCAACTGCATGGAGTTTTGTGACTAAAATATTTTGATCGCTTTTCTATGGATAAGATTACCCCTTGCTGCACTTTTAGTGCTCTTTCCTGCTTGAAGTGACAAATGATGTGCAAAAACTCAAATATATGGTTTACAGGCACTCAGCAATGAATAAACCTTCTAGTAGAATGAGGAGTAAAAATTTCACAGAAGTCATAGGAAAAGGCTTGGCTATGGAATTTAACAGACTTAGATTCCATACTTACCAGCAATGTGACCCTGTGGGAGTTACTCAACCTTCTGATCCTCACCTTTCTCATCTGTAACTGGGGGCAATATTGTTCATATGGGAGTGCTATTAGGATTATAATGAAGTAACAGATGTAAAGTGTAGGACAAGGACTCCGTCACATCAGAGACACAAACACAATGAATACTATTATTGCTTGTTAGAGGGAAATCCCTTAACACCCTGATTCTGAACTTAGTCACGTTACTGATGACCCAAATCCATTTGTACTCCTTACGTACGCAGAAGCTTTCACACTTTATTTCCAGCAGCAGAGCTGCACTCAGGTAATAACTCAGCTAAAGAGATTTTTTTTTTCCCTTGAATGAATTATGCTTCTGGTGTGCTAAATTTTCTCAAGGCAGTCAACCATAAAAATTATATTATGTATTTCTCTTGTGTAACTTGTGTGAAAGTAGAGTTTGTCAAAACTGGCTGCTCAGCATTTAATGAGACCCTCCACTGCATTTGATCCAGAGTCAAGCTGTATATAAAGAGGGTAAACAGGAAGGTTGGAGAGGGAAGCTAAAACTAACAAAATACGGCAATAAATAATAAGAGGTGTATTTTTTTAATCTAAAATAAGAAATTGGTGGAGAAAGTCAACTAATTGTTACCTTTTTTTTTTTAAATACATGAAAGGTGAATTTGTTTTGCATGTGCCAAGACCTAAAATTAGGGAACTTCATTTCCATTGAAGTCCTCATTGGTGAAATATGAAGCAGATGTCTCCCTGACCTCTACCTAATTGAACAGGAATGCCAGGGGGAGGAAAATCATCAATCTCTTGATTGTCTAGGAGAAGGTCCTGAGGATTTTCAACAAATGATTCTGTTATATAGAGACTATGTAACAAGATTATATAAAATTGAAAAAAATAGTAGTATCTTTGCCTTTTGTAAATCTAGGTTTAGGTCATATGGGTTTTACATTGAAGATAAAATGGTACTATTTAATACTGTCAAAGAAATTTTGCTTTCTTTGACTTTTATCTATTGCAATGTTAAATGGTATATCCTTACATTTATTCAAAGGTAATTCAAGATTCTGAGCTCATCTTATATTCCAGCTGCCTTGATTTGAGGGTGAAATTCTTATCCAGGGTTCCTCCAATTCTTGGCTTTGAGACAGAATTGCAGTGCATACCAGAGTATTTCTGAGTGAGCCCCTGCCTTTTGCAATCATTTTAACTTATAAACACCATTAGCACAGAACATGTTGCACTGCATCAGGATGACCATCTGCTTTGTCTACTCAATGAGAAATGATACTTCTTACTGCTTGTTTTATCCTGAGTGCCCATGACCACCTTCGGTATTACTCTTTAGTACATTAACTAACCACTCCTTCCCTGGATTGTTGAATCACTCTCAGAAAGGTTGCCTCACCTTTTATCTTGCTCTCCTTCACACAAAAATGATCTTTATAATCAGCAAAAATATGGTGTCTTTTTTTTTTTTTTTTTGCACACATTTCTATAATGGCTACCTATTGTGCAGGAAAAACAGAATCAAATCTGCATGAACTCTTATATAAACTTTGTTAATAAGAGCGACCATATTCTAATTTTTGCATTTAACTGTGTTTTAGTAATGTGAGGCCTGTATCCCTCGTATCTCTCAAGGTTTGTGGCACATATTAGTTGGATTAATAACTAAATAGGGAAGTAAATTAAATGACAATACAGAAGTTGTGGAAGCTCAGGACAAAGTCCTGAAAGGCAGTGTTCTTCAGCATGGCCAGAGAATTATCCTTGTTCACATTATGTGTTAAAATCAAGTTTCAAGGTCTGAGGCCAGAATCCAGGTCTCTGTGCAGTAACATAAATTGCCAAGTTAACACTTTCTCTAATGATGCTTATGGTTGCTATAGCTTGAGAACCACAGCCTTAGGCTGTAGGATGAGTAATGAGTGTGAGGTGCATATTGCAAGAATGGAATTCTATGATGTTGAACTTAGTAGCTCCTGAAGGCCCTACATCATAGGGCCATGCATGAACTATTCTGAAGGCTAGTAACAAACGCAAAAATGCTCTATGAAACATTCGTAACAGTTATTTATGGTCTGTGTACTGAGTTGCATTGTAAATTTTATTTCTTACTATGGGTTATAGTAAAAGATATTCAAAAGTCCTTGTTGTAGTGAAATATGTAATATAAAACAATATAATTTTGAAATCTATATGTGGATATTTGTGCATGCTTTTAAAGAGGGTGAGCACAAATCTTTAAAACTGGGTCTGGGCTGGAGGGAGCAGGGGTGGGTGGTTCAGTTGGTTAAGACTTAGACTCATGATTTCAGGCTGAGGTCATGATCTCTGGGCGTCAAGATAGAGCCCAGCCTTGGTCTTGGGTCCCTTTGGGCTCCCAGCTCAGCGGAGAGTCTGCTTCTCTCCCTTTCCCTCTCCCTTTGCCCCTCCTCTTGCTCGTGTGCATGCTCTCTCTCTCTCTCTCTCTCTCTCAAATAAATAAATAAATAATCTTTAAAAAATAAAATAAAAAGTGAGCACAGCAAAATTTGGGGCAGTACATAGTTGCATCTCTTTTGCACTAAGTCAAGACCTGGAGAAGGTGTACATACTGTTGCAGTGCTGAATCATATGAAGCTGTGGATCAAGGTCATGTTCCACATAAATTAGAAACCTCAGTGCATTTCCCATCTGCTAAATCTTCAGGCTTCAACAAATAAATATATTGATGGAAGACAGAGTGGTAGGATGACCAATTAATTCATCCTCATTTTTCTGGGACTTTCCCCATTTTAGCACCAAAACTCTCATGTCCTGACAACCCCCTCAATTCTAGGCAAACTCAAATGATGGTCACTGAATGTGTAGTAAATTTTCTAAGCTATTTCTCTTACACAAGTTTTTACTTGAAATTCCACCATGAATCAGTTGCAGTCCAATTGCTTTACTCTAAGTGAGGAGAGCTGGTAAGGTTTTGCCCAACCACTCCGACCCCATCATCTCTAGCTGTTATCCAAGGACTCCATGAAACACTGCAATTACAACATAGCCTCCCTGCCTTCGTTACCTTAATGGTTAGGTTTCATTGAGTATGAGCATTTTTCTGATCCTCAATTTCCTTACCTGTAATATGGAAATAATATTCTTCTTACAAGTTGGTCTTGATATTTAAATTTCTCCTACTTGAGGCTAAATTGATTTTCAGATTTCTTCTACAGTAGTACACATCGTAATGAAATTAGTGCTTTTCAATGGAAAGAGATCATTATGAAGGACAATCACACCTGCTAAGTCACCTGCCTTGCATGGATAGATTTATACAATAGTATTTAGAGAGTGAAATTTAAGTAACAAATGTAATGGAAATACAAATGCCAAAGACTTGTAGTAGATGCTTGCATTTTAATGAGTGGATGGATGTTGAGCAGACACCAATAAAAAGACCAGAACTCTTTTTAAATATTACACAGCTAAGGAAATAAAAGTGACTAGGTGAGCAAACTTGGACCAAATCCTAATAAAAAGTTTCATTTCACCCATAAGTTTGAAGATGTGTGGTTTTGGTGTTGAGATGTATATTTGTTACTCATCAGAGTTGTGCTACCATGGGGAAAATTGTCATTACCTTTCTACTACTATTTTCAAAAATGCAAATAATCTGAATTGGTATCACAAATTTGCACATTGATATATATTGTTAGAACGAAGAATTTACCAATATGTTTAACTGCACAAGAAAAATTCCAAAGTGATTCTTAGTGATTACAAGTTTAATTTCTTAAAAATTTAACTGAAATAGTTGTAATTCCAGAGCATACACTTGTTATCTTTCCATAGATAAGTATTATTTTATTAGCTTAAATATTATATATATGTTCATGTCAAACTCTCAGAATTCTTTTTATACACATTAATATTTATTTTAAACTAGTTTAAATTAAAATAAACTCTCAGGAATCTGTAATCCAGAACTGTGGTTCATCTTGACTCTTCAAGGTGGAATGTGAGCCTGATGAGGAGAATATTCACCATGGAACTAGCAACCATTTTAATCACCCTCCTCTCAGAAACATCTGGCTGAAGCCCAGATACTTTAGGCCTATGTTTAAAATGGGAATTGATTCCTGGAAAGAAACCAACTCCATCCACGATAAAATCCAGTGCTTTGTGGATGAATTCAATTAGTGTCCCCAATTGAATACAAGGAGAAAAGATAAACCTGTGGTTATGGATATGGCTCCACAATCAAATAGAATTTTGCCCATTGCAATCAAATGGTTTAATAGCCTTTCCAATTAAATAAATTGTCAGCTGCAGGAACATTTTGAGACTTGTTTAAAACTGTTTCTAGGGATATACTTTTGGGCCAAATTAATTTTACTTATGGTTCTTGCAGTTGTGTGGTACTCCTTGTAATTCATGGATGCCTACATATCATTCTTCAGCTTATTCTCAATGTTGTATCTGAGAATGACTTTCTGCAGCTCTCTAGTATTCCACCAGGATTCTAGACAAAGGACAGTTAATCTGTGTCAATTTGCAGACAGTCAGTGGGTTACTTTTCTCCCTGCGTTCTCTCTGCTAATAGTTGCTTGGACAGTGAGTCCTGCCCTAATGAGATTTTCCTAGACAACCTGACTTGCTGGCAAGTCTCAAGGGCAGGGGCGAGGAGATTATAATATTTTGGGGCTTCAATGTAGGTCACAGTGATGGATTTTAAAAAGTGATCTCACAAAAGGAAAACATAATTTAAAATTATCTGCCCTTCACTTTGAATATGCCAATGTCTTCTTCTTTAAAAAAATTACATCTGGGCTTAGAAATGAGAGCAGCATGTCATTTCCTTGAAAAAGAATAAGGATCTGTACAGAGTGAATAAATTATTATGGTGGTAGGGGTGTACTAAAAGGAATATAATAGTGTTAGTGGAGAAAGCAAACATGTAGGCAGGGTGATGAATGAGTGCTTTATACATTGAATCACATTTGGCTTTTGACACTGACCAAAATTAATTCTTCAAAAAGTTCAAGCTTTCTTCATCAGTTTACCTCTTCCTTTTCTTCTTAACAGACCTTCCCCATCCCTCCTATGCAACCTCCCCCACCACATACACACTCATACACAAGGCAGCTATAGGATGACTTGAGATCAAATAAAACCAACTAGAGCAAAGGACTCAAAAATAACCAAACAGATTTCTTGATTTTATTAGAAAAAAATTTTACACGTAATTTAACAGCCTCTCTTTTAACTATTTCACACAGTATTTAAGAGAACATGAAGGGGTGCCTGGGTGGCTCAGTTGATTAAGTGTCTGCCTTCAGCTTAGATCATGATCCCTGGGTCCTAGGATTGAGCCCTGCCTCTGGCTTTCCTGCTCAGTGGGGAGTCTGCTTTTCCCTCTCCCTCTGCTCCTCCCCCTGCTTTTGCTCTCTCTCTCTCTCAAATAAATAAAATCTTTAAAAAAAGAAAAAGAGAACACTATATTCTCTTGAAAGGAACAAAAAAGATAATGCAATCTATCATTTATTCTAGGGTATCTTGCTCAATCCACACATCGTTCTTTCCGTATTTATTTCACTCTATATAGTACTGGCTTCTCATTCATAGGACCTTCAAAGTTTCACCTTCAGAACCACTAGCCCAAGACAAATTGGCACAGCAAGAAGTGATAGTTGCTCTGCGGGACTCAAGAGGAAAAATATACATTATTTCTTTCTAATCTGCTAAAGCACATTTGACTTGATTCCCATGTCGATTTTCATTTTGACAAGATAGATGGCAAAGGAAGCACAATTGTATAGATTTGCACATTTATTCCCATTTTCAAGGCACGAGTGGAGAAATCTTTCCTGGTTGATGACTTAACGTGTCCTGTCACTCTGTTCTTAAGTCTGAACATATTTGGAAATCAGGATGCTATAATTTGCCATTGCAGTATCCCATTAACTCACTGGGCTGAGCAGTACTTTGAAGTGTCAAGGGCAAAGAATTCTAATTCAACTGCCACCGATTTGTTACATCCACCTATGAGGCAAGGCACACTAATGCTGGGGGGTTAATTTTAAAAACTACCTTCAAGTTCAGGGAGAGATGAGCACATGTAGTAGGAGGGATGGATTTGTGAGCATCCCTTGCCACTTTCTTTACCCATTGCAGCTGAGGCATGTGCTGACAAGCTTTCTGCTATTAGAACTGGGAAAGTCTGGCACTGGGGAAGATTTTTGCCTTTATGGAGTCATATAACATATGTCTTAATGTCTTACATGATCTGATTATTTGGTTATCAGGGAAACTTTGATAACCAAAAGAAGGGAATGGAGTTTTAAAAATTATTTTTCACAAATCTGCCCCTTATGCAGGCCAAAAAAAATGAAATTGCTCACTCTTAAAAAGCCTGTAGACTATGATCCAGTACATTTTGAAAAAACAAAAACAAAAGCCTCAGCCTGTGGTTTTGTATTTGGGAAAAAATATTCCATTTTCTCAATTCAAAAATCTAAATTTCTTAGGTAATGCATATTGCATAATAGTGGATTCCATTTTTTAAAGGTGAGAACTACTTCCACCTTTGTTTTATTGGACCCATGGGTTCTGCTTATGAGATATCACACCATACAATGAATCACTTATGTAGAGCATATGCTAGCTACATCCTAGAGGATGGCACACTGTCCTCACTGGTTATCACATTCAAGCTGGCCTCTCAAAGGCATCTTCAATAGGTTTTTACATCGTTCCACCAGCAAGCTTTCAGCCACTAGATTCTGACCACTAAATTCTTGTGGCTTCATGCCTACTCCTGTGCCACTAATCATCATTGGTTACTGCACCTCCTTTCCTGTAGAGTAGGTCTGTTGGTCCAATGTCATAGCATGTAAGATTGCTTGTCAGTAGATTAAATACCCAAATATTATGTTGACTGAAGCTCTGCAAGCAAGAAAGGCAAACTTATGTCTAATATATGTATTAGGTCCAATTAAGATAAGTCGCTGATCTTTCCAGAGTAGAAGGGATCCAGTTAGACTACTTGACATCAAGAGGCTGATTGATCTCAAGAGGCAGCACTGTCTGCTTTTGTCAGCAGCTATGCTGTTGTGCTTGCACACAGTTTCCATCTCTGCCACAAAGACTATTCCTCAATGACTACTCCATTCAAGTGCCTATTGTTTTTTTTTTTTTTTAAGATTTTATTTATTTATTCATGAGAATACACAGAGAGGAGAGAGAGAGGCAGAGACACAGGCAGAGGGAGAAGCAGGCTTCATGCAGGGAGCCCGACATGGTATTCGATCCCGGGTCTCCAGGATCGCGCCCTGGGCCAAAGGCAGGCACTAAACTGCTGCGCCACCCAGGGATCCCTCAAGTGCCTATTGTACCAGCACTTTGGCAGCCAATGACAGAGACAGATGGATGTCAACTGACCAAGTCATCCTGTCTTCCTGGTTGTTTGGTGTCTTTTCTCTGATAGGCACTCTCAGATAGGTCAGTGATGTTTGTTCCTGATGTGTCTTTTTCCAGGGCACTAAAAAACCCAGACCAACTGGTTTGTCATCACTGTCTGAGTCCACATATATTCTAATAGTAGATTTCATTCACCACAATGTCTAACTTCATCATCCAGGGATGGATGATGCCATGGTTTTGGGATCATATAATTCACTTAGCTATTTTATTTAATAGCCACAGACTATAGGTATAAACCATGCTGGCAATCTTGCTACCCACCGTTGGTGAAAAAGAAAGTGAAAGGAAAGAGGATGGTGGACTATGTGAAAATCTTTCACAACTCCAGAAATTACCTTCAAATTATCAATATCAAACTTAAATTAATATAACCCATTTTATTTACACTGTCACTATGTATAAGAGAGTCTAGCAAAATTTAGGAAGGAATCAAACAATTTATGAGGCATGATGCCTACCATCATAAAGTTGACAAAGTTGAAGGAAACAAAAATAAGTAGTCACATACACACAAATATAAGCAAGACAAATTCAAAGAGATAATTATGAGGGTGTGGAAGAGCATAAAGTTATATAGCTGAGGAAATATAACTAGAATAACAATTATGAGCAGATATAAAACTTGCCACAACATACAGAGACTTCTTGTATGGTCAGCTTGTGCTAATGTCAACATCTTTAGTAACAATGGTACATTTGTCAAAACTAAGAAATTGGGGATCCCTGGGTAGCTCAGAGGTTTAGCACCTGCCTTTGGCCGGGGCGTGATCCTGGAGTCCCGGGATCAAGTCCCACCTACGTCGGGCTCCCTGCATGGAGCCTGCTTTTCCCTCTGCCTGTGTCTCTGCCTCTCTCTCTCTCTCTCTCTCATAAATAAATAAATAAATAAATAAATAAATAAATAAATAAATAAATAAAATCTTTAAAAAAAAACTAAGAAATTAACCTTGGTGCATTACTTTTAACTAAACTAGAAACTTTATTTGGATTTCATTGGTTTTTTTTTTACCAATGTTCTTTTTCTGTTTTAGAAATTGATCCAGAATACAACACTCTATTTAGAATATAAATATTTTTAAGTCATAACTTCCATCCTCAATTATAATCTTTGATAGAGGTTGTGTGGTAAGGTAGAATTGAGTTCTAGAGTCAAAAATACCTGGTTTCAGCTCTTCTTTTGCTAATTATCTTACAACTAACTGTTAACACTAGCCATGAAACTTAACCTTTTTAGTCACAATGTGCTCGTTAATGAAATGGGAATAATAACAGTACTGACTTCTGGGTTGTCATTTTAAGTAAGGAAGTGTATTTAAAGTGCTTAACTGGTGTTTGGACCTAACATGTAATGACTGTTGGCAAATATAATGTTTGATTATATTAATTCACTTAAAAAATAGATGTGTTAAAGTGAAATAAACCCAGAGATTTAAAAATATTTAATATGATGCAAGAATGGCAGTGTATTTTAAATGTCAAATTAACATTATATGTTCTAAAAGCTGGAGTTCAAAATAGAGACAAAGTTTTGGATTGGGATACACAAGAAAAAGGGTTGAATGTTTTAGATGTCCATTTCAAAGAGCACAAAATAAATCTGAAGAAGGAGGAGGAGATGGGTTTAACAATAACAATGGATTTAATGAATGTGAATAGTTATGGGGAGGCTAAAGAAGGAAACTGGGATAGTTGTGATGGACGTTCATTATCAGAGTAAGAAAATTAGACAATTCTTTAGGCCATTGAAGATTTGGTTCCACAAAAGTATGGTTTCATGAAGTAGACAGAATTTATTGGTCATAGGGTGGGTCCTTTTGGAAGCACATTAACTCTCGTTAATGGCCCATTAGGAAGATATGTGAAATACCACAAAAATTTTAGGCTGTATTACAGGATTCCTAGATATGTGGACAGGTACTTAATTTACACTTAAACACATTTGGAATGTTATTCTTTGGAGCTTTTAAAAGTAATTTTAGCTCCTGTGCAATAATCACATGAAACATTTCTGGATCAATTTTCATTTGGAAACCACCCACTTGGTTAATTGCAGATAGGAGGGTGAAAATTCTCAACAACTTATTGAAAATATAAGCTATTTTGGTCTATATCCTTGTGGGTTAATATGAGAAGCATTTATCAAGATTTTATTGGCATTGTCTCAGTCATGACTTTCATATTTATTGTTTTAGGTGCAACAGGAATTATTGCACATACTCCAAGATTTATTTGTGAATATTTTCCATAGATCCACAGTGTAAAATAGTGATATGAAATACTAAGGAGAATTCCTCTGGACTTGGTGTCAAAAAGTTCATGTCCAGGCTGTAGGACTTTTAAATTATCATCCACATGACTTGGACAACTCTTAGAATTTCTGGGCTATATTTTCTTTAACTAGAAATTGTGATATATAACAACAACTTCTCAAACTTAATATAAGGATCAAATCAAATACTGAATGCAGGAGTATTTTGTAAATTGCAAAAACTTATAAAATATCAATCGTTGGTTTATTATACTCTCCAACTATTTCAATATGCTAGAATTCCCATGGTCAGGGTTAAGAAAGGTGAACAATTCATGTCTGTGAATTTCGTTGTATCAAATACCTTTTTACTTTATTTCCCACCATTTGTCATTTATGTTGTGAAAGAGGCAAAGAAATACCATGAATTTTACCCTGAATACTTTTTTCCTCTGGATCCATTTCCAAATAACAAAAGTGTAAAGTAACAAAAGGGGTAAAATACTGGGAAAAAATGTGAAATTAAATGACTTACCTGTCAGGATAATGAACCATTTAGTCTTCTTCCCATTGAACTGACTACGGTATCTTTCTTTTTACCCTTAGGTTCAAAACATACCCTTTTTTCATTTCTCATAAACATTCTCTAATGATGTCCTCAAATGAGAGAAAGGATTATAAATGAGGTAGAGAGTCTGACTCATGAAGAGAAATGAAGAGCTCTTTAAAATATATATATACTTCTAAAGAAATGGATTCTATAGTCAGACAGTTGTCCCCAGTTCCCAGAAGTTCAAACCCAGTGATTAGCAAGGAGAGCCAGATGTGATAAATAGGTTTGTAGAACCTCTTGGTTTTGGTGAAATTTTTTCAAATGATTAAAATGGCTCAATGAAAATCACATGCAAAAGGGTGAAATATAATGACTATCTGATCTGTTAAAAGGAAAAAGCTTTTAAAGTAATCGATCTTTTCCACAACAATTTATGTCATAGCCTCTTGAGATGATCCCATCTTAAATGGGGAAGTGACAAAGAAATATATATCTAATATACTTGTTCAATGGATAGATTTTCAGTAGCCTAAGAAAATGCTTTTGAGAGCTTTCATTTTTAAAGGAGACTACACATTAGATCCTTGTGGATGATCTTATGTTTAGTTTTAGCCTTGTTATTGGAAAGGATTAGGAGGTAGGGAATTGAAACCAACACTTTTTTCTTCAGACTTGATGGGCAATCATGTAGCAATCATTTAACCTTCATGTGCTTCATTGCTAGCATCTCTCAAAGGAGTACACTAATGTATGTCACACTAATGCTTGCCATCCATCTATTTCATGGACACATTACAAGGGTTAACTAATAAGGCTGATAAGCACTTTGCAAATTCAAAGCAAAAAGTAGAAGTGCTAAGTAAGCTAAATAGAAAGAAAAAAACCCACCTGATGGTCAACTGATTTGAATTTTCACTGATTAATGGATTTCATGAATACTTTCTTCTATTCTCTGCAATAAAGTCAGGTCATTTTATTTTTTTAAACTTATTTTGAAGGTGTAAGGAATGAACATTGCATGCATGATTTCTAATGTGAAAAAATGTTTCATATTGCTCAGGTGTTTTAGTTTTCAAGATATACTACAGTTCTGCATCACTTTTTATATAGACATTACAAGTTGTTTTTTTTAGTAACTCTGCTGTAATATTATCTTGTGGTGGAATATGTCATAATGGCAGAAGTGTAAAATACTCTAATTGGTCAGAAAACTAGGAGAGCAAAGATTAAGATTCCCTTGGCTTCTGAAGAAATATATCTCAACCATGAGAAAGATCAACTCAGAGGGAAGGGGCATTTTTTTTTTCCATCTTGGATTAATATTCAGCCCTAGCCATACCTACTTCAGCTGTCAGGAAGGAGACTAATTAGTGCCGGTGATGATGGGAGTTTTTGTGATGCCAACTTTTGTCTTTTAAGAACTGGATTAAACTCAAAATCATTTCCCACACTCTGCAAAATGAAATGCTTTAACTATGTCTCAGGAAAGTCACAGATGAAATCATTTCCATCAGACGTTGACATTATAGCTATAACTAGAGGTGGACAGTGAAGTACAAAGTAGGGTAATCATATAGGATAATACGTACCGATCAAACTTTGCTCTGCATATCAGTCAGCTTGGGCTACCATAACAAAATACCGCGGACTAGGTGGCTTAAACAACAGACCTTTATCCTCTCACAGTTCTAGAGGCTAGATAGAAATCCGTGATCAAGGTGCCAATAAATTCAGTTTCTGATGAGAGCTCTCTTCCCTAATTCTAGACAGTTACTTTCTTGCTGTATCCTCACATGGCCTTTTCTCTATGATCATGTAGAGACAGAGCTCTGGGGTCTTTTTCTCTTCTTATAAGGACTTTGGTTCTATCTAAATAAGGCCTCCACATTTATGATTTCTTTGAACCCTAAATACCCCTATACAGTCCCTATTTTGAAACACAATCACATTGGGGGTTGGACTTCAAAATATGAATTTTGGAGAGATACAGTTTAATCCATAACACAATGACATGTCAGATAATTGAGACCTAAGTTTTCTCTACTTGACTATTCTAGATACTGCAGAACTATAACTATATACTTTATAAGTGTGTAGACTAAGCATAAAACACAATTCTCTCATATTAATTTATATATACAATGATGTTTATTTTATTTGAATGATAGTGATGTAGTTAGGAACAATATGTTAAAAGCAGACCATCTCCAATTTGTAAACAGTTGTTGAGAGACAGTAAAACTGTCCCTTATCCCTCTAAGGATCAAAGAGCTAGTTGGAAAAACTGAGTAATATGACTGTTAACTATACAGGTGTCAAGTATGTGGGAGCTCTGACTTGCATTAAGTGGCTTCCATGAGGAATCCCAAGGGGACATGAGCTTATTCCTTATTTTGAGCTTTGCTCTTTTGCTCTCTATCACCAGTGTAGGGATATTTCAGTAGGTGTATAAGCTCAAAATGTCCTGTCTGTAATGATCACATAATAAGCCAGCTTCACTGAGCTACTTTAGTACTTGTTAGAACAAAATAAAGCATAGCTTAAGAGATAAAAATTAAAAGAATATGCATAAGAAGGCACTATGTGATATGAATAGCTACTAAAAAACTCAACTTAGCAGAGAAAGTATTATATAAACCTGAAAAGTATTGATCCTTTGAGTTATTATAACAAGACAGATGGACTGGAACTTGGCTATATGAACTCAGGAATGGCAAAGAGAAGAAATATCTTTAGATGGATAGGAACATCATTTCAAGGTCAGTGGCAGGGGTATACTTTGCTTATCCAGACTATCAACTTACTTTTCCTGTATTCTGTGGTTCTGCTTTAAGACAATAGTGGTAGGAGTAATGATCTCAAGGGTAATCTGTTAAGAGATCTGGTTACTTAGAGAACTTTTGGACAAAATACTTGCTAAATTTATATTTATTAACTCAAAAGAATATTTTTGTGTGTGTGCCAGGCCATTCTTGAGGTCCTGAAGACATTAAAGAATGACACATATAGTAGGTCGCCTCATAAAGCAATCACTACAACTATACTTCTAAAAAGTGAACTTTTGTCTAAAATACAAAAAGTATATTATTTGTGACCTATGAAGTTTACACTTTGTTTTGTCTTGCTGTTTTGTACCTACCATTTACTTTATGTCTCTTGTACATCTTCAAGAAGCACTGGTTTTTCTCCAGCAGTTATGTTACAACCTATGAAAGGATCATTTTGCAGCTCAGCTGTACTCCTAGCACTGTCTTGAGAATGCAAGGAAAAGAGGCTCTTTTGTCCCCAAATTCATTTGACCCAACTCTTAATACCTTTCATCTGTCTATAATATTTTAAACTTTTTTAAGGAGTTATCATGCTTGTCTCATTTCATCCTCACAAGGGGTGAAGTTCCAAGGCCAAATTGTTCTCCACACTGCCAGCTGGCTCCTTGAATTTCTGGCTTTGACTTCCCAGTGTGCCACTAAATATTGAACAGGGAAGTTAAACAGGAACTTCCTGACACCATATTTCTGTCCCAGGCAATGGCAATTCATATCCTCCGACAATTTATTCTTCTTACATGTGAGCAGAGAAACAACTTTTTCTTATCAACAGTCCAGACTTAGATTTAATATGTCAGATAATCAATCTGATTAAGAAACACACATAAATGAATAATACGGCTTTAGAAATGATTCTATATTGAGGGATACAGCTTGTCAATTTTCTTATTACTCTTGCCTTTCTAAGGAAAGTGGTTTCCTGGACCTTCATTTGCCATTAGGATGAATAAAGGCAGGCATCATGTATCACATTTCCAGGAAGCAGGTTGCCGTAACATATGGCAACATGCTTGGATGTCCTGGATGTCAGGAGACCAACCAGAAGGTCAGAAACTGAAAATTGTTTTGCAGAATAGTTTGAGTGACTGCCTTAAGGTTATAAAGGTAAAATGCTATCTATCTATCTATCTATCTATCTATCTATCTATCTATCTATCTATATAGTATATTTCAACCTTTAGAAGTGAAACTATAATGGAAATGAAAGTAGAGATAGCAGAGTATGACTTGCTCTTTGCACGTAGTATTTTAAGGGCTCCTCTGAAATTTTCAAAACTGACAAACATTTTATAGCATTTCAAGTGAAATAAAACATTTTCAAAGTTCTCTTTTTTTCTTAAAATTAGTGATATACGTGAATATATAAAACTTAGATTCTGCAATAAGTTAATTATTTTGTCAAGACAACTGAAGTATTATTAGTTTGTGTTGGGTGGCAGAAAATTACAAGATTCAGAGTAGATACATATTCAACGCCAGGGTACAAAATAGATGAAATATTTAATATTTTCAAAACATAAATGGCATAGAAATAGCCTTAAAAACAGAATATGCAAGACAGTATTTTTTCAGAGTCTCTCAATAAAAATGCCATGAAATCAGAAATTGGGAGCAAATGTATATGCTATCTCTACATTGGATGCCTACTATGTAAACTCTCCATGATATCAAATTAAGAAATGGGGCAGGGAAACATCTTTCTTCCAATTCTTGGTGAAAGTGTAAATAATGATACTGTATTGGAATTTAACAATAAATATTGAGAGTTAAAAACATGACTATAGTCTGACACCAGGAATCATGCTTTCAAGAAACTAATAATAAAATAATCCAAAATATAATTAAGAAGTGAAAGCCTTCTACGTATCTGACAACAGGGAATCAATCAATCAGCACTTTATATTACATATATACTATATACACATATAGCACATAACATAATTATAGATATAATTATACCTAATTAAATACTATATGAAAATATCTTTTTGAAACTTCTAATAATATGACCAAATGCTTTTAACATAAGTATTTACAAACCTATTGAAAATAAGATTGCATGAATAATATGACTTCAAATACAATATTTTAATAATTTATATTTGTGGCAATGGAATAACAAATGACTTTTGAAAGCCATTATGTTAAACTTTACTCTTAAAGCTTTTCCAATAACTTAATTTGTAAAATACTTTAAAGTTGTCTGGAGAAATGGGTTTTCATGTAAAGAAATCCTTGGAGAGTTACACTTAGGAACAGTGAAGCAGTGAGAGTAAAGATGAGTCATTCTAACATATATTAAGTAAGTAGACTTCTGAAATATTGCTTTAAATCCTATAAGATGCTTCGGGAATTGTACTTATTAGCAGGGGATTCTCTCACAAAAGGGAGCAATAGTTCTTAGTGGCCCTTTTTTTCATATCATGTCTTTTTCAGAAATCACAAATGTATCAAAATTTGTGACTATGCCCTTACTTACTAAACGGTGATTATCTCTGAAGAATATTCTTGGTGGGGATATTCAGGGACTAAGCGCTCTTCACAATGCAGGGAAGAATTAGGTTGACTGGTTTTCTTTGCAATATTTTCTCAAAAAACTATCGTTTAGGCTTTTGAACATGAATCTCTTACCATATAGAAAAAATCTCTGATACTTCAACTGAATCATTTCACATTGTTAAATGACTCACAAACAACCAAAAGACTCACTAAACTGAGCTAGTTAATATTTGCCTTAATCAGCGAAGTCAGAAAGGTTTAGGATAGAAAAAGAGGATGTATGTGAATGGGAAAAAATGAGAAGCCAGGATTTACAGAGGGGCCAGACTGAGCTCCTTATCTGTGGTGGCAGAGGGACATCACCAATTAATTTAGACTGTTTTATATTTTTCTTTCTAAAGTGCTGCCACATTTGAATCTCTATGATGGAGAACAGATTGCATTAGCATTCTTACTGATAATAGATTCCACAGCCAAGCAAGGAAATTGAGAAGAGGTCACAAGGAAACCAATAAGAGTTGGTAAAGAATCCTAACATTAGGGGCACCTGGTTGGCTCAGTCGGTTAAGCGTCTGCCATCAGCTCAGGCCATGATCCCTGGGTCCTGGGACAGAGCTCTGCTCAGTGGGGAGTCTGAAGAATTCTCTCCCTTGCTCTCCCTCTCCTCCTGCTTATATGCACTGTCTCTCTCAAATAAATAAATAAATTTAAAAGAAAAGAACCCTAACATTAACAACAGTGGGAAACTATTATGACTTCTAATCTTGAAGCCAAGGAGGACCAATTTCTCGGGAATCAGAGAAAACTGACAGAGGAAAAGAGCCACCTGCTAGGAGACAGAAGCTGTGCCCCGGGTAGGAGGAACATTGTCAACTGCTGTGAGGTGTCCAGAAAGCAGCCAGCATGATGGATAATCTGATATTGCTGTCCTCCTTGCCTCTCATTGACTAAATCCAAGTTCAAGAGAGACTCTATTGATAAAATCATAAAGGTTAGTCTCAAGGTCACAGAACAAGATGCAGAGAAGATCTGAAAAACACAAATTATTCAGCCTAAAGATATATTTAGTGATGACATCTTTTAAATTTAATCCTCACTCTCTTTCCTGGGTCTAGGTTACAACTATAGATATTAATAAAAATTGAGTATTTTAACTGTGAGCAAGGAATAATAGAAGTCTGTGGGAGAGCAGGACCTCAGTGGGTAAAAGAAAGAATAAGAACAGGGACACACATGAATGACAACACCTTTATGCTGTGGCAGAAGCCAATTATTCCTGCCACCAGTCCATACTGAAAACAGTACAAAAGATGGTGGGACATAGCCAGGCCTGCTGAGGTCGGTTGTCCCATCCCCGCAGCCCCCACATTAATGCACCTCTGATACCCTTGCAGATAGTCACATATGCAGTTCTCTGCTGCCCTTCTCATGATTGGTTTCTTGAGCTGTTTTTCCTTCTTTGTTTACACGTTTACACATACTTTACATTGTACGATAATAAAACCAAGAGCCAACCCTGAACATCTTGACGGTGCCTGACGGTGTAACCCCTTCAGGCCGTTCTTTGCTCCAAGATACTGGACTCTGAGTCACCATTTCATCTCTCATCAGAATGCACCACATGGCAAAAGTCTTACAAGAGGGTAAAAAGTAGCTGATATTTCATCTATTTCAAGAATCCTGAAGGGAGATTAGATCTTTCTGGTTAGAGGTGAGTCAGAAACCGATGGGAACTTCTTCATAGAGACTTGGTGAGATTCTAAACACAAGCAGAGTAACTTTAAGGCCCATGTGACAAAATGTGGCTAAAAGTTGGGGACTGTGACATTCTCAACCTCCTTTCTTGGAGTCCAGATTAGAGACTATCATAGTCAACATGGATGGGGAGCTTTTCATGGCAAAGAGAGTAAGCAGTGAGGCTTCACCAGCAACTTACCCAAGGGTGTTTTAGAGCATGGTATAAGGAAAAAGGCAAATAATACTTGGTGACTGACTTCTTTTTCTTTTTTTTTTTTTTAATTAAAGATTATTTATTTATTTATTCATGAGAGACACAGTGAGAAAGGCAGAAACATAGGCAGAGGGAGAAGCAGGCTCCTGACAGGGACTTGATCCCAGGACCTTGAGGTTAACAAGATGAGCCAAAGGCGGATGCTCAACCACTGAGCCACCCAGGTGCCCCTGGTGACTGACTACCATACAGGGGCAGCAGCAAAGCTGCGACTCCAAATTAACTTCATTAAAAGTATGGAGAGATGGGTAGTTGAGAGGAGATGGGAGAAAATAAAGGGCAAGGTCCTTTCAGCCTCTTTGGGATTTCTGCCCTTGATCTTGAGTTTCCTGCTGACTGTAGCAGCAGCCAAAGGGCTGGTCCAGGCCTGGGGTACCACTTCAGCCAGAGAGGAGCTATGAGAAGAGATATTTGCAGTAGAAGAAAGCGATTTTCAACTTTGAACAATCTGTTGAAAATTGCTGTTTTAAAATGTTTTTCACTTCTAAATTTCCCTTTCAGCAGAGCTTTGGTTGTTTTTCCCATCTGCCTCTGACTAGATGCTAAGCCTTTGAGAGCTCATATATGGCAGTCCCAGTAACAGCATGGGGATATTTTGATGGGTTGTGATTTCCTAAAATCAGGCTGATATCACTCATGTTCCCATAATTCACTTATTTGCAATCAAATTGACCTTGTTTTCTGGTCCAGATTGGTGAATCTTAATATGGATAAACCTGCAGGACATTATGCTAGGTAAAATAAGACAGAAAGAGAAAGACAAAGGCTGTTTGATGTCACTTACATGTAGACTCTAAAAACAAAAACCAAACAAAAAATTTGCATAGAAACAATAGAATGATGGTTGCCATGGACTAGAGGGAGGAGGCAATGGATTAATAGAGATTAAAGGGCACAAACTTTAAGTTATTGATTTCAGAATAATAAAATATGAGGATTAAATGTATGGTGACTATAGTTAATAGTACAATATTGCATACTTGAAAGTTGTTGAAAGTAGATCTTACACACTTGCCTCCCTCGAAAAAGATGTTACCTCTGTTAACTATGTGAGGTGATCTTGATAATCATTCTACAATATGTATGCCTATCAAGTCATTGTGTTGTATATTTTAAATTTATACCTTTATAGTTGTCACTTATTCCTCAGTAAAGATAAAAAAAAAAAGATTGCTTAATCTTGGGATATACGGATATGATTTCTGTTATCATCCATTGTAAACTTAAAGTTTGGATAACATAAAAATTCTATAAAAAAAGCCCAGCCAGCAGGGCTATCCCTAAACACCCATTTCTATAAGTGACTTTGTAAACTAATGTGTTATTACCTTATTTGGGATGTGGTAATTCACAATACTTCTGTACTTACTATTTTTGGGGGTGTGGGGAGAAGGGAGGGACAATAGGGCTCTACAGTTTTCATATTTTCTGTGCTCTATAGAGGAATATAATAGAAATAGAAATTGAGATGGCACCCCTTGAAGAGAAATCAGCTATATTAACTTTATCATAACTTTGAAGCTAATCCTCATTGAAAAATTCTTGGTCATGTTTTTCATTGTATTGAGAAGCCAGGGATGAAAGAAGAAAATGAATGATAAGGCAATGCTTGGTGACTTTCTGAAATTCACTTAATTCATTGGTGAATATATTCCTTTTATCTTAGGCAAGCATATCAGAATCTATGTTTAGGTACTTAAACTGTAGGAGGCAGATCTACTCGACATATTACTAAAAGGCATCCACTGAACAGCCCAGATGATGGGTGTACTGTTTTCCCAATATAATTAATGAAGAACACGCTTGGCAGTACCGTATAAATCCATCAGCTCTGTTGTATCTTGGTCTCTGTCTTTGAAAAGGAAACATTTGAGTTCTTAGTATCATATACTTATTAAATGTTATTTTGAAATAAATATATTAATCCCTATAGTTTCACCACAGTAAAACTGTTTATTCTTTTATTTTTTTCTCCATAGATTTAATCGTGTTTGCCAAGTCCTTGTGTTCACTCTAACACAATATATGCTGTAAAACTGCTTTATTTCAAATTGGATATGACACAATAACAGGAGTAGAAGTGACTCAAAGTGGCCTTTGTGACATGGTTGGTTACTGGAAAAGGTAATTTATTTTAAATACTATTTTAAAAGCATTGATATGTAATGGAATATTTACACAAAATTAATAATTTTAAAAAGCAATTTTTTAAAAACACAATGGAAAAACAGTGACAAAGATGAAGGAACTTTATTAACGGTGTGTTGATTAGTGAAAATGGATCTCAAACTACAAGAAAGTTCAAGTTTTGAACACCAAATATATATTGATAGCCAAATCATTGTATCTCTCATTTAAATAAGGAAAAATTAAATTATATAAGGGAAATGAAGTTTGAATTCTGTTTTGTAGTTTTATGTGTAGGAGCAGTTTGGGAGCATAATTTAGTTTACTGTTTCTTACAGGTGTGTTTTCAATGTAACATATTCTATGTTGGGGCGTTAGGAAATGTTGATTTCCTAGATGTAAAGAATCCAAAAGACAAAATTAGCTAATATGTTATTGTAAAAGTCTATTTATATTAATGATGATGGAAGGTATCCTGAAGATATACAAAATATGAAGAATATATTGTTGTATATGGATCTTCTAGCTAATTGTGTCCCAAATCAAAGAATTATGTTAATACCATTGAGGCAGTTTTTATACACAGTATATATAGAGATAGTGCCAAAATAGTACTGATCAGTTTTTGCTGTCATTGATCTTGTTTTTCTCTTCCAAGTCTCCAAAAAAATGTTAAGCATCATTTGCAGACTGCCAAAGTTTTGTTTGGTGTATGTGTGTGTTGTAGGTGGTAGGCTTGCTGTCTTTCAGGTCTGTTGCATTCCCTCTGACTTCTATAGAGTATATGCAGCAGCAATACAAAATCACCTTAAAGAACTGATTGCCTGGACGCCTGAGTGTCTCAGTGGTTGCGTGTCTGCCTTTGGCTCAGGTTGTGATTCCCAGGGTCCTGGGATCGAGTCACACATCAGGATCCTGGCAAGGAGTCTGCATCTCCCTCTACGTCTCTGCCTCTCTGTGTGTGTCTCTCATGAATGAATACTAAATAAAATCTTTTTTTAAAAAACTAATTATCTGTCTCCTATAACATTTAGAAAAAGAGATGAAGAATATCCTGTAATTTTAGTAAATTACTAAACCAGGAACCAATAATAAAACTCAGGCAGTGCAGAAAAAAATTTATCTAGGCATCTCGAGACCTCTGTGAACCTAACAGCTTTTCTCAATTCTTCTATCTTTCTCTCTTTCTGTTTAAATAGTTTGTAGAAACAAAAGGATGTGGAAAGTCAATACCAAAAAGTGAGAAAATGTATCTATTAAAATCTAACTTTTGTTTTTCCTCAATGAGGCTTAGTCTCTAAAAGTCTGAGAACAAAATAATTCATGGAATATTCTAATATGAGGTGTTAGACAATTTACAGAGGACTTGAGGGAAAAAAAAGGTTTTCAAATATTGGCCTAATATTTTCAAGGGTGTGAAAAAGGTGACAATTAAAAAGGCAAGACCAAAAAGAATATTCCTTTTGATAAATTTGTTGTAGTCTTGTGGAATTTTCCCCTTCTCCTCAAATGAATTGGGAGAAACTACCTGGGGATGATGCAGAAAGATTGGTTCATGTCTCTTGGTGCTTCAGGACACACACTCCTGGTTTCTACAGTGCCCCGAGGAGCTTACATGCACATGTATAGATTGTGGCTAAGCACTGAGATAACATTAAAGAATGGGAGAGAGAAGGGGGCTGGGTGGGAGAGGGGAGAAGATTGACTTATACTTTCTTGGTATTATGGTGTGAATTATTTCCTCTCTTAAAATTCATATGTTGAAGTTCTTTTTTTTTTTTTTGGATAATATAGTTGTTCTTTTTAAATTTATTTTTTATTGGTGTTCAATTTGCCAACATATAGCATAACACCCAGTGCTCATCCCATCAAGTGCCCCCCTCAGTGCCCATCACCCAGTCACACCCACCTCCCTTTCTACCACCCCTTGTTTGTTTCCCGGAGTTAGGAGTCTCTCATGTTCTGTCTCCCTTTCTGATATGTCACACTCATTTGTTGAAGTTCTAACCCCTGATTCCTCAGAAAATATATTTAGAGATAGGCTCTTTAAAGAGGTCATTAAAGCTAACAGGTTATTAGGATGGTCTTTAATTCAAAATGACTAATGTGCTTATCAGCAGAGATGATTAGGGGAAAGGAGATTAAGACACAGATATAGAGAGAGTTAAGAGGATATTGAAAGAAGATGACCATTTATAAGCCATATAGTAGAGTCTCAGAGGAAACCAACACTGGCAGCACTTTGATCTTGGACTTCCAATCTCTAAAACTATGAAGTACTAAATTTCTGTGTTTTAAGCCACCCAAGATGTGGTATGTTGTCATGGCAATCCCACCTAACTAATACAATTGGGAATTGACTAAATTTCTACTTCAGGTACGAGAGAATGATAATATTTTTCAAAGACCAATAGGGACCTCACAGAAGAGAGTAGACTTGCTCAACATGATCAATGAAACATACCTGAAAGTTCACTGTAACCCAACAAACAACATAGACTGAGACATGTCTGGGGCCTAAAGGATGAAATTAATCCTACTTTGAATCTATTTCCCTGAGAGAAAGAGCTTTAAAAATCCACCAAATTTAGAGAAACCAATGCAAAATGGCAGTAGTCATCAAGTAGAACAGTTCTTACCCTTTACTTTGCCTCCTTTTTCCAATGCATCTTCAAACATGGAAAAAGTCAGAGCCATGGTTGTTAGCACATTAGTGGAGAAGAGGATAGAAAAAGCTCACTTCTCCTACCAATCTGTTTGACCCAAAAACAGTACTGAGTGGGAAAGAGCTTCAACTTTAAAGTTAGAAGAATAGGTTATTTAGATTGGATATTTTACCACTGAACCACTTGTTGATGACCAAAAGTCTGTTGTTAGGGCAACCCGGGTGGCTCAGCAGTTCAGCACTGCCTTCAGCCCAGGGTGTGATCCTGGAGTCCCGGGATCGAGTCCCACTTCGGGCTCCCTGCATGGAGTCTGCTTCTCCCTCTGCCTGTGTCTCTGCCTCTGTGTGTGTGTGTGTCTCATGAATAAATAAATAAACAAATCTTAAAAAAAAAAAAGTCTGTTATTATATAGAAGTAACTTGAAAAGTAGTAGAACCAGAGTGAGATGTTATCCAGGTACAAAGAAATGTATGGAAAATTAAGATGCGTTCTGTTTATCCTCTATGGAGTTCTGTTTATGCAATGTTAGGATTATGTTAACTATGTACTTCAATGAAAGTCAATTCCAAGCATAACACATTGCTCTTAGAAAGTACTTGGGGACTTCTTGAGAATCAAACTAGCAGGAGCTAGTAGGCCCTATAAAATGCATTATGCCATTTAATCCTCTTAGAAACCCTGCAAATCTCCATTTTTGATGGATACAGTCCAAATGACTTCTCAATTCCCCTACATCTGGAAGAGCCTGGAATTTGAACCACTATATGACTGTTATTAAAGTCCAGACATGTTCAGCTAGGCCTGATTTTATTCCCCTCTACCACTTGGTAATTTCTCATTAAGTAGTTTTAAAAAGAAAATTGATGTAAAGTTCCTCCTGAATTAAAGATATTTGTCAAACAAAAACTTTAAAATAAACAATGCTTTGGCTCTCTTTTTTTTTTAATTTTATTTTAATTTTATTATTTTTAAATTTATTTTTTATTTATTTCTTATTGGTGTTCAATTTACTAACATACAGAATAACCCCCAGTGCCCGTCACCCATTCACTCCCACCCCCCCGCCCTCCTCCCCTTCTACCACCCCTAGTTCGTTTCCCAGAGTTAGCAGTCTTTACGTTCTGTCTCCCTTTCTGATATTTCCCAACATTTCTCCTCCCTTCCCTTATTTTCCCTTTCACTATTATTTATATTCCCCAAATGAATGAGAACATATAATGTTTGTCCTTCTCCGACTGACTTACTTCACTCAGCATAATACCCTCCAGTTCCATCCACGTTGAAGCAAATGGTGGGTATTTGTCATTTCTAATAGCTGAGTAATATTCCATTGTATACATAAACCACATCTTCTTTATCCATTCATCTGTCGTTGGACACCGAGGCTCCTTCCACAGTTTGGCTATTGTGGCCATTGCTGCTATAAACATCGGGGTGCAGGTGTCCCGGCGTTTCATTGCATCTGTATCTTTGGGGTAAATCCCCAACAGTGCAATTGCTGGGTCGTAGGGCAGGTCTATTTTTAACTCTTTGAGGAACCTCCACACAGTTTTCCAGAGTGGCTGCACCAGTTCACATTCCCACCAACAGTGTAAGAGGGTTCCCTTTTCTCCGCATCCTCTCTAACATTTGCTGTTTCCTGCCTTGTTAATTTTCCCCATTCTCACTGGTGTGAGGTGGTATCTCATTGTGGTTTTGATTTGTATTTCCCTGATGGCAAGTGATGCAGAGCATTTTCTCATATGCATGTTGGCCATGTCTATGTCTTCCTCTGTGAGATTTCTCTTCATGTCTTTTGCCCATTTCATGATTGGATTGCTTGTTTCTTTGGTGTTGAGTTTAAGAAGTTCTTTATAGATCTTGGAAACTAGCCCTTTATCTGATATGTCATTTGCAAATATCTTCTCCCATTCTGTAGGTTGTCTTTTAGTTTTGTTGACTGTATCCTTTGCTGTGCAAAAGCTTCTTATCTTGATGAAGTCCCAATAGTTCATTTTTGCTTTTGTTTCTTTTGCCTTCCTGGATGTATCTTGCAAGAAGTTACTGTGGCCGAGTTCAAAAAGGGTGTTGCCTGTGTTCTCCTCTAGGATTTTGATGGAATCTTGTCTCACATTTAGATCTTTCATCCATTTTGAGTTTATCTTTGTGTATGGTGCAAGAGAGTGGTCTAGTTTCATTCTTCTGCATGTGGATGTCCAATTTTCCCAGCACCATTTATTGAAGAGACTGTCTTTCTTCCAATGGATAGTCTTTCCTCCTTTATCGAATATTAGTTGACCATAAAGTTCAGGGTCCACTTCTGGGTTCTCTATTCTGTTCCATTGATCTATGTGTCTGTTTTTGTGCCAGGACCACACTGTCTTGATGACCACAGCTTTGTAGTACAACCTGAAATCTGGCATTGTGATGCCCCCAGATATGGTTTTCTTTTTTAAAATTCCCCTGGCTATTCGGGGTCTTTTCTGATTCCACACAAATCTTAAAATAATTTGTTCTAACTCTCTGAAGAAAGTCCATGGTATTTTGATAGGGATTGCATTAAACGTGTATATTGCCCTGGGTAACATTGACATTTTCACAATATTAATTCTGCCAATCCATGAGCATGGAATATTTTTCCATCTCTTGGTGTCTTCCTCAATTTCTTTCAGAAGTGTTCTATAGTTTTTAAGGTATAGATCCTTTACCTCTTTGGTTAGGTTTATTCCTAGGTATCTTATGCTTTGGGGTGCAATTGTAAATGGGATTGACTCCTTAATTTCTCTTTCTTCAGTCTCATTGTTAGTGTATAGAAATGCCACTGATTTGTGGGCATTGATTTTGTATCCTGCCACGTTACCGAATTGCTGTATGAGTTCTAGCAATCTTGGGGTGGAGACTTTTGGGTTTTCTATGTAGAGTATCATGTCATCGGCGAAGAGGGAGAGTTTGACTTCTTCTTTGCCAATTTGAATGCCTTTAATGTCTTTTTGTTGTCTGATTGCTGAGGCTAGGACTTCCAGTACTATGTTGAATAGCAGTGGTGAGAGTGGACATCCCTGTCTTGTTCCTGATCTTAGGGGAAAGGCTCCCTGTGCTTCCCCATTGAGAATGATATTTGCTGTGGGCTTTTCATAGATGGCTTTTAAGATGTCGAGGAATGTTCCCTCTATCCCTACACTCTGAAGAGTTTTGATCAGAAATGGATGCTATATTTTGTCAAATGCTTTCTCTGCATCTAATGAGAGGATCATATGGTTCTTGGTTTTTCTCTTGCTGATATGATGAATCACATTGATTGTTTTACGGGTGTTGAACCAGCCTTGTGTCCCTTGTGTTGGATCCTATTGGCCAGTATCTTGTTGAGAATTTTTGCATCCATATTCATCAGGGATATTGGTCTGTAATTCTCCTTTTTGGTAGGGTCTTTGTCTGGTTTTGGAATTAAGGTGATGCTGGCCTCATAGAACGAATTTGGAAGTACTCCATCTCTTTCTATCTTTCCAAACAGCTTTAGGAGAATAGGTATGGTTTCTTCTTTAAACGTTTGATAAAATTCCCCTGGGAAGCCATCTGGCCCTGGACTCTTGTGTCTTGGGAGGTTTTTGATGACTGCTTCAATTTCCTCCCTGGTTATTGGCCTGTTAAGGTTTTCTCTTTCTTCCTGTTCTAGTTTTGGTAGTTTCTGGCTTTCCAGGAATGCGTCCATTTCTTCTAGATTGCCTAATTTATTGGCGTATAGCTGTTCATAATATGTTTTAAAATCGTTTGTATTTCCTTGGTGTTGGTAGTGATCACTCCCTTCTCATTCATGATTTTATTAATTTGAGTCTTCTCTCTCTTCTTTTTAATAAGGCTGGCTAATGGTTTATCTATCTTATTAATTCTTTCAAAGAACCAACTCCTGGTTCTGTTGATCTGTTCCACAGTTCTTCTGGTCTCGATTTCGTTGAGTTCTGTTCGAATCTTTATTAACTCCCTTCTTCTCTTGGGTGTAGGATCTATTTGCTGTTTTTTCTCTAGCTCCTTTATGTGTAAGGTTAGCTTTTGTATTTGAGTTCTTTCCAGTTTTTGAATGGATGCTTGTATTGCGATGTATTTCCCCCTTAGGACTGCTTTTGCTGCATCCCAAAGATTTTGAACGGTTGTATCTTCATTCTCATTAGTTTCCATGAATCGTTTTAATTCTTCCTTAATTTCCTGGTTGACCCTTTCATCTTTTAGCAGGATGGTCCTTAACCTCCACGTGTTTGAGGTCCTTCCAAACTTCTTGTTGTGATTTAGTTCTAATTTCAAGGCATTATGGTCTGAGAATATGCAGGGGATGATCCCAATCTTTTGGTATCGGTTCAGACCCGATTTGTGACCCAATATGTGGTCTACTCTGGAGAAAGTTCCATGTGCACTTGAGAAGAATGTGTATTCAGTTGAGTTTGGATGTAAAGTTCTGTAGATATCTGTGAAATCCATCTGGTCCAGTGTATCATTTAAAGCTCTCATTTCTTTGGAGATGTTGTGCTTAGAAGACCTATCGAGTATAGAAAGAGCTAGATTGAAGTCACCAAGTATAAGTGTATTATTATCTAAGTATTTCTTCACTTTGGTTATTAATTGATTGATATATTTGGCAGCTCCCACATTCGGGGCATATATATTGAGGATTGTTAAGTCCTCTTGTTGAATAGATCCTTTAAGTATGATATAGTGTCCCTCTTCATCTCTCACTACAGTCTTCGGGGTAAATTTTAGTTTATCTGATATAAGGATGGCTACCCCTGCTTTCTTTTGAGGACCATTCGAATGGTAAATGGTTCTCCAACCTCTTATTTTCAGGCTGTAGGTGTCCTTCTGTCTAAAATGAGTCTCTTGTAGACAGCAAATAGATGGGTCCTGCTTTTTTATCCAGTCTGAAACCCTGCGCCTTTTGATGGGGTCATTAAGCCCGTTCACGTTCAGAGTTACTATTGAGAGATATGAGTTTAGTGTCACCATGATATCTATTCAGTCCTTGTTTTTGTGGATTGTTCCACTGAACTACTTCTTAAAGGGGAATTTTAAGAGTCCCCCTTAAAATTTCTTGCAGAGCTGGTTTGGAGGTCACATATTCTTTAGTTGCTGCCTGTCTTGGAAGCTCTTTATCTCTCCTTCCATTTTGAATGAGAGCCTTGCTGGATAAAGTATTCTTGGTTGCATGTTCTTCTCATTTAGGACCCTGAATATATCCTGCCAGCCCTTTCTGGCCTGCCAGGTCTCTGTGGAGAGGTCTGCTGTTACCCTAATACTCCTCCCCATAAAAGTCAGGGATTTCTTGTCTCTTGCTGCTTTAAGGATCTTCTCTTTATCTTTGGATTTTGCAAGCTTCACTATTAAATGTCGAGGTGTTGAACGGTTTTTATTGATTTTAGAGGGGGATCTCTCTATTTCCTGGATCTGAATGCCTGTTTCCCTTCCCAGATTAGGAAAGTTTTCAGCTATGATTTGTTCAAATACATATTCTGGCCCTCTGTCCCTTTCGGCGCCCTCAGGAACACCAATTAAATGTAAGTTTTTCTTCCTCAGGCTGTCGTTTATTTCCCTTAATCTATCTTCATGGTCTTTTAACTGTTTGTCTCTTTTTCCCTCAGTTTCCCTCTTTGCTATCAACTTGTCTTCTATGTCACTCACTTGTTCTTCTACCTCGTTAACCCTTGTCGTTAGGACTTCTAGTTTGGATTGCATCTCATTCAATTGATTTTTAATTTCTGCCTGATTGGCTCTAAATTCTGCAGTCATGAAGTCTCTTGAGTCCTTTATGCTTTTTTCTAGAGCCACCAGTAGCTGTATAATAGTGCTTCTGAATTGGCTTTCTGACATTGAATTGTAATCCAGATTTTGTTACTCTGTGGGAGAGAGGATTGTTTCTGATTCTTTCTTTTGAGGTGAGGTTTTCCTTCTAGTCATTTTGCTCAGTGCAGAGTGGCCATAAGCAAGTTGTATTGGGAAAAGGAGAAAAAGAGAGGAGAGAGAGAAGGAAAGAAAAGAGAACGAGAAAAAAAAGGAAGAAAAAAACGAAAAAAAAAAGAAAAAGAGAAAGAAAGAAAGGAGAAAAAAGGGGGGGGTGGGGGAAGGAAACAAATCAAAAAGCAAAACAAAACAAACAAACAAACAAAAAAAAAACAAAACCAAAACCAAACAAATAAAAAAGAACCACCGGGGAGTATCTTCTGATTCTGTGTACTTTAAGTCCCTTGGCTTCCCCTGGAAGTTGTCCGTCCGTCTAGCTGGTCTTCTGGGGGAGGGGCCTGTTGTGCTGATTTTCAGGTGTTAGCAGTTGGGGGAGCTGCTGTGCCCCTGCCTGGTGCAGGGCTCGGTGGGGGTTGTTCACCCCGTGAGGCCGCAGGAGGAACAGCCCCAGTGGCGGGGCAGCTCTGGAAACCTGGATTCAGCTCCGGCAGGAACTCCGTCTGCAGGGCCTGGAGGCTCCGGGGCGGGGCCGCTGATGTGCTCAGCTGGGGCAGGAGCGTCCTTGCTGTCCTGGGCCCTCCCGGCCTCTGCCTGTCCCGGGGGAGGCGGGATCCTGGGCTGTGTCCCGGCGCCCTGTGCTCCGGAGCCTGCGCTGGTGGATTCGCGCTCCCGGGCCGCGCAGCCCCCTCCGCGGAGCCGCCGCCCGAGCCCCTTCGAGCTGCTCCCGCCCCGCAGCCCCCTCCGCGGAGCTGCCCCCCAGCCCCCCCGAGCTGCTCCCGCCTCGCAGCCCCCTCCGCGGAGCCGCCCCCGAGCCCCTCCGAGCTGCTCCCGCCCCGCAGCCCCCTCCGCGGAGCCGCCCCCGAGCCCCCCGAGCTGCTCCCGCCCCGCAGCCCCCTCCGCGGAGCCGCCCCCGAGCCCCCCCGAGCTGCTCCCACCTCGCAGCCCCCTCCGCGGAGCCGCCCCCGAGCCCCCCGAGCTGCTCCCGCCTCGCAGCCCCCTCCGCGGAGCCGCCCCCGAGCCCCCCGAGCTGCTCCCGCCTCGCAGCCCCCTCCGCGGAGCCGCCCCCGAGCCCCCCCGAGCTGCTCCCGCCCCGCAGCCCCCTCCGCGGAGCCGCCCCCGAGCCCCTCCGAGCTGCTCCCGCCCCGCAGCCCCCTCCGCGGAGCCGCCCCGAGCCCCCCCGAGCTGCTCCCGCCTCGCAGCCCCCTCCGCGGAGCCGCCCCCGAACCCCGCCAGCTGCTCCCGCCCCGCAGCCCCCTCCGCGGAGCCGCCGCCCGAGCCCCTCCGAGCTGCTCCGGGTCCCGCCGGGTCCCGCCGTGCGCGCTGCAGCCCTTAGGGAGCTCGGCGCACTCTCCTGGGCGCGCAGTTGCTGTTACTGTCCCCGGGAGCCCGAGGGCATCCTCGCCCTCCTGGTTCCTGCTCCAACCCCCTGCGAGCCCCTTTCCCCCGGGAAGGTCGGTGCAGCTCCTGCTCCTCCGGGACGGGGCTCTCCTGTCCTGGGGACACTCGCCCCCCTCAGCCCGGTTCCTCGCGGGCCCCTGCCCCTCGGAGGCCTTTTGTTCCTTTATTTCTTTTTCCCCGTCTTCCTACCTTGATAGAAGCGCGAACTCTTCTCACTGTTGCATTCCAGCTGGTCTCTCTTTAAATCTCAGGCCGAATTCGTAGATTTTCAGGATGATTTGAAAGTTATCTAGGTAATTTGGTGGGGACAGTTGACTTGGGGACCCTACTCTTCCGCCGTCTTGCCCCTCCTCTCGGCTCTCGTTTTTTTTTTTTTTTTAAGATTTTATTTATTTATTCATGAGAGACACAGAGAGAGAGAGAGAGAGAGACACAGGCAGAGGGAGAAGCAGGCCCCAGGCCTAAGGTGGCCCTAAACAGCTGAGCCACCCAGGCTGCCGACTTTGGCTCTCCTCACTCAGAAATACTTATATGCATGTCTGCTTACTCAGCAATGTGCCACCCACTACAGTTTACTTAAAGAATAAATCAAGGAGTGCCTGAGTGGCTCAGTCACGTAAGTGTCCAACTCTTAGTTTTGGTCAGGTTGTGGGATTGAGCTCTGCATTGGGCTCTGCTCTCAGCACTCAGAGTGGAGTTTGCTTCAGATTCTCTCTCTTTCTTTCCCACTCACTCTCTCTCTCAAATAAATTATTTAAAAATAATAAATAAAAATAAAACACAACCGTTATTTTTGAAGTACTCACAAATTGAAAGAAGAGAATTTTATAATGTTGAATCATCTAAAGAATAGCTCAGATAATCCCTAAAACACTTCTTTGAGAAATATTTACACACACTAAGACAAGAAAAATTGGAAAACTGTTTGGAAAGCAAGGAAAATTTATCAGAGCACTTGATAAAATACAGGATAGCTATTGGAAAGTCTAGATATCTGATAATATTGGAAAATATGCAAAGAAAGTAGAATTAAAAAGTATCGTAGGCATTACAAATATTTTAATCAAACATTAATACTTAGAAATAGAATAGGTCTTATGCTTTTCAAAAGATCATTTCCTTTTGAAATAATATACAATTTAGGGATAGAAAAGCATTCATTTTATCTTTGATGTCTTTTTACCTTATCAAGGCCTTAAGGTAAGATCATATATAGGTCAAATATTACTACATGTGTAACCATTTGCATTCTAATAATATCAAGGCTGGGAAAACACCTTATGTGCAATTAAACAACAATAAGTTAACAGATTTTATGTCCCAAATGCACTAAAATATTTCAATTAATAGTTTGGGGAAAAACTGAATTAAACAAATAAACCAGTGCATTTATCACATAACTTTATTTAGAGTATTTTACATACAAATATGGATTGTTACTGTCCATGGGAATATACAGACTTTGGAAATATCATTTGAGCATGGAAAATGTTTTTATAAGAACTTTTGATATCATAGTGAATTGCAGTCTATCTTGGGTTACAGTTATGAAAAAAAACAAACAAACTGAAGCACAGATCAATGTGGAAGACATTCTGAATTTAAGATTAATGAAAATGATAGTCTTGAATTTCATATAATACAAAGTAGTTTATAAAACTATGTAAAATGTCAGTATCATAAGAGAACTGCTCCTCAGGCACAGTCTACTTAATGGAGGTTTGGCCTAAGACGGCTAACAATATCATAATGCTCAAGACAAACCAAACCAGAATTGTGAAATTTCATATTTTTTACAGTTGTTAATAATTACAATAGTGTTTAATATCATATATAATTTATGATTTAAAAATTTTAATAATTATATCATTCTTGGCAGGCTGTGGCTAATAGTGAAAGTGAGGTGAGTGAGGCCCTTGGCTGAGGTGCAAAATGTAAGGGAATGTCAAAACCTCAGCAATAAAGAGGAATCATTTTAAGGCAACATTTAAAAAAGAGTAAAAATTAATTCAAAAATCTGTGATGAACATAATATCAAAATTATAAATATATATAGACCTAATATTACAAAAAATTGCTTTTGCCTTAGGGTCCAATATGGCTGATCAAAGTGTTGGCTCTTTGCCATGGCTTTCATCATAGTTTTAGTAGAAATGACCTAAAATAAAGTAAAATAAATTACCATGAATTTTTATTTTTTTTTAATTTTTTTTAAATCTTTTTTTTTAATTTATTTTTTATTGGTGTTCAATTTACCAACATACAGAATAACCCCCAGTGCCCGTCACCCATTCACTCCCACCCCCCACCCTCCTCCCCTTCTACCACCCCTAGTTCGTTTCCCAGAGTTAGCAATCTTTACGTTCTGTCTCCCTTTCTGATATTTCCCACACATTTCTTCTCCCTTCCCTTATATTCCCTTTCACTATTATTTATATTCCCCAAATGAATGAGAACATATAATGTTTGTCCTTCTCCGACTGACTTACTTCACTCAGCATAATACCCTCCAGTTCCATCCACGTTGAAGCAAATGGTGGGTATTTGTCATTTCTAATAGCTGAGTAATATTCCATTGTATACATAAACCACATCTTCTTTATCCATTCATCTTTCGATGGACACCGAGGCTCCTTCCACGGTTTGGCTATTGTGGCCATTGCTGCTAGAAACATCGGGGTGCAGGTGTCCCGGCGTTTCATTGCATTTGTATATTTGGGGTAAATCCCCAACAGTGCAATTGCTGGGTCGTAGGGCAGGTCTATTTTTAACTCTTTGAGGAACCTCCACACAGTTTTCCAGAGTGGCTGCACCAGTTCACATTCCCACCAACAGTGTAAGAGGGTTCCCTTTTCTCCGCATCCTCTCTAACATTTGCTGTTTCCTGCCTTGTTAATTTTCCCCATTCTCACTGGTGTGAGGTGGTACCTCATTGTGGTTTTGATTTGTATTTCCCTGATGGCAAGTGATGCAGAGCATTTTCTCATATGCATGTTGGCCATGTCTATGTCTTCCTCTGTGAGATTTCTCTTCATGTCTTTTGCCCATTTCATGATGGGACTGTTTGTTTCTTTGGTGTTGAGTTTAAGAAGTTCTTTATAGATCTTGGAAACTAGCCCTTTATCTGATATGTCATTTGCACATATCTTCTCCCATTCTGTAGGTTGTCTTTGAGTTTTGTTGACTTATCCTTTGCTGTGCAAAAGCTTTAATAGTTCATTTTTGCTTTTGTTTCTTTTGCCTTCCTGGATGTATCTTGCAAGAAGTTACTGTGGCCGAGTTCAAAAAGGGTGTTGCCTGTGTTCTCCTCTAGGATTTTGATGGAATCTTGTCTCACATTTAGATCTTTCATCCATTTTGAGTTTATCTTTGTGTATGGTGCAAGAGAGTGGTCTAGTTTCATTCTTCTGCATGTGGATGTCCAATTTTCCCAGCACCATTTATTGAAGAGACTGTCTTTCTTCCAATGGATAGTCTTTCCTCCTTTATCGAATATTAGTTGACCATAAAGTTCAGGGTCCACTTCTGGGTTCTCTATTCTGTTCCATTGATCTATGTGTCTGTTTTTGTGCCAGGACCACACTGTCTTGATGACCACAGCTTTGTAGTACAACCTGAAATCTGGCATTGTGATGCCCCCAGATATGGTTTTCTTTTTTAAAATTCCCCTGGCTATTCGGGGTCTTTTCTGATTCCACACAAATCTTAAAATAATTTGTTCTAACTCTCTGAAGAAAGTCCATGGTATTTTGATAGGGATTGCATTAAACGTGTATATTGCCCTGGGTAACATTGACATTTTCACAATATTAATTCTGCCAATCCATGAGCATGGAATATTTTTCCATCTCTTGGTGTCTTCCTCAATTTCTTTCAGAAGTGTTCTATAGTTTTTAGGGTATAGATCCTTTACCTCTTTGGTTAGGTTTATTCCTAGGTATCTTATGCTTTGGGGTGCAATTGTAAATGGGATTGACTCCTTAATTTCTCTTTCTTCAGTCTCATTGTTAGTGTATAGAAATGCCACTGATTTGTGGGCATTGATTTTGTATCCTGCCACGCTACCGAATTGCTGTATGAGTTCTAGCAATCTTGGGGTGGAGACTTTTGGGTTTTTTATGTAGAGTATCATGTCATCGGCGAAGAGGGAGAGTTTGACTTCTTCTTTGCTAATTTGAATGCCTACTATGAATTTTTAAACATAAAACTGATCTCATGGAGGATAGCATAATTTTTAAAATTACTCATTAGAAGTCTGATTTATTTTTATTGTTTAATATACAGGAGAAAATGCAAAAAGCCACAATGAGATTCGCTGACTACTATAGAGAAGAATATGACATATCAACCATTTCTGCTGATTTTTTTTAAAAAAGTTTCCTTACAAGTGAATAAACAACCAAAATGCAGAACCAAGCCTATCAATGCAAAAACCAGAATGACAGTGGCCAGAGGGGAAGAGTTGGGAGATGAGCAAAATGGGTGAAGGGGAGTGGGAAATACAGGCTTTCAGTTATGGAATAAAAGGTACAGCATCAGGAATATAGTCAGTGGTATTATAATAGCACTGTATGGTGACAGATGGTAGCTACACTTGTGGTGAACATAACATAATGTATAAACTTGTTGAGTCCCTATGCTCTACACCTGAAACTAATAACATTGTGTGTCAACTATACTTAAAGAAAATTTCCTTCAGTTTCAAAGATTCCATTCCCAAAGTTATGTGTATGTTTTAAAACCAATATTGTATAGGGAAATATAGGGAAATATACATGAGAGATAAAAAGCTACTTATTAACTAGAATCCATCTTGTGTGGTACTCATTATTACAACAGCTTAATTTAAATGTTTTTGACAGAGCATTTATGCTGTTTGGTAAGTAGCTAGAGTACATGGAAAGCTCCTCCAGCAACACTTGGTAGATCCGTAATGCCCTTAAAAAAAAGAGAAGAAAGAAGAAAGAAGAAAGAAGAAAGAAGAAAGAAGAAGAAAAGAAAAAGAAGAAGAAGAAGAAGAAGAAGAAGAAGAAGAAGAAGAAGAAGAAGAAGAAGAAAGAAGAAAGAAGAAGAAGAAGGAAGAAGAAGAAGGAGGAGGAGGAGAGGAGGAGGAGAGGAGGAGGAGAGTCCTGAATCTATCTTGGCAGTTATTTGCAATTTTCCCACTAGGAAATCTGTTTTGTGCATATTGTGTATTTATTTGAACTTTATAACAGATGTAGAGTATATTTTGCCTTGCACCATTTTTCCTTATGTTTAATTATAACTTACAGCCAGAAAGAAGATGTAAATTACAATCAAGTAGAGGTGAAAAAGCAATTTTGATCATAAGCATGTGGTATCTATAGAAACTGTTATGTTGGAAAAAGTTGGAAATCTATAGAGCCATTTCAGTGATCAGATTAATGAAGGTATCATTAGATCTCTATTTTAACACAGCAATGTTGTTACATGTTACACTTGATGCAGCTGAGCTGTTATGTCGCTAATTTTGCTTTTAAGAATATTGGAATCAGAAATTCTTTTATTTTGTAGGGAACAAAAGGAGTACTGAATATTTGAGGTCAACAGTTTTCTATTTACAAGTTACGGTGTTGTGGTGAGATATTTTGATCAACAGATCTCTCAGTAAAGAACTGTGGATTCTTTTCTTCTAGGAAAGGCAAACACAATACATGAGGCTACCAGACCTGGTGATAGCCTGGGCAAATATACAGGTGTTAAAATAGCTAGAGAAAATATTCTCCAGTTCCTGAAAGCTGAGCACCTATGAAGTATAGCATTTTTAAAATAACAATAAAAAGCTAGAGGAAAAAAGCGATAGGAGAGAGAGAGAGAGAGAGAGAGAGAGAGAGAGAGAGAGAGAAAGGCTACATGGTTCAACTCCAAGCTGTTTTCTGTTATTTATAAGTTCCCATATACCATGAAAACAAGTCTCTGAGATAATGGATTAACTAGTCCTTTCTTCATTTTGTATGCAGAATGTTCTAGACTCTCTCATTCATAACAGACTTATGTTATTGAGAGAAGGACTTCCTATGCCAAAGGCTCTGTGTTTTCAAGGTAGTGACACCTAAGGGCCTGAGCCCTGATCTATCTCCCATCCTTCTATCCCTGCCTCCACTATACTAGGAGAAGGCAAAAAAGACTATGCTTATTGGATTACTTTATTGTTCTCCTTGGTTTTCCTCAAACCAAACACAAAGAATGATATCCTATAATGCTAAATATGTCTCTAACCTTCGAATTAAGCTCTGTTGTACCAATTACCTTTATTGTTTTCTAGAGAACATCTCCAGGTGAGCTGTAGTTGGATCTGCCATTGATACCTAATGGTGCTATCCAATTAATAAGTTATCTATAGTTATCACTGTTGGCGGTATGGGGGTGGTGGTGGAATATTTTCAGGAATACTGAGAATCATATTTTCCCATCTGTGTCTTCAGTTCAAAGGGCCATTATAATCTTTTATAAAGATTTTGTCATTATATATTTTCCTCCAGTTGATACCTCTCTGAAGAAAGGCATAATCAGCAAAAATCATCAGACCAAAACATTTATATGAGCACACTATATGATCTGACCTCAGCAATCTAGGCCTCATGTCAATGAGAAACAGAAAGAGTGGACAAAACAGTATGTTTCAAATTTAAAACATGGACATACTGTCCCATGTCAATTTTTATCTTCAGATTATCTCTCTGTTTGTACTATGGTTATTTGGTTTTTCCTCCCTCCTTCTCACTGTAATATTCAGTTGCTCCCTCTTGGCTTCCTCTATTAAACCGTAATATGATAGCAATTCCAATGCTCTAGTTGTGTAAGATAAAACACAGCTTCTCACTCTTCAGCAAACTTTATCAACTTTTTATTTAACACCAACTGGTCTTCAGGAGGCTGTATGAGTTAGCCACCACAAACAAAGGGCATGGTAATTGTCTGGAGATTTGGTTTATTGTTCTCACTGTATAATATATCCCTTCTGCACAAAGGAAAATCCTATTCTCCACTCTTATATTTCAAGCAAAATTTCTGCACACTCCAAATGACAGACCAAAATGTTTTCTAGTCATTATGGACTGAGTCTGTAACAATAACAAAAAGAAATAATGAAAACTGAAAATTTAATACATGGGGAAGTATAATTATTCATCCAACCATTCACTGTGTCAGGCACTGTACTAAGCTATGAAATACACATTTAATTAGGTAGGTCATCCTCAAGGAAGTCAGTTCTCTAGCTGAAAGACACATAAACAGATATATTTGTTAGAGTCCTGCTGGAAATAAATGTCCCAACCAAAGGGATAAATGATGGGAGTTTAATGAAAGAACTATTTAAAAGGAAATGAGCAGAAGAGAGAAGAGCAGGTGCCACCAGTAGCACGAAACACCTAATAGCCATGGAGAGGAAGACTAGAGGATGGGCCTGGAGGGTCAAAATGAAAATACCCAGGACATCAGAAAATTATATAATAAGTGAAATAAGGGAATTCCCAGGGAGTTTTGGAAGCACAGAGGGTTGGTGGATGGGGACTGAAGAGTGGATGGAAATGGATGGGAACAATTTAATTCCTTTTTTTTTTTTTTTTTTTTAATGTGATAAGCTCTTCTACTTTCCCTAATACTTTGTAGTGATTCCACTTCCAGTTTAGGAGTGAAATGGCAATACTGTTCATGTTTGTGAGTTGGTTTATGTAAAAATGACAGAGCAGTAAGGTATTTGTAGTTTTTAGAATATATAGGGTAGTCATTTACTTTTTCTTTTATAATAAATATACCTAGAAGTGTAGCCAGAACAGCTTCTCACACTGCTTCTATCTTAGAGATCCCCTATTGTTTGTTTCTCTCTATGTAAGCCTCTTACATAGAGTGAGTGGGGGTGGGGGGGTGGGGGGAGGTGGGGACACTGCTTTCGACAATGCTGAACACAGGGAGTGATTTTTAAAGAATTTGTAGTTTGCCTCTTTGGTTCTTTGATTCTAAAGGGATTACTTAAATAACCTGTTATGGACTAAATGTTGCATCCTTCTCAAATCAGTATGTTGCAGCTCTAACCCGCAATGTGACTGTACTTGGAGACAGGCCTTTACTTAAGTGGATCATAACAGTAGGACCCTCATTCAATAGCATTAGCTCCCTTTTCAGAAGAGAAACCTGTGTGTTGTCCTTCTCTGTCTCTCTCCTTCTCCCCCCTCCTCTCCCTTGCTCTTTCCACCATGTGAGCACCCAGTGAGAACAGAGGAAGAGTGCTCTCACTAGAAAACAATCAGCTCTTACCTTGTTCTTGGACTTTCCAGTCTCCAGAACTGTGAGAAAAATAATTTTTTTGTAGTTTAAGCCACCCCATTTTTGATATTTTATTATGCAGCCTGAGCTGACTAATATAGACCTCAAAAAACTCCATTTCTATATTGTCCTATATTCTTGACTAGTTTACTAGAAAGGAAAAGTTAAGAAAGAAAGAAAAAAATCCCAAACCCTTAAGTAGAATTTGGACAGAAACCAAATATACTCAGATCAGGGGAACTTCCCTAGAGAAGGTGATGCCCTCACTGAGCTTCAAAGAATGAAAAAGAGTTTAGTAAAGCAAGAATTAAAGGAAAGTCATTTCATGAATCAGGGTCACATGAAGAAGACAAAGGGGGTGAAAACCATCATAACGGTGCAGAAATGCAGAGTTAGTAAAGGAAAAAAATTTGAAACAAAGGGGGATGAGAGATGAGATCATTAGCATGCAGATCAATGCCTAAAAATTATTTGAAAATTTGCAACATACATATCTCATGAAAAATCCTTTGAAATTTTTAGATCTGTAGGTGTTTGCTCTTTGTGTGTACTCTCATCATGATTGCTTATTTGAAACTAAGAGTGCTCATCAGGAAATATTATCATACTGTTTATACTATTAGAGGGGTATCCCAAGTTGACCTTTGCTTCATTTTTTTTCTATTCATTTTATGAGACAGACAAGCCTTCATACAAAAAAGGTAAAGTTCAGACTTTCTGTGTAGTTGTTTCAGCAGACATCAAAAACTCTTCACAGATTAAAACATATGACATACAGGAAGGAGTGCAAGGAGAGAGAGGCATACACAGCAGTATAATTTAAAGCTCAGTTTAATTTAGTCTTTAGCTAGAAATTTAACCAAAACCACGATCTTGAATAACATTTCTTAAAAATAGTCTGGGACAATAATTTCTAATGATTGAACTATTTTAAAAGACCAAAATGTTGTGCTAAGTAATGAATAAACAAAAATAACTCACACAAAGATATTTATCGAGAGGAGTGGCTCTTCCATCAAGCAATTGGTATGCTTCCTTCATGGTTAAAAAGAAAAATAAATAAACAAATATTAGTAGTGTTCTATTTACCCTAAGAAGCACATATTTTCACATTTTGAGATCTCTAAAATCGGGAGGATTCCTAAAATCAGCAATGGCCTACCAGGCAACAATTATGATGTAATTGTCATTACTCAGCAAGCCTGAAATTAATTATAGTTGTTCATATTGTCCTCACATCAGCTGAGTTATGTGCATGTATAATGCTTAATTGCTGCTTAAATGTCTTTAAAAAATGACACTGTGATTCAGCTTGGAAACAAAAATGTGTGTGAGCAGAAAAGTATAGCAACACAGCAGATTAATGCATGATTAAAAAAGAAATCCATTGCAAGGTAGAACAAGAGTTTCTTTGCAATAGGCATGGTAACTAAATTTCAAGTGATTTTTAAAAACAGCATTGTGTTGTATGTGAATTACTATATTTTTTCTTTCTTGATGTTGCTTAAAATGCTGGGGCATCTTATAATTGATGGTGTGTTAGATGTATTGAAATATGATAGATTTTTTCCCCTAAACCATGTTAAAATAAGAAATATTTCCAGCTTTAAAATGTTCTGGATCATGTTTGAGAATTTTAAAATGGATCTTACTATGTACCTTACCATGTACACCTTACTAAGTACAAACCAACTGTACGTAGTAAGAAAGAAAATAAAATTGTCAAACCTTATTTTTACATTGTAATACAATTCTGGAACTGCTAACATAAACATATGTTATGTTTATGTTTATGTTTAATATCAGTTCTTTTAAAGTCAGAAAAAAAAAATCATAAAACTGGAAAAATAGTTTCGTTAAGTAATACATTATTTAATGAGTATTAATTAGAAAAACCAAAATGATGAAAATTAAAGTGCAAGCAATAAAATCAGATGTTAACATGTTTATCAATTGATCCTTTCCTATATACCAGTGGAATGCATTGCCTATCCATGCATTGTAGATCATCACATCTCAGCCCCTACTGTGGAATCACAAGATATAGCCTGTGAGTAGGTAAATGCCACATGAGCTTTTACTATTTTTTCTTTCACTACAAATTTTAGTTAAAATAGGTAGAAGAGAGAATTCTGCTTCCAATATGATGGAGTGAATACCAGATCTTCCTACAAATATCAGTTACAAACTCTGGACCAATCCTCATGCTAGTAAGAATTATAAACTCTGAAGCAAAATACATGAAACAACTATCTAAAGACTCTGGAATTTTTTTTTTATTTTATAAAAGGGTAATCAGATATTGAAAGTAAGTCGAAACTTGGAGCAAGCAAAATGACATGAAGTGAATTCAATAGTTTTATTTTTTTTTTCCCTAGGGTGGCCATAGTTTGGGCTGTCATTGCAGTTTAAGAAATGTCACTGTATGACATTTTAAAGTTTGAATCTAAGGGAGTTAATTGCCCAATGCAATAAAACATGCATATTTGTGGGGAAATATTGGAGAATTCATAGTGTATACAACATAATTCATAAAATATCCAGGATAAAATTGTCATCTATAACATATGAGAAGCAGGAACATATGAACAGTCTCAAGAATAGGGAGTAAACAGATGCCAAAATTGGGATGACCTGGGTTTGGAATTATCAGAGAAGCTGATATAATTATGTTAGTGCTCAGGTTAAAAAAAAAAAAGAAATATTAGAAAAGAAGTAGAAAATATTTTAAAAAGGACGAAATGCAAAATCTAAAGTAAATTTTGGAACTGAAAAACACTTATAACATAAGAAACTCACTAGCTGCATTTTATAGTGGAAGGAATATAATAGAAGAAACCTGAAACTGGAGGCAGACATATACAAATCATCTAATGAGAAGATAAGAGAGTACACCGAAAAATGCACAAAGCTTCAAGGACCTATATGTTAATATAAAAAAAAAATTTTCCTCCATCAAAAGGTAGAAGAGAGAGACAATAGAGATGACAAGATATTTGAAGAAACACTGGCAAAAAAAAACTATACACATTTGCTGCAACACATAAATTTACAAACTTAAATTTAGTGAAACCCAAATGAGATAAATTTTAAGAAGTTCATACCTATAGACATAAAAGTCAAATGCTAAAAGCTAAGGTAAGGCAAATTTTTAGCAAAGTCCTTAAAGTACCTAAAGAAAAACTGCATATTAATTTTGGGGAGGAAATTCAAAACATTAGACAGTAATAAACAAAAAGCACGACGCTTAGAATACATTGGAAAACCTCTTTAAAGAACTGAAAGGTTCTTTAAAACAACAAAGGTCAACAAAAAATTTTATATCTGGTGAAATATTCTCTAAGAATGAGGGCAAAAATAAAAATATTTTTAATATAAAGTAAGGGAATTTGCCAGCACCAGGCCCATCCTGAAATAAATGCTAAAAGAAATTCTTTACATTGAAGGAAAATGATAGCAGAGGACACTTGGATATTTAAGAATGAATGAAGAGTATTAGAAATAGTGAATTTGTGGGAAAATAAAATCATATTTGCTCCTAGTTCCTAAAATTAATGTTTCTATAAAATTAAATTTTGTATTAAGTTGTTCCTTTTAATTCCAGTATAGTTAACATGCAGTGTTACACTAGCTCCAGGTGTACAATGTAGTGACTCAACCACTCCATACCTTACTCAGTGCTCATCACCTTACAAGTGCACTCCTTAATCCCCATCACCTATTTCACCCATCCCCCACCTACCTCTCTTCTGGTAAACATCAGTTTGTTCTCTACAGTTAAAAGTCTGTTTCTTGGTTTGTCTCTCTCTCCTTTTTTTTTTTTCTTTTCTTGTTTATTTTGTTTTTTTAAATTGCACATATGAGTGCAATCATGTGGTATTTTTCTCTATCTTATTTCACTTAGCATTATACTCTCTAGCTCCATCCGTGATGTCACGAATGGCAAGATTTCATTCTTTTTGTTATGGCTGAGTAACAAAAAGTAATATTGTATTTTATACACGTATAATAATAATGTATTTTATATACATATTGTATTTTATATACATATCACATCTCTATCCATTCATCTATCAATGGACACGGGCTGCTTCCATAACTTGGTCATTGTAAATAACGCTGCAGTAAATATAGGGGTGCATATATCACATATTTTGGGGGTAAATACCCAGTAGTGTGATTACTAGAATCATAGTGTAGTTATATTTTTAACTTTTTGAGCAACCTCCATACTGTTTTCCACAGTGGCTACACCAATTTGCACTCCCATACTAGTGCACAAGGATTCCGTTTTCTCCACATCCTCTTCAACACTTGTTTCTTGTTTTTTTTATTTTAGCCATTCTGACAGATGTAAGGTGATTTCTCCTTGTGGTTTTGATTTACGTTTCCCTGATGAAGAATGATGTTGAGCATCTTTTCATGTGTCTGTTGGCCATCTGAATGTCTTCTTTCTAGAAGTGTTTGTTCATGTTTTCTGCCCATTTTTTTATTGGATTATTTGTAGTTTCCTTTACTGTGCAGAAGCTTATTTATTTATTTATTTATTTATTTTGCTTTTTTATTTTGATGTCCTAATAGTGTATTTTTTTCTTTTGTTTCCCTTGCCTCAGGAAATATCTAGAAATAAGTTGCTACTTCGGATGTCAGAGAAATTACCACCTGTGCTGTCTTCTAGGATATTTATAGTTTCAGTTCTCACATTTAGGTTCTTAATCCATTTTGAATTATCTTTGTATATGGTGTAAGCCAGTAGTCCAGTTTCATTCTTTTGTATATACTGTCCAGTTCTCCCAACACCATTTGTTGAAGAAGCTTTCTTTTTCCCATTGCATAATCTTTCCTCCATTGTCAAAGATTAATTGATCATATTACCACGGACTTATTCCTGGCTTTAAAAAAAAATTTTTTTATTGGAGTTCAATTTGCCAGCATTTAGCATAACACCCAGTGCTCATCCCTCCAAGTGCCCCCCTCAGTGCCCATCATCCAGTCACCCCAATCCCCCACTCACCTCCCTGGACTTTCTATTCTATTCTATTCTATTCTATTCTATTCTATTCTATTCTATTCTATTCAACTGTGTCTGCTTTTGTGTCAGTACCATACTATTTTGATTAATACAGCTTTATAATATAACTTGAAATCTGGAATTGTGAAAACTTCAGCTTTGACTAAAGAACTCACACATAAAACAAATTTTTAGACTAAACTCATAACAATAATTATATTGCTAAACCCTTCAACCAAAGTCAGAGATTATCAGAAGAAAGTAACTATAAGACCTTACCTGTCCTGTCGTCTATGGGAGACACACTTTAAATATAGAAAACAGATAGACTCAAAGTAAATGGATAGAAAAAACATATGCCATACATATAGTAAAGAGAAGAAGGCTGGAATGACTGTAATAGCAGAAGATAAAATAGAATTTAGGATAAAGAGTATTATCAGAGATAAAGAGGAACCTTTCAGAATCACAAAAGTGGGTCAGTTCAACAGGAAGACATAACAATAATGTTTTGGGGGAGCCCAGTTGGCTCAGCAGTTTAGCACCACCCTCAGCCCAAGGCGTGATCCTGGGGCCCCCGGATCGAGTCCCATGTTGGGCTCCCTGCATAGAGCCTGCTTATCCCTCTACCTGTATCTCTGCCTCTCTCTTTCTCTCTCTCATGAATAAATAAATAAAATCTTAAAAAAAAAAGAAATCTAAAAAATAATAATATAATAATGTTTTTATTCCCCAAATAGCCTCAAAATACATGAATTAAATTTAACAAAATTAAAGACAGACATAAACAACTCCTAAATCACAGAATATTTTAATGCCTCTCTCTGTAGTTAATAGTACAATTAGCCCCAAAAATGAAGACATAGAGCATTTGAATAACACTCTTAAACACTTGACCTAATTGATATTTATAAAATATCATATACAAAAACAATAGAATACACATTTCTTTAAAGTTTACTAAGACCATATTGCTGTCCCATATAACAAGTTTCAATTAATTTAAAATAATTGAAATCATACAAAGTGTGTTCTCAGATCACAATATTACTATCTTAGAAATGCATAACAATACAATGTTTGGGAAATCATTAAACTTTTGATAATTGAACCATACAATTCTAAGTAATCTATTGGTCAAAGAAGATATCACTTAGGAAAGTAGAAAATATTTCAAAATAAGTGATAATAAAAACATAGTATATCAAAGTTTGTGGGATACAGATAAAATAGTACTTAGAAGGAATATTTTAGGTTGTTTTCTCTTTAAGAAAAGTCTAAAAAACAGCAACCTAATATTGGACCTCAACCAGTTAGAAAAAGAAAAGCAAAGTAAGTCTGAGACAAATAGAAGAAAGAAAATAATAATAAAATAAAGAGTAGAAACAAACCAACTAAAATAAAAACAAGCAATAAAGAAAATTCACTGATTAAAAAGCTGGTTCTTTGAAAACAATCAATACAATTGGTAAACAACTAGCTGGACCAATCAATAAAAATCAGAGAGCACAAATCACTGATGTCAGAAATGAATTAGAGGTTGCCACTAAAAGATCCTATAGATCACCAAAGACCCTAAAGGATCATAAGAGAATGTCAATTTTATGTCAACAAATTAACAACCTATATGACACAAATTCCTTCACAGATACCCTGAATAGCTCTACTAAAGAAATGTAATTCAAACTAACCCACACACACACCACCACCCCCAAAACAAACAAAGCCTCTAAACTCAGATGATTTTACTGGTGAATTCTACTAAATATTTAAGAAAGAAATAATATTAATTCTACAGAAACTATTACAAAAACTAAAAGGCCAAGAAATATTTTTCTAAAGATTTTTCTTTCAATTAACTTTATAAGAACAATACTAAAACCAAAGACCTTGCAAGTAAATAAATCTACAGACCAATAATATCCCTCATAAACATAGACACAACTATTCACGATAATATAGTCACAAATCAAATACAGCAATGCATATACATATAAAAAAAGGCTAATATGCAATAACCAAGTGAAATCTATCCAGGGAATGCAAATATTAGGCCAATTTTGAAAATCAATCAATTTAATTTATCATAATAATAGAATAAAAGATAAAAGTCCTATAGTCAATTTAATAGATGCAGTAAAACCTTTTAAAAAATGCATTAAAATAACTCTCAGAAAAGTAATAATTAATAAGAACTTCCTCATTCTGATAAAAGGAGTCTAAGAAAACACAGGAACAGAAATACCATTATAGCAGTTGCTATAGTAACATCAGTTTGAATTCAAATACTAATGGTAGAGATAGAACACTTGAAATACATTCACTGTGTCTCATGGCTTTGCTTTGTGTACTATGTTAGTTTACTCTTAAGCTAACCATTCAACTAACAAACACTTATACCACTAGTTTTCTTGACTTCAGAGAGAAAACTCTGCTATACTCTATACTCTACTGTTTCTCATCTCTAAAATGACAATCATCATCATTATTGTCATCATCATCATTGTCATTTCATGGAATTTTTCTAGGATAAATTGAATTAATTCCTGGCATATAGCAAGGTGCTTTGTGTGTTATTTATTATTAAAAAATAGAATAATTAGGGTTTCCTGGGTGGCTCAGCCAGTTAAGCATCAGACTCTTGATTTCCTCTCAGGTAGTGAGCTCACAGACGGGAGATGGAACACCAAGTCAGGCTCCGCGCTCAGCTGGAGTCTCTTCAAGATTCTTTTTCTTGAGGCACCTGGGTGGCTCAGTGTGAGTGTCTGCCTTTGTTCAGGTCATGATCCTGGGCTCCTGGGATCATCTCCCATATCTGGCTCTTCACAAGGAGCCTGCTTCTCCCTCTGCCTATGTCTCTGCCTCTCTCTCTGTGTCTGTCATGAATAAATTAAAAAAAAAAAAAAAGATTCCCTTTCTCCTCTCCCTCTGCCCCTCCCCCTTGCGTGGTCTCATGCTCTGTCTCTCAAAATAAATAAATAAAATCTTTTAAAAATGTATAATAATTATTATATGAAACTTTAATTACTTTTTATAGAACTTGGATAAGAATCCCACATATTATCTCTTAGATTGGTGACATTTTAATGTCTCCAAACTATTATTTTGTGGGGATTTTTCCCTCCTCATACTGATTACATTTAAAATGACAACATTTATTATACTATGAGGATATTTTAAATAAAACTTTAGTGTCACCACTTTATGTACTCATAATATATGAGTTGCAACTCTGTCTGAGTTGCTACATTTTGTGGAGCCCAACATCCTATAGTCATACTTTCTACAGCAATTGATTAAGATTTCATAATGGCAACAGACCAATGTCAAATACAGAAACATAAATAAAGCTTCATTTTATTCATCAAAATATGGGTTTTTAGATAACACCAGAGTATTGAGCAATTGTACGAAGTTTTTATTCACCTTACACAGTAAATATATGATATTAAAGGGTTTTTTCTACATTTTGGACATAAAAAAATAGAAAGTACTAGAGTATGAGTAATATGTCCAGGGCTTCATTGCTAGTGAGAAAAAGGATTCAAACTCAGATCTGCCTGATTCCAAATGCATTAATATGTTGTGTCTCGTAGTAATGTGACATATTACTTAGTAAATCTGTGATTAAAACACCTTGCCTGTGCAGTATCTTACAATGACTGCATTCCCTAGGTACCTGTGTCACATAGTTTGAACACTGGTGTTTTTCACCACTGAGGACTGCATGTTTTATCTGACTATAAATTATCCATCCCAGCTTTACAATAATGTACATGGCTCTCGCTTCACTGGCTTCCTGTAACCTGGTAAAAGTGATCCCTTGAAAGCCTGCTCACTTCTTAAACCCTTGAGAAAATCAGAATATGTCCCTCTGAGCTAGTATGCTTCCTATTTTCTGTTTCATCACAGCAGGTTTCATAACATATATTGTAATTCCCCAGTTCATTAAGTCTTTTGCTTAGAAATTAATTGCAACCGAGCAGCAGGCCCATCCCTCACCATTGATTACTTTCCTCCCTCTACATTGTGATTTATTCCAGTCATGCTTGTCTTTAACTAAGATTTTTGTATTTGTTTTTAACATTTCTCTTCTCTAGACACACCCTGACAATCAGAGATACACATTTACTCTCTCATGCTGACAGTATACAGTATGTGCTTCTAGTATGGGACTACTTTTTTCTTTTCAAATTGGAAATGCATTAGTTTTTACTTGTAAAAGTAATCCAAGTAACTGATACAAACAAATTTAAGCTAGAAAATAAAAGCCCTTCTAATCTCTCATTCTCACTTCCACAATAAATAAATGCACATTGAAAGCTGGAGAAATGAGACTAAATTTCTATCTAAAAGTTTATCCTATTTCATTAACATCCACAAAAAAATGAGTGCCAGATTCCATAATTTTTCTATCAGTCAGGACTCAAAGAGAAAAACGAACCTCTAGGGCTAAAACAGAAAATTTCTGACACAGATAATGGAAGAATTGAGAAACCAGATGGGATGGTGAGACAACCCTGAGATTAGTAACAGCAGGAAGCTGTTGCTATTGCTCCTCAGACTGGATTGCTAGAATACCAAGTAGGAGGCAGGGGGAGGGATATACTGGGAGTAGTGGTCTTAATGGGAGGAGTGTTTCTTCAATGTCACTGACATCCTTTGGAATTGCTAGCACATGGTTTATGTTCATCTATCTATCTATCTATCTATCTATCTATCTATCTATCTATCATCTATCGAGAAAGACTGACCTTTGGTTGGTATCAATATAGTTTAGAAATTCTCTGCACACAATATGCCCCCTAATTGCTTACATCCAGGGGACTGTTACCACTACTTTGCCTGCTGGGTGTGTCATTGGCAGAAGGATAATGGGAGTAGGAGGTGTTACCAGAATCAGGAAGCTGGAGTTATTACCTGGAAGTACAGCTATGGAGACAGTGTCATTCAGCCAAAGGAACTGCCCTAAAAAAAAAGAGTTGGAAAGGAAGTAAACCTGAATTATTTCTTTTATCCAATTTTGATTTTCCTACCAGTGCTTTCCTTTGGCAAATTGAGCTGGAGGGCTGCTGACATGGATATCTGGGCAGCCTATAGGAGTCAGCCCTCCTATAGTGAAGAACAAAGCAGAGAAAGAGCAAAGAATGGACTTAAGAAAAAATAGACTTGTATTAGCCAGTATAGTTCAGATACTAGATATCAGCAAGCCTTGGAATATTACCACTCCAGCAGGAAAATGAATAGTTTTCCTTTAATTCATAGTTGGGTCAAGCAATTTTAAATGTTTATTGGTCAAGTATTCGTCTTTTTTTCTGAATTGTCTGCTTATATTGTTTGTGAATTTGAGAGGGGGTGTTGTTTGTGGAATCTTTTAAAATTTTTTGGTAGAATTTCTTTATGCACTCTATCCACTTTTTAATAACTCTTTGTCACTTATATGTGACAAATTTCCCCATTTTGCCTTTCAACTTTGTGTCATTTCCATTCAGAAGTTTTAACTTTTATTTTGTCATGTATGTCAATCTTTGCTATTATGTCATTCTTTGAAAGGTCTTCTGCACCCCAATATTATAAAAACTGTCTTGATACATTCTTTTTGTACTTTGATGGCTTCATTGTTCCTGCTTAATTCCTTATTCCTTCTGGGATGGATTTGGGAACAGTGGCAGCTAAAGATTGAAATCAGGTTTTTCCAAATCAATATCTAATTTTCTCAATACTGTTTATTAAACATTATCCTTTCTTCACCTATTTGAAATATTACCACTGGCGCACTTAAATTATATTTTAAATAATAACTTTAGACTGCTAACTGCCTTCATTTGTAAAGGTAGTAGCTTTGATTTTTACAGTATTAAAAATAATGCCAAATAAGCCCATAAGTCTTGAATCTAATAATGTTGACTTTGGCTTCATATTTCCATTTTGGATAAACTGGCAAGCACGTTTCTCATTAGCCCTGGACTGCTTTGAACTGTTTCTTTATCTTTTCATTCTTTTTTTTTCTAAGATTTTATTTATTCATTCATGAGAGACACACAGAGAGGCAGAGACACAGGCAGAGGGAGAAGCAGCCTCCCTGCAGGGAGCCCGATGTGGGACTCGATCCTGGGTCTCCAGGATCACACCCCAGGCTGCAGGCAGCGCCAAACCGCTGCGCCACCGGGGCTGCCCTATCTTTTCATTCTTGCATAATTGGACAAGAGGTATAGTTAGTGATGCCTTATCACTTAAATATAAATACAATCAGGGTTTGAGTATGAAGATTACATATTAATTAAACAAAATATTAAAAATTATTATGGTGATTTAAAGGAAGTTCACAACAGCTGACATAATTCATGGTGAAAGACTGAAAGCTTTCCTGCAAGACCAAGGCTAAGACAGGATGCTAACTTTCACCACTTCTATTCAATGTAGTCCTGGATGTCTTAGCCAGAATTAGACAAAATGAAATAAAAGGCATCCAAATTGGAAAAGAAGAAGAAAAATTATTCCTGTTCACAGAGATATAATCTGTTCTTATTTGCAGGAAATCCTAAAGATTCCAAAGAAAACAAACAAATAAGCAAAAAAAAAAAAAAAAAAAAGAAAGAAAGAAAAAAAGTTGGAACTAATAAATGAATTCAGCAAAGTTGCAGGATACAAAATCAACACACAAAAATCAGTTGTGTTTCTTTACATTAAAAAGTGAGCAATTTGAAAAGGAAGTTTAAAACTATCTCATTTACATTGTAAAAAATAAGAAAAAGAAGTTCTAATTGAATCTACAGACTCAATGCAAACCCTGTCAAAAGGCCAGTGATATATCATGCAGAAATAAAATATGCATCCTAAAATTCTTATAGAATTTCAAGGGACCCCATATAGCCAACCAATTTTGAGAAAGAAGGACAAAGCTAGAGGTTTCACACGTCCTGCTTTCAAAACTTACTGCAAAGCTAGAGTAATCAAAAATAATGTCATACTGGTATAGACACAGACATATATACCAATAAGACAGAACACACAGCCCAGAAATAAACCTTTGCATAAATGGGCAAATGGATCTTTGATACAGTGCTAAGACCTCTCAATGGGGAAAGGATAATCTTTTCATCAAATGATGCTGGGAAAACTGGCTATTCACAAGCAAAATAATGTAATTGGAATCTAATCTTACATCAGATACAAAAATTAACTCAAATTTGATCAAAAACTTTACATAACCTGATACCTATAACTCTGAAACCCTTGCAAGAAAATAGAGGGGAAAATCTTCATGACATTGGATTTCCACTGATTTCTTGGATATGACACTAAAAGCACAGGCAAAAAAAAAAAAAAAATAAACAACTTTGAAATCTAACATGTCTATGAATCAAATGCCACAATCAAAAGAATGAAAAGGCAGCCTATAAAATGGGAGAAAATATTTGCAAATCATATATCCAATATGGAAAACATCCAGAATATAGAAAAACCCCTAAAATGGAACAACAAAAGACAAACAACCTGATTTGAAAATGGACAAGGAACCTGAATAGATACTTCTCCAAAGAAGACATACAAGTAACTAAAAAGTATGAAAAGATTCTCAATATCACTAATTCTTAGGAAAATGTAAATCAAATTACAATGAGGTACCCGTTCACAAACAAAGCAAAACAAAACAACAAAACAAAAAACAACAGAAAATAGCGGGTGCTGATGAGGATAAGTAGAAACTAGAAGACTTGTGCCAGTTGCAAATATAAAGGGGTGCGTATGCTTTAGAAAACAGTATGTCAGTTTAAAAAAAAAAGTAGAAAAATGACCATATGACCTAACAATTCCACTCCTTAAAGGGAATTTATACTTACATGTTTAGAGTACCATTATTCACAATAGCCAAAAGGTGGAAGAATTTATGTGTCTGTTGACAGATGAATGCATAAACAAAATGTGGTGTATACATACGATGGAATATTATTTAGTCTTAAAAAGGAAGGAAATGCTGACACATGCTATATACGACATAGATGAAACTTGATGATATTATGCTAGTGAAATAAGCCAGTCCTAAAAGGACAAATGCTGTATGAATCTGCTTACATCAAAATCATAGAGACAGAAAGTAGGATGGTAGTTGCTAGGAGCTGGGGGAACAGGGGATGGGGAATTATTTTTAAGGAGTAAGAATTTACATTTTTCAAGAAGAAAAGATTTCTGTGGATGGATAGTGGCAGTAGTTGCACAAAAATGTGAAAGTCATTAATGCCACTGAATTTTATACTAAAAAAATGGCTAAGAAGACAAATTTACATTACATATGTTTTACCACAATTTTTAAAAATCACTATTAATGAAAAGATGTTCACAAATTTTTGACATTAATCCTCTTAAGAAATGGAGCATAGGGATCCCTGGGTGGCGCAGCGGTTTAGCGCCTACCTTTGGCCCAGGGCGCGATCCTGGCTCCCTGGTGCATGGAGTCTGCTTCTCCCTCTGCCTATGTCTCTGCCTCTCTCTCTCTCTCTCTCTCTCTCTCTCTGTTTGACTATCATAAATAAATAAAAAAAATTAAAAAAAAAAGAAATGGAGCATAGGCCTTCTCCATTTGAAAATATGCTGTTATTACTGAGTGACTTCTAATATATAGCATGCTATAGAAATGATGCTGCAAGAGTTTAAAGGCTGATTTAGAAAAAAGAATAAAGCTTTCTTCAGGCTCTACATTTGGAGATACTCACCCTTGAACTCTACTGCCATGCTCTGAGAAAGCCCAAGCTGCAAATAGTGATCATGTGTAAATGTCCTGGACAACAGTTGGGCCTGTAAGCAATCTTCTATGATAACATCAGCCTTAGCCACTGTGTGAGTGCAGTCTATGAGAGACCCATAGAGACCATTCTCTTTTGACCAGTCAACCTCTGGATCCATGAACGATCAATTAATGCTTACACCATTATGTTTGTGGAGAGTACTATGCAGCATCATACAGTTACAACAATTGCCAAGAGCAGAGGTTATGGAGTCAGAGGGGTATTTGCATTTCAACTTTATCACTTACTAACCATATGTGATTTTAGAATTATTACTTAATTATCTGTAAATTGAGAATAAAAGTACTTCATAAAACTGGCCTGAGTATAAATGAGATGTATATATATATATAAATCCCTTACAAGATCTGGAGAATAATAAACCCTCAATATGTTATAATAGTGGTCAATATTGTTATTACTAACATTACTATAAAACGTGGAATTCATCCTCAAAATAATTTATGTGTGCATTTCTGTTAACACTTCCCTTTATTAATCAAAGGAATATTTCTAATTATCTTATTTCCCCAATTTAGGTTAGATCCCATTCCAGTCAAAGACAAGATTTCCAAATAATATAATTTTTCTACATTTGGAAGTCACAGAACTAAACTAAGTTTTATAGATTCAGTCTCTATTTCTTTCAGGATATTTAGAAATTCTTGGATGTCTGAATTTTCCAAGAAAGCAATGCATTGCTTTGTGGCCGCCCAAACTTCATTAACAAAATCTTATTACTCTTACCATTAAACTTTATTAAACAGTTAATATATAATCAGAGCTTCATTCATTTAAAAATATCCATTGGCCAGCAATCCATTTAAATTAGGAGCAGGGAGAAAAGAAAGGTTTTCTCTAGAGTACTTGCATCATTCAATATCAATCTCATATTTTTTGAAGGCTTATAAACTATAGAGCTACTGAAGTTATTGCCAAGTATATAGAAACTATCTTTGTAAACAAGAGCTCTGGAGATTGAGGAGTCTCTCTCTGACACCCAATACAGTGCAATGTGATGCAAATGGATCTATTTCCTTCTACTTCTGTTAAAATATGAGATAGTTACTACCACTTTCTTTACAAGTGGAGAAAATCATTTATAAGGAGCTCAACTATAAAAAGTGTAATCACCAGCAAATTTTTCTTTAGCATAGGAAGCACTATTTTCTAGTTTCCTGCTGATGATAAAAGACTAGAATTGAAGCACTACTGTTTCTTTGCAGTTATATAAGACATTATGCTTAAAAATCCTATTAAATATGCCTGGGGATTGTATACATTAAATGAATCTGCATTGTTCCTTATACCTCTCAGACTTCGATGTCAAATTTATAACACACAAAGGATTCTTTATTATATGATCTCAAATGAGGGACCTCAACTTCATTGCATGATAATTCTATTTTTGTTTCAATATTAGAGTTGAGAGTATATGCCATAGTAAGAGAACAAGGAAGTTCCATTTACATTTCAAAGGTAATATTTGCAAACTCAAAGACAGGGGAAAGAGAGAAAGGGCTTAGGCAGTGTATTCATCCTAATAGCATTTATGTAAGTCTGGTGGAACACATTTACCTTTAAGACCCACATAAATGCTTTGCAAACATCTGTAAAGTTCAGTAGAAAGTCTGGAAGCTCCTGTTATTTTTTGACAATGATATGTGAATGATAAACCTCTGCTATGTAAGGAATTTTGAGGCTAGAATAAAGTCTCAACCTTTAGAAAGCCATCCTTTGTCGATATCTTTTGCTGTCACTAACGTGCAGGCTATTACATGGGCTAAATTTCTCTTCAAGATAAGGCAGTCCCGTGTTACCCAGCTCAGCTCATTCACCACCATCTAATTAACAGCCATTCTTCACTTTTCAGGCCTTTTCTTACTGTATGTTGGATTCTATAGCACAGCCCCACACAGTCAGCAACCCTGTAGCAATGATCAAGAGAAAGGTTCCAAGAGCTGGTGTGAAAATCCTGAGGCCAATTAGCTCACTCTCCATCTTTCCCCCACTCTCCACCACAGCACAGGATGAAGACCCCTCTCCAGCCTTTATTTGACAGTCCCGGTCATGCTTGTGGTCTTTTAGGAAACACAAACTACTATTCCCTTCCCATTCGGCCCTTGAACTTGGGAAGGGGATATTTGAGAAAGGGAAGGGAAAGGTTATGATCAAAAGATACAGAAGGTAAGAGATAGCTGCTGTCTCAAATACATAGCAATTATAACCTTTAGCATTGCCTTTAAACATTTAGATTGCTACCGTTATTATTATTCAAATAAGTTTGCAGAAGATTGATTTTGAATATCTCAGCTTGCTGTAGAATAACACAATCTTTTCCAGTCTTTCTTTCTTTTTTTTTTTTTTTTGAGAGAGAAAGAGAGAAATAGCCGGTGTGAAAGTGGGGATGGGGCAGCGGGCAGAGGGAGGGAGGAGAAAATCTTAAACAGACTCCATGCCCATCATGCTCAGCTCCATCTCACAACCCTGAGGTCATGACCTTAGTGGAAATCAAGAGTCAAATTTTTAACTAACTGAGCCACTCAGACGCTTTTCTAAATTATTTATTTATTTATTTATTTATAGAACTTTCCATGATTCGTTTTATTTTTTTTTTATATTTTTAAAGATTTATCTATTTATGGTAGACATAGAGAGAGAGAGAGAGAGGCAGAGACAAAGGCAGAGGGAGAAGCAGTCTCCATGCACCGGGAGCCTGACGCGGGACTTGATCCCCGGACTCCAAGGATCGCGCCCTGGGCCAAAGGCAGGCGCTAAACTGCTGAGCCACCCAGGGATCCCCTCCAGTCTTTTTTTTAATAACAAATTTTGGGATATTCCTGAAAGTCCTTCTGTATTCTAAGAGAACAAACAAAAATATATATTCAATATTGTGCTTAACATTTTTGGTGATTAGTAGGTTAGTTTTATATGGTTTAAATTTATTTCAGGTTATATATTTTTTAATATATTAATGTTTTCACAAATGGAGTCTTCTTGTATAATTAAGGTTTTGTTCAGTGTATTTTGTGTTGATTTCAAACAGAGCTGGAAAAGTCTTTGTTAATACTACTATAGGCTAATCCACCTGCACAGCCCCTGAGATTTAGCAGATTTTTCCTTTTACTATAGAAATGTGTTGTCAGAGAACCGGTTTCATTACATATGTAGGCTTTCACAATACTGTATTCAATGTGACCAAAAGGCACAAGGCCAGATGTTCTTCTTCATTTTTCGAGAGAATAAACCTTAATTCCACATAAATCTCATAAAGTTAGGGGAAAAAAATGTTCCCCTCCCCTATACTAGTACCTCAGAGATATAGAGTATTACAGTAGCTCTCAAAGTTTAAAAAACATGATATACCCTAACTCCTTGATTAGGAGTATGTCATTTTTACTTCTGTTTCTGCATTCAGCACGTATTTATTTCAGCACATATTTCCCATGCAGCAAGATCAAGATATCAAATCCAAGGATTTGATGATAAAAAATGCATAATTCTCATTGTTGAGCATTTCATGATCTAATGAATTTTCTAATAGTTTTGGTTTCTAGGGTGTAGTTCTTCTCACTTTTTAAAGGTTTGCTGTTATTTACAGGTACATAAGTGATAAATGAGTGCTAATTTTTAAAATCTAAACCAAAGAGAAGTGTAAGTTGTAAACACTAAATTTTCCCTCCTAATTTGAACTACTTTCTCTTTTTTTTTTTAATTTTTTAAGATTTTATTTATTTATTCATGAGAGACACAGAGAAAGAGGCAGGGGGAGAAGCAGGCTCCATGCAAGGAGCCTGATGTGGGACTCGATCCCGGGACTCCAGGATCACACCCTGAGCTGAAGGCAGATGCTCAACTGCTGAGCCACCCAGGCATCCCTGAACTACTTTCAATATCATATCCTTCCTTTCTCCAAAGTCAACCTCTATTAATATTTTGGTATATCCTACCAGGTTTTTTTTTTCCCCTACGTGTTTACATATCTACTATTAGAGATAAAATGTTAAAATGGACTTTTCTGGGTCTTAAAGTTTTAACTGAGGACTCAGTGTCAGTTGTTTCAAAGCTAAGACAACAAGGTACCAATTAACAAAACACTGCAAGTTAAACTCTTAGACCATTCCAAGGGGATCATCTTTAGATACGTACAAGCATGTATCAAAAGGCATGTATAAATGAACCAAGGTTTTTGGTTTATTATTTTCTTTTTTTTTTTTTTTTTGGTTTATTATTTTCAAAAATCAGTAAAAACATTTACATAGGACATTACAAAACTATAATGCCATCCTTAGGACCCAGCTTTTGCAGTGTACCAGTGTGGAATCACCAAAGCTATATCAAGCTAAACTGTTGACTAGTTTTCAGTTAAGTGATAGGTTATGTCTCTTCTCCTTTCCTCAAGAGAAGAGACAGGAAACATTTCACAGCACACCAAATCCTCCTGTAAAGAAATTCTTATTTTTCTATTTCTTTAGCAACCTAATGGATTCTTGGCATTCTGTTATCTTTAACGGGTAAATGACAGGCGAATTCTGGCAGAACTTGAGATAAGCACTAGCAGAACTTGGACTTTGTCTTCTAGAACTTGAGAATATGGATTGATTAGGAATTTGAAATTTCAAAATATAAATCATGGTTAGAATTTCTTGAGAGAGAGAGACTCCAAAGATATGTATGTTTACTATACACAAGGACATGGCAAAGATATGTATTTGCCAGATGTGTGTCTCCATGCAGGAAGGAAGATATGGATACCTAAACAAAATCCTTCTACATATACCCCATACAGAGGGACGGAACTTCAGGAATTTCGTGGCTGAGGAAATAGATTAATGGTTAGATAGAGGACGCATTGCCTTTAGAGATGTTCAGACTGAGTCTCTCACTAGAGCAAACCTCCCAAAACACATAAATAAAGCCCTTGAGAAAATAAGTGAGCATTTCTTATAAAATTGAGGCATGCTCAAATTGGGTTGAAAAAAATATTTAAATTTAATGAAAGATAGAAGCTTTGCCATTAGGTAAGACTAGGTATCTTAATAAGAGATACGGATTGGGCAGCCCCGGTGGCCCAGCGGTTTGGCGCCGCCTGCAGCCTGGGGTGGGATCCTGGAGACCCGGGATAGAGTCCCACGTGGGGCTCCCTGCGTGGAGCCTGCTTCTCCCTCTGTCTGTGTCTCTGCCCCTCTCTCTCTGTGTCTATGAATAAAAAAATAAAATCTTTAAAAAAAATAAGAGATATGGATTATTTAGAGTCATTCAGAAGGGTTATTGGGTTGTCAAGAATTACAAAGGGAAGGATTGTAAGATGATAAGTGGGTTTAAAGAGGTAGGGTCAAGTATAATTACAATGTTTTTGTGTGTTCTATTAATTGCAGAGCATTCAGTAAACGACTTACATAAATAATATGCATATACCTTTACTTCGGGTATTTGAGGCAGAAGATCATTAGCTACTATATAATATTATATACATATATAATATTATAGATATCATTATATATTATACATTAAAGTATAGTATAATCTAATAATATTTTATATAGTAATATCTAATCATATGATACTTATAAATCTAATATTTATCTAATATATTTTATTAAATCTGATGTGTATAAGATTAAATACATATGTAACATTACTTATATACATATATATCTTCACTTTATTTTCTTTTGTGGATGATTATAATTATTTTTGGAAATAGTTGCAACTCAGTAAAAGCCAATTTTCCTCTTTTTATTTTTTTTAAGTGCTTTCCAGCATTCAATGGTATTCAGATCAGAGGGCCTGCCTTCAACTGAAAGTAAGAGTAAACCAACTCAGAATTCATTAAACAATAAGAAGAAAATGTATTATGTCACAGTAGAGGATCCACAGGGAAGGCAATCCTAAAACTGATAGATTTGTCAGCTCACTCACACCCTTTTTGTCTGCCTACTGTGCCATTTTAGCACAGTGGTGCAATGGTGTAGCACCCAAGTCAGGTCCAGGCATCACTCCAAACTTCACAATGCCTACCAGAAGACTTCTGTGGGTGCCTCTTCTTGTGTTTCTTCTTTTTTTAAGTTCATGAGAACCTCCCTAGAACCCCCTCATTAGACTTCTCTCTTCATTTCCCAGCTACTCCTAAACTGATTGCTGGTACAGTGAATAGAATTACTGCGTTTAACTCAGAGTAATCAGGATTGATCATTATGTTGAGGAAAGGGATTGACCAAAAGGCTGTAGGAAGAATGTGGAGGGCTGGAACAAAAAAATAGAGCTCTGCCGGTAATGAAGAAAAACGAAATGTTGTCAAGAATACTGTGAGAAAGGGTACTGGCAAGAATACATGGTTCACTCAACTGGGCGATTGGAAGAGAGTTAACTATAGGCACTACTTACAAAGGTGTGATGAGGCTTAAGAAAACAAACAAGGCTACTGCAGAACCTTGTGTCCCATGGTAGCAGGGAGCTGCACTGTCTAGGTCTGAAGAAGTGAGCAGTTGGAATGGTTATTAGAAACCAGGAGTGGTATCTTACTGAAACTGTGGCTTTTATTAGACAGAAGCATCTAACCCCCAGCAACTTGCCATGGAGGAAGTCAAATATTCCAACCGTCTTCATTTTCTGATTATTTACCGATGGGACCCAAACAAAAGCAAAAAGGCCAGAAGGGCTGTGGTTGTAGCCCACAGTATTTATCCTCCCAGGTCCAGAGCAGCCTGGAGATGGGTGGAGAGGGGATCTAGAAGGAAAATGGAAAATACTCAACACAGATATCAGTACTGGTAATTATTATAATTACAGTAAATGCTCACATATAACTTAGTGTGTGTCATATACAGCATCTTGCTATAGTATTTATGTACAATTTATTCAAAAATATATTCAATTCTTTAGTATTATTAAATTGTAGCAGCTACATTTTTTAAGATATATATGAGTATTTCTTCAGTAGTAGACTTTCCGAAATAAAGAGTAGACAAATTTCAAATACTCCTAGATATTGCCAAATTGTCATTTTGGTAAACCAATTTACATTCCCTCCATTTTTAAATCTTGTCAAGATGAGGTTAAAGATTATTCCCAAATGGATGAGTAAAACATTATGTACGTTGTTTGGTTTTATTTACATTACAATCAAGATTGATTTTTTTCATATTTTTTATATGAAGGTTCACCATTTTTTCATTTGGCTACTTCTGATCATTTTACTTAATGTATTGTTGCTTATATCTTCTGAGTAAATTTTACAGGATTTGTTTTTTTATGTCATATATATTATCTTTATGTTATATATATTTATCCCCAATATCTTATTTTGTGTTTTTTTTTGTTTATTCTTACTTCCTCATGAAACTTTTTTCAGAAATCTTATTTTTTATTGAGATATAATTGACACATACCATTGTATTAGGTTCATGTGTGCAACAGAAATATTAATTTTCATGTGGTCAAGTCTGTCAGTCTGTCATTTTCTATTTGATTTGTTGTGTTGCTTAGAAAATTTCTTCTCCTCCAAAAATTTTATAGAACTAATCTTTCATATTTGGAAATTTATAAATAATTTTTAAGTTTAGCTCTCTAGTTCTTATGAGTTAATTTCTGTTTTTTATGTATAATGTAAAATGGACAACTAATGGCTTCCCCTAAAGGATGATTAGTTAATGTATGTCAATATAATGTATAATTTCCACATATATTTGAAAAGCCACTATTTTATAAATCTATTTCTGGCCACTTATTTTGTTTTCACTGTTCTATTTGTTTCTAAGCCCATGTTAAAAGTTTGGTTGCCACATCTTTATAGAATGTATTCTTACATTCATGTTACGTAAAATAATTATCTAGGGGTCCCTGGGTAGTTCAATTGGCTAAGTGTCTGACTCTTGATTTTGGCTTGAGTCATGATCTCAGTGTCATGAGATCCAGCCCTGCGTCGGGGTCTTCACAGCAGTGGGGAATCTGCTTAGGATTCTCTCTTCCATTCCCTGTGGCCCTCCCCATGTTTGTGCATGCTTTTTCTCTCTCTTTCTCTAAAATAAAATAAATAACCTTAAAAAAAAAAAGAGTCATCTATATTTTGTCATCAATTTTTCATAATTTCTTGAATATTGTTATGAAATTGCACTTAGGTAGATATGAAGATAAACTTTCAAGCTCTATAATGATACTATTAAACTTTTAAAATAAAGTTTGTATTAAATTTATTAGTTATTTAAAATACAATTACATTTCTCTGGCACTTGGCTTCTATAACTCTTCTCACGTCTTTGATAAATTTTACAGTATTTTTTTCCTCTAAAGGCTTACACATTTTCTGTTTAGTATTATATTAAATCTGTAACAAGCTTTCTTATCCTTTTAAGTGGTATTTTTTTCTCTATTATATTTTTTTACTTGCTCTGGCTGATACATATACATAAATGTTTGAGTATTTTATTAATTTTGTACCTAACTTCCTAATTAACTCTCCAGTTGTTTTAATCATGTTTTATCTGATTCTTTTGAATTTTCTTGAAGAAAATTCTTAAATTTTCATATCATAATTATTCTATTGTCATTTAAAAAAATATTTGCTAATATCATTTATTTTCTTTCTGAATGCTTATTTCTCTCATATATATATATTAAATTTTGACTATCATCTAAAATAAAGCATGACAGTGGTGATGGGCAGAGAATTCTGGTTTTTGTTAATGAAATTATTTCAGTAATTCTGTATTACTATAGACTTTTATTTTAAAAAAAATTATATATTTTTTAAAGAAAAAAAGATTAGCCTCCTAAGCTTAATTTGCTAAAATGTAGTTTTATGTAACTATATCCTCAACCCTTCCAAACTGCACTACTTTTAAGAGAAATATAATCACCTCCATTTCTAGACTTCAGTTATTTATAAAATATCAGACACCGAAAAAGGGTTGTATAATAATAAAAATAAAATAAAGTAATATTAAATATTAAAATGACTAATATATATTGAGATGTTATTCTAGGAATTTCATTGAATATTAGCATATTCAATCCTTACAATTGCTATAATAAATAGATACTCTTATTACCTCCATCTTGCAGATGGGACACAGAGGAACAGGAAGGTAATACCATAAGAAAGTGTTAGCCGTGGGAAATGGTTTCTGGAATTCTGGCTCTACTCACCATTTCCTTAGATACCAGTTTGCTGCATACACTGTTAACTATTCAAAAAGTTGAGGGCAGAGCTTTCCCAAATTATCTTTTTTAAAAATATTCTTGATGGTAACCTGACCCATTTGTTTTTCTTGGACCAATACTCAGGAAAGCCTTTTTAAAGAGTCAAGCTAATCATTATCAGAGATTTATTCTGCATTACCTGGATTAGTTTTATGACTTTCATTCTGGAAAGACTTACTAGAGTTCAGATTAAAAATGCAAACTTCCCATCACCTCCAGCTCTGTCAAGTTGCAAAACAATCCAATAGCTTCTGGCCCCCTAAAATCTCTCATAGATTGATCCGTGTATATAATTTTCTGTATCTGGCTATTTTGATGATTAATATTACCTCATGTGAATACGTAACCACTTTAAGGCTTAGAAATAAGGTCTTTTATGTAAGCCTACTTGATTAAAAAAAAAAAAAAAAAAGACATGTACTCCAAAGATCACTTGTGAGAAAAAAATGGCAAACAATGGATCTCAGTGTATACATATAACCAAATAATCACATGCAGCCTTTTTAGAGGGAAAGGAAAGAAAATAACCACCATGTATTAAGTGCTAATCTGTTGTGGGAGTGATGATAAATGCATTTAGAAACGCCTTTTAGTTGTGTCCTCAAAACTCCATGAAAATATTCATCCTCTTTTTCACATGAAGAAGTCGAGTTTACATATATGTCTGAAAACATTGTACTGTAAGTTACACTTGCTATACTTTCATTCTTAAAATCTATCACTCTTAAAACACTTGTATCTAGAAGTCAACTCACATAGTCTCTTTTGCTTTAGGATGTTCTTACCTAGTATATTTACCATTGTATAATCTAATCTTACAGGCAAAACCTACTACTACTACAAATCCAAATGTTACCAAATTAGGAGAGCCTGTGAATTTAATTTAGTAGCATAAATCTAGGAATAACTAGTTGGTTACATACAGTATATTTTATCAAAAATAAAAATAATAATACTGTACATTTGTACAGTGTTATAATATTTAATTTTTTATAAATAGTAAGTCTAATGTTTTGAGTCTTTAAAATTGTAGTAAACTACCCTGTCTCCTCTAGTACTGTTAATGTTCAAACTTTGGGTTCAAGATGTCTCTAGCCATGAGAAGCCAACTATCATAGTATTCAGAGTATTAACCGTAACATTTTAACCTTATGAGATGATAACAAAACCCCATTTTAACCAACCAACTAACCCTGAGAAGTTTCCACTCCAGGGACCAGATAGAAGTAACTGAAGTACTTCCATAGAGACTAATAACCAAATAATATATATAATTTCATATCTCCTCAGGGTCTTTGGTAAAAGGATCCAATTTTTGAAGATCATGGTATTTGAAGAACTATTTCCCACTATCATGAAATGCACATCCTTTCTTTGTATGTCTCTTTTTTGAATGTTATAGTACTACATAGTAAGATGCAGGTATAAGGCCACAGTACCTAAAAATTTTCCACACTGAAGAGTGAAAAGTAGCTCCTGTTGGACTCACTATATTTTTTTTCAAATGATTACTTTCTGAAAACAGTAACATAGTAACATTCAAGAAGTCATTATGAATTTTTATTTATTTATCCCTAGTATTACAAGTCCTGCCATATATGTGTGTTCTATAAATGTTGGTTGAATAAGCGAGCTAAAAAAAAAAGAAAAAAGCAGTTTTGCCAATTCCTAATCACATCTACTCTAGTGAGAATTGAACATGTAACTCTTAGTCCTCCCCTCCTATCTGGAATAAAAGTGGTAAATTTCCACTCTGAGGAATCTTGCTTATATCTGGTAATTGGTACATATTTCCTACAAAACAAGTCTCATAATCTAGTTGTAGATAAAATTCGTCTAAAGTATCACGACTGTGGAGGTACAAGACCCAATAGAACAGCTGCCAGATATGATTTCTCTTCAGATAAACTAAATCACTTAGAAATAACTTCAAATTTTTTTATTTTTATAATGGAGGTTGGTCTAAAATAACTGGAATATAATTTATAAATATAGTCATATATTTATCACCAACTAAATAGTTAATATTGGCCAAATAATTAAACTATTTAAATACCTTAATGTTAAAAGTAGAAGATTGGATTCTGATCTTTAGGATATCTGTAGCTTTGAAACACTATGATTATGAGAGCATGTGCCTTCTGTTCAAAAAATTATATATTTCTAAGATTGTAGTGTTATTTTATAGCATATTATTTGTTTATAACTACTATGAGAACAAATTTTTGATAAAGAGCATAGCATATACATATAACACTGCTTCTGAGGTTTTTTTTTGAACTTTATTTATTTTAAAGAGAGAGGATGTGGGTGGGGAGTGCTGCAGAGGGTCAGGGAGAAAGAGGTGGAAAAAATTCTCTAGCAGACACCGTGTTGAGTGCCAGTGCTGAGCCCAATGAAAGGCTCCATCGAAGGACCTTGAGATCATGACCTGAGTTGGATGCTTGACTGACTGAACCACCCTGGTGTCCCATGGAAATACAATTGGTTTTATGTCCATCTGCTTTATTTTTTAAAAAATTTTTTTAGCCATCTGCTTTATAATAAAGTTTTTGGACATGTAATTTTGCATAAAGTATATCACATATAGTAGCATATTGCCACTGTGTTTGAAAAATAATAACTTTATGTAGCTTCTTGCCTTACACTTTGTGTGGATCTGCACAATAATTTTGACCAAACTGATACAAATGCTACTCATACCTGCTTACGTGTTCCAGCCATATGTGTCTTCTATTGTTAATGACTCTCTGAAAGTAGTAATATAAATTCCATCAATCAAATAATCACCTACGTATGCTATTAAAACTAAATGAGGTCATCTCTCACTAATACCTACAGAGACACATGGCCTCACATCCTTTATAGCCATTGAGGCAAACTGGCAAAATAATATTTCATTGCATGGCCTGATTTTCAGAGGAACTTTTAAATGGGTAAAATGAGTAAGATATCTTTAAAAACTGACCGTAAGAAAGAATGACCTAGATTTTTTGTTTCCAGGCTTTTACAGGAAGTTATAACATTACATTTAGCTAGTAGAAGATAAGATGAAGTTGACAAACTAAATATGACAAAGGCAAACACAATCTCAGTAGTCTTTTAAGATATACATGCTACCATGGCAAGGCAAGAAGTGGGCCTTTCTAAGTAGATTCCAAGCATATTCTGTGATATTACTGTGGGTATGAATCTTTTTATTTCATGAGGAGGGTATGGTATACTTGAAATCTACTTTGTACAAATAGATGATAGTTTTCTAAAAGGTTAATTGCTACAAAAAAAAAGGGGAGAAATTGAATCTTAGGTAACCACTATTGTCTCAATCATTGCATGAAAATCTTTTCCTCTATTAAAGGAAATAAGACTAAACCTTTTACTTTCTTAAAATCATTTCTTGGTTGATATTTTAAATTCATGTTTCAGAATAGGTTTCTCTTTGTTGTATTTATTTTGACCTTTGAAACAGTAGGTTATATATTAATAACCCTATTTAAAATGAAGAAATTGAATCTAAGAATATATGAGACTTGGCAAAACACAACTTGTTAGAGCTATCACTGAGTTGTTTCACGTTGGAAGAGGAGGAATAGGAGCATATTACACATCCTCATGAAAAAGTCTTCTTAAAGTTCTACATGTGTTGTCATGCTGAAATCTGTTTGCAGTTGTGCTCCCTAATTCCAAAACTAAGAAATAATGCTTTCTTCATTTTACATCATTTTACTCAATAATCAAACCCTTAAGAATCGTGTGCTGTTGATAAGGTCATACTGCAGGGTCCTGTGATTATAAAGATGAACAAATTATCATCAGTCAGCCAAGAAGCTAAAACTAAAACCTAAGTTCATATTATTTCTACATATGTTTGATTTTATTCTACCAACAACACATTGTGCTCCTTGAAAAAATGAGAACACTAAGACTCAGGGAAGATAAAGAAATTATCTACTATCTTTTAACCGTTAAATCCAGAATCAAGAATCATAATTTGAATGTCTGTCTTTTTTATGGATCAATATGCTTTCTACTATATAATTCACTTCCCTTAGATAGTTGATACTACAGGTATTTATAGAATATATTGATTTTATATATAAACTTCTTTTAAAGAAAATGCAACAAATGAAATGACATTTTAGCCCCTCTATAAAAAGGGAGGAACCAAAATTAAGAATTAATTTTATAAAAGATTGAGAAGGATTAATTCACCCATAATGACCTAAGGATTTATAATATCTGTTTAATTAAATTTGGCTTTAGTTTACCAAGATTTTATTTAAGGAATCAAATTTACTAAATGATGTTAATAGGATAGCCTGGGTGGTTCAGTGGTTGAGCATCTGCCTTTGGCTCAGAGTATGAACAGGGTCCAGAATTGAGTCCCACATCGGGCTCCTTGCAGGAAGCCTGCTTCTTCTCCCTCTGCCTATGTCTCTGCCTCTCTCACTGTGTGTGTCTCTCATGAATAACCAAAAAAAAAAAAAAATCTTTAAAAATAAATAAATAAATAAATAAAGTTAATAGTCAACAAATATTGAATTTTATTGAGTATCTGTTATGTCTAAGACCTGTGACATCTGTTACGCAGGGTACAAGGTGATAAATATAATAAAAACTTTAACTTAAAGAAGCATTCGGTTGTGCCACAATGAATACTGTTTGCACAATTGAACAAATCTCGCGTATTATTAGTTGTATTGTTATGGCATTGTATGAAATTCATCAGTAGAAGTAAAATTTCTTAGGAGGCCAATTTGGTATGCAAAAAGTTATTATCAGAGAGCAGTACATATTAAACATTATTTTTTAGAAGGAAGTAGGTGACCTTATCTTTAACTGTGGGCATAGCTTTCTCTGATTGTACCTTTTTCTGATGATTGAATTAAAATGGTTATTAAAGCAAAGAACATATTGTCTGACCTTCTCAATTCTCTTTCTTGGCCTCTTCTTTTCTTTTAAACTTTTCATATAAAATGCAATATGGGCATAGGGTGAAAAAGAAATTCCAGTACCTTCACCTTAACTAAAGACTCTTATTGTAATGGAAGTTAATAAATCCAATACTGTTGACATTGTCTTTCTGATGACATATATCTCTCCATGTTGAAACAGCAGAATCTATATTAAGTCACAGTGGCTAGATATATCAGTAAATTATGTGTCATCTATTGGAGTTCTGTAGTTACTGCCAGAATTCATCATGATATTCAGACAAAAAGTTTAATTAAACACGTTTAGATTAGAGCCCAAGCAACAATCAAATATTATTTATTAATATTATGTGAGGTACTGTGAAGACTATAAAGAACAATAAAGCAAAATATCATCCTTCAAGAAAATTAAACTCTGTTTTCCAGGGACAATGAAAATATCTGTGTAATTATTTCCCAAAACAGCTGTCACTTCACTCCTGTAAACCCATGCCATTTCTCACCATCAACAGACGGACTTTATTTCTCTTGCCTTTTATTCTTGCCTGGTTTTCATAAAGAGAAAGCAACAGAAATGAAAATTCTGGGGCTATGCAGCCCAGGCTTTAAGAGGATTGGCAGCTTCCACTTCTATTTCTTGGAATTCAGTCCCCTGCTAAAGGAAAATCTAAGCTAGATTACTGAATGATTGTTATGGATCCTGGTGTGTAAGCCAGCCTTCCTCTCATTTCTCATCTTCTATATTCTCTGGATCAGCTGAGTTTAAATCCCATCCAAGAGATGAGATGTTTACCTGCATCTTTTCTGCTATTTTCCACTATATGGAAATAAAAACACTGAAAATTAATTTTAAAAACATTCTCTTTCATTAATATATGTTAATAACATCTGATCCCTGAGTACCTTTTCATCCTATATCAAAGTCTTTTTTTAAAATAGGTATCTTGGGACGCCTGGGATGGCTCAGTGGTTTAGTGTCTGCCTTTGGCTCAGGGCATGATCCTGGAGTCCTGAGATCAAGTTCCACATCGGGCTCCCTGCATGGAGCCTGCTACTCCCTGTCTGTGTATCTCATGAATAAATAAATAAATAAATAAATAAATAAATAAATAAATAATCTTTAAAATGTGTATCTTTTCCCCTTTTTAAATGAAATTTCTCCCTAATTCTATAACTAGGATGCTCTTTTTATCTATGTAAAGGTCCAGGTGTTTGAAATCAATTCTATTCCACAATCTCCAGTCTCAAGACTTATATTTTGACTCCCATTTTCAGATGCAACAAAAATTTGTCTTAAAAGCCAAAATATATCCATTTTAACTGCTATTTAAGGATACAGCTTATAGTAAAGCAATTTAAACATGTAGGAATTCAGGGAACGCTGTACTCATGTACTGCACTTCTAGAGGAAGCACATCACCCAACCAGGGATGATAGGAAAATTCACTGCAATGAGTTAAGTGAGATAAGTTAAGAGTGAAATAAGATAATAGCAAAGGTGGGGTAGAAGACAGAATAGATGTAAATCTTATGTGCTCTGGACAAGAAGAAATAATAAAACCAAACAAATGGCTTCAAATACCAGAGAAAATTACATAGAATAACCTAATTTTTTAAAAGTATGTACAACACAATAGGGTGACATCGAAGACTATTATTTAAAGCTATTCAGTCAAATGATAGATACCTAAGGGTATTAACTGCATTATAAAAGACAGTATTAGAATGATAATTACCCAAACATAGGTACTAGTCCTTGAAAATATAAAAAAAAAAATTTAATTAAAAAAAACACAGAGAAAAAAAAAAAAACACAGAGAAATAATAACAATAAACAGAAAAATATGAAAGATAATAAGACAGAATTAAGGATAAAAATTCCAATTAAATAGTAAGCATAAATGTGCTTAATTCACATATTAGAAATTTGTGAATGCAAAATTAATAAGTGAAAATTTGATGAGGTATAAGATATATAGTTAAAGTATATAATATATATAAGGTATGTATTTTAGTTTCATTTTTTGGAATTGAATTACTGCTATTAATTTTTTAAAATTCAAGATTTTTTTTTAATTAATAGCAAGGAAAAATAATACCTGTAAAGTAGAGAAACCTGGAAAAAGTTACATTAAACAAATAAATAGGGTTAACATTACGAACAATCAGCCAAACCCAACATCATTTGGCTCCTTAAAAGAATAATTGACAGGGAAAAAATATCAAATCTTTAGTATCTCGCTAAAAATGCAGGAATCTAATCATGAAGAAGCACTGAACAAACTGAGTTGAGGGAGGCATGCAAAACAAAAGTTTAGATGTTATATGATCTCATTTCTAGAACAAGATTATAGTAATGAGAACAGATAAACTGCTGCCAGGCCAAGATTAAAAGGAAGGCTGTAACTATCAAGGAGTAACACAATGAAGTGTCTATGTAATGATGGAATGATTCTGCATGTTGAATGTGATGATGGTTACTTAAATCTATACCTGCAATAAAATTTAGTAGAATGTATAGTGTAATGGAAAAGAAAACTCTGTCATAGGACAAAATAAAGACTAAATAAAGACTAAATACTTGTAAATAAACTTAGTAAGATAGTATAGCAATTTACAAAAGAAAATATTTGAAAACACCAGAAAAAGATACAAAGGCAATTTAAATATCTCATGTTCTTACATGACAACAGCACATTATAAAATGGCAATTATCTCAAAGTTAATATAAAAATTCAATAAAAGTAATGATTTTTGGAGATACATAAATGATACCAAAATATGTATGAGATGAACATACAGGAAAAGTTAGAAAGAACCTAAAGAGGTTATCAGTTAGGGGAAACTAAGCCTGCTGAATATACAACATAGTTTAGAGCCTCAAAAATCATAGTATGAAACTGAACATGAATAGTCAGACAAGTAAGAAATACAAGAAAATTCAGAAATAGATTCCAGTATATAATAAAATTTAGTGATATAAAGAAGGTCACATCTTGGGATCCCTGGGTGGCGCAGCAGTTTAGCGCCTGCCTTTGGCCCAGGGCGTGATCCTGGAGACCCGGGATCGAATCCCACGTCAGGCTCCCGGTGCATGGAGCCTGCTTCTCCCTCTGCCTATGTCTCTGCCTCTCCCTCTCCCTCTCTCTCTCTCTCTCTGTGACTATCAGAAAGAAAGAAAGAAAGAAAGAAAGAAAGAAAGAAAGAAAGAAAGAAAGAAAGAAAGTCACATCTTACATCACTAGGGGTGAGGGGAGAAGCACTAAGGACAAGTGTTGAGACAATTGGACAGCAGTTTGGAAAAACATAAGCAGGGACCCATACTTCAAATCACTCACCTGCAAAAGCTCCAAAGGAATCAGAGATCAAGATGTACCAAAACAAAAACAAAAACAAAAACACCCATACAAGAACCTTAAGAAAGCAGAAGAAAACTTCTAATTGTGACTTAAATCCATTTGTACTAAAAGAAAAAAACTATTTACTCAAACAACAAAATAATAAATACATTTTGAAAGGGAAAAAACTATTTCCTTATATATACAATGACAACATGGAAAAAATAAAAGACAAATTACAAGTTAGAAGAAAATATGTGTATTATGTATAAAAGGTAAAAGGCTAATCTCCTTAAAGTTCGAAAGAACTCTAAAATTGCAGATGACCAAACATCTGATAGAAAAATGGGGAAAGAAAAAATATGAACAGCTATTTTTTAAGTGTGCCTACATAAATGGTGCTTAAACATATAAAAAATATTCAATTTCACATATAATGAGATAAATAAAATTAAAACTATCCCAAATATTATTTTATCTCTCATATATTAAAAAAAGCATCTGAACACTGTTGGAAAGTCTTTGAGGCAATATTATATTTTATTTTTTGCTTATGGAATTCATAATAGAACACCTTTTATAGAATTCATTAAGTAATACTCAGCAAAGTTATGTATTCATATACATACAATATTTTTACATACAACAGTATAGTTACAATGTATGTAATATCATGTATTCACACACGGATATATATACTTTCTAGTTTTGTTCACTGAAAGGGACTAGAACCATAAACCACCAAGAAAAATAGGCACATTTAGATCTAGACTTAAGGGCTTTCCACTAGATAAATTCATAAAGAAAAATGAAACTCCATGAATTCATAATGTCATTTCAAAAGAATGAAAGTGAGGAAAGAGGGAAGATGGGTGGGGAGAGAAGAAGGCAGAGAGAAAGGAATGAGTGAAGAAAGAATGAAAGGGAGAAAGGAAAGAAGGAAATTTGGAACAAAGAAGGAAGAGAAGTAGAAAAAAAGGAAGAAAGACTGACATACCTAGAAAATCACTAAAGACATTAATATATCTCATTCAGGCAAAGACCAACAATGGGTGCTAAATCATTGGATACAGGTAGTTGTGGAAGAGATTATTCACAAGATTTCAAAGTAGCATTCCATGTATTATTTATTACAAAAGGTAAAAACTACTTTGGAAATGAAGATGTGCAATCAAGTGAATATCACAATAAACTGAGCCAAATGAATATTTTGGTTTCCCAGTGCATATAAAAGTTATATTTATACTACAGCCCATTAAGTGTGCAATAGCATTATGTGCAAGGAAAACAGTATAAATACCTTAATTTAAAAATATTGCTAAAAAAACCCTAATCATCATTTGAGATTTCAGTGAGTTGTAATCTTTTTGCTGATGGAGCATCTTGTCTCAATGTTGATGGTTGCTGACTGATCAGACTGAAGTTTGGGGCAGTTGTGGCAATTTCTTAAGATAACAATGAAGTTTGCTACTTTGATTGAATCTTCCTTTCATGAACCATTTCTCTGTAGTATGTGATGCTGTTTGACAGCATTTCACCCAGAGTAGAATCTTTTTTTTCAAAATTGCAGTCAATGCTCTCTTCTGCCTCTGCTTTGTCAACTAAGTGTGATATTCTAAATCACTTGTCCATTTCAACAATCTTTATAGCATCTTCCTCAGTAGATTTCATCTCAAGAAACCACTTTCTTTGCTCATCCCTAAGAATCAACTCCTTATCTGTTCCAGTTTTATCATGAGGTCACAACAATTCAGTCACCTCTTCAGGTTTCACTTCTAATTCTAATTCTCGTGCTGTTTCCACCACATCCACAGTTACTTCCTCCACTAAAGTCTTGAACCCCTCAAAGTCATCCAGGAGAGTTGGAATCAACTTCTTTCAAACTCTAGTTCCCATTGATATTCTGGATCACAAATGTTCTTAATAGCATCTAGAATGTTGAATTCTTCCCAGAAGATTTTCAATTTACTTTTCCCTGGTTCAAATCAGAGGAATCACTATCTATGGTAGCTATAGCCTTATGAAATGTATTTAGTTAATAATAAAACTTGAAAGCCAAAATTACTCCTTGATCCATGGGCTGCAGAATGAATGCTGTATTAGCAGGCATGAAAATGACATTAATCTCATTGTAAATCTACATCAGAGCCCTAGTGTGATCAGTTGCATTATCTGTGAACAGTAATATTTTGAAAGGAATCAATTTTTCTGAAAATTAGGTCACACCTGTGAGCCTAATATATTCTATAAACCATGTTGTAAACAGGTGTGCTGTCATCTAGCCTTTGCAGTTCCATTTATAGAGCAGAGTCTCTCTATAGAGTAGATTTAACATAATTCCTAAGGGCCCTAGGATTTTGGGAATGGTAAATGACATTGACTTCAACTTCGTCATTAAGTCCCCAGCCACATTAGCCCTAACAAGAGAGTCAGGTCTGTTCTTTGAACCTTTGAATCCAATCACTGACTTTCCCTCTTTGGCTATGAACATCCTAGATGACATCTTCTAATAGAAAGCTATTTCATCTACATTGAAAATTTGTTGTTTTATGGTCGCCACCTTCACTCATTATCTTAGCTAGATCTTTGGATCACTTACTGCAGCTTCTACATCAGCATCTGCAGCTTCACCTTATACTTTTGTGTTATGGAGAAGGCATCTTTCCTTAAACCTCATGAACCAATCTATGCTAGCTTAAAACTTTTCTTCTGCAGCTTCCTTACCTCTCTCAGCCATCATAGAATTGAAGAGAACGAGGGCCTTGCTCTGGATTAGTTTTTGGCTTAAGAGAATACTATGGCTGGTTTGATCTTCTATCCAGATCACCAAACTTTCTCCATATTGGCAATTAGGCTGTTTTGATTTCTTATCATTTGATAAGAGGAGGAGGAGCACTGGAGGAGCATTCTTTATTTCCTTAAAAAATATTCCCTTACATCCACAACCTAAGGCCTAGTTCTTGGCCTAACTCAGCTTTCAACATGCCTTCCTCACTATTCTTAGCCATTTTTAGCTTTTGATTCAAAGTGAGAGATGTGTGACTCTTACTTTCACTGAATACTTAGAGGCCATTATAGAATACTAATTGGCCTAATTTCAATATTGTTATATCATAGGAAATAGGGAGTCCTAAAGAGAAGGAGGGAGATGGGGTAATGGCCAGTTGGTGAAAAGGTCCGAACACACATAACATTTACCCGTTAAGTTTGCCACCTTATAAGGATGCAATTCTAGGCACCTCAAAAACAATTACAATAGTAACATTAAAGATTACTAAAGACAGAGCACAATAACAAATAAACTAATTACTTAAAAGTTTAAAATATTGCAAGAATTGCCAAAATGTGACACAGAGACATGAACTGAGCAAATGCTGTTGGAAAAATGACACCAGTAGTCTTACTCAATGCAGGGTTTCCACAAACTTTCAACTTATAAAAATGTAGTACCTGTGAAGCACAATTAAATTAAGTGTAATAAAGCAAAGCATGCCTGTAAAAGGTGATAGAATAACTAACTGGCATGGAAAATAATGAATCTTCACCATCTCCTCCTCTTACACACAGATTTTACCTCAAAATGTATCACAGACCTAAAAGTAAGAGTTTAAGTATAAAACTTCTAAAGGAAACTGGAGAAAATATATGTAAGTTTGTGTTATACAAAGATTTCTTACATAGAACACAAAAAACTTAAACCATTTAAAAAGTAAACAAATTGGACAATGTCAAGTTTAGAACTTTTGTTGTTTGAAAGAAACATTTAGAATACAAATAGATCACAGATTGAGTAAAATTAATTGTATAACAAAGTTGAACAGATTTGGATTTACAATATATTAAGCACTCAATGGAAATAAAGAGAAGACAATCCACTTAAAGATGGACAAAGGAGTTGAACAGACATTTCACAAAATAGGTTATGAAAGTGGGCAATAAGTTTATGAAAAGATGTTCAGCACCCTGGTCATTTGGAAAATGTGAAATAAAACTCCACTGAATTAACACTACAAACTCATTATCTAAAATCAGAAATAATAACAATACTAGGTATTGTTAAGAATGTGGAAGAACTAGGGCAGCCCGGTGGCTCAATGGTTTATCGCTGCCTGCTGCCCAGGGCATGATCCTGGAGACCCAGGATCGAGTCCCATGTCAGGCTCCCTGCATGGGGCCTGCTTCTCCCTCTGCTTCTCTCTCTTTCTCTCTCTCTCTGTCTGTCTCTCATGAATAAATAAATACAATTTTTTTTTTAAATGTGGAGGAGCTGGAGTCTTCCTACATCGCTGGTGGGAATATAAAATTATACAATCACTTTCAAAAAAAGATTGGTAGCTTCTTTAAATAATGAACTTAATCTTTATCATATGATGCAGGAATTTAATCTCTAGGTATATACTCAAGATAGGAAACCTATATCCACAAGACTTTTGTGTGACTGTCTACAATAGCATTATTTCTAAGAGTCAAAACTTAAAAACAACCAAAATATCAATCATCATGTAGTAGATAAATGCAGTGTGCTATATCCATAGAAGGGAATATTACCAAGGCAATAAAAAGAAGCAAATTCTGACTCAACATGCAACAGCATGGATAATTTACAAAAATGCCATGTTAAGTAGAACAAGACAGACATAAACTACTATCAAATGTATAATGTCGTTTATAGGAAATTTCTAGAAAAAGCAAAATTCATACATTAGGAAAACAAATCATTGCCTGTTTTCACGGTGGAAGTGGGGTGGACAAGAACGATATTTTGGAATCACTAAAGTATTCTAAAGCTCACTTACAGTATTGACTGAAAAACTATATGCATTTTCTGAAGCTCATCTAACTATAAATTTATAGCATGTAAATTTTATGATATGTAACTAAGATTTAACTCAATAAAGCTGTCCATTACTGTGTTCCTCAAACATTCTAAGTTTTTATAACTAATAAATTCTCTCATATGGCAACAATCAACACAATTTAATGCACATCACAAATGTACGTGTAAAGAAGTTTGCCTTGCAAACATAAAAGAAAATGTATCATGTTATTCCTTACATTCAAGAACTTAAAATATTATTTTCACTATTGGCTTTATTGTTTTAATCCTCTCAAGGTGGAAGAAACTTACTTTAAGTGTGTATCTTCTATATAATTAGTACTGGTTTAGATGCTTTATATGCATTATTAAATATAGATATAGATCTTATATAAATATAGATATAGATAAGAAAAGAAAATGCAAGTTGTAATATGCAATATACATATGGTCTCAGAATATTAATGAATCTGTTGATGGTTAGACACTGAGGAAGAAGAAAAACTGGAATGTGAACTGAGGCTTCAAAGTATGTGTTTTTCTTTGTTTTGGCTTTATTCCCCTTAAATTTGAAAATTGAAATTCCCTGGTTCACAAAGTTTAACTATTAGGACTGAGAATTGAAGCTAACTTTATTGACATGGTTTAATTGTTTACTTCTAGAAATTACTGTAAACCAAATTATCTGGGCAAATTGTTTGCTTCTGGACAAAAATCTCTCCTATCAGGACAATATATTGCTCACCTGGTCAAACAACTCATTTTCACACACCAATTTATTAGTCTCACTTCAAGACTCTGGACACTGTGTATTCTAATATTAAACAGTCATATCACAGATTTTCCTCCATTCAGTTAACACCGTGCCTAGAAAGATCCATCCTAAACCTTTCTAGAACAGCCCCCCCACCCCACCCCAAGGCCTGTAAATACTATCCACTGACTGCCATATTCTTAGAAACTACTAACACTTTTTCAGTGTAATGTTAACTGCCTTGCCCCAGTAGGCAGTCCCTATAGGACAAACTTTGGAATACGTCTTCCATTTAAAATGTATGATAATTTTCCTCTGGATTTTTTAATTTTTATTTTATTTTATTTTATTTTTATTTTTTAGGGGAAAGGGTGGTGCTGGTCCCTGAGAGTATGATTCTGGGATGGATCCTATTTCCAAAGCTTCCATCCACTGGATTTGTTGGATCTGCAGTTGCAGACAGCCCACCATTAGAGGGAGAGCCTGAGTCATAAAGGTGCAGCAACAATGTATTTAATCAACCATTGTGATCCTTTCATATTTCCTCTTAAAGTTTGTTTCTCTTCTAGGTCAGATTCAGCTGTTAAATATATATTCACATTTTAACTTTAATTTCTGTTTTTTTTTTTTAAATGACAAAATTTTACCAAAGATAATTAAAAATTATCTGTAGCCACTTCTGGAAACTTTCAGTATAAATTGTTCATTTAAAACAAAAAGGGAACAAACATCTAGTGATGTCCGTTTTTATCAATTTGTATGAAGAAGCTTCTAAAATAATTTCAGATAACATTGCATATTTAAAATTTCCCTTGCACAAAATGAGTTAAATCTGCAAAATTTAAAAACTTGCTCTTAGATTCTTCTACATGGTTACTTTAAACTGACAACTTTTACACCACTCTTGCTTCTACGCCATTAAATGCCCCTCTATGCATTTTGTCTACACTCCTCCAGAATTCACAAAGATAAATTGTCTCTTAAAGTTTATGTCAAAAAAAAAAAATCTTTAAAATAAAATGCAGCAGGTGGGAGAGGTTGCCTGAATGGCTGTCAGTTAGGTGTCTGATTCTTGATTTTGGCTCAGGTCATGAGCTCAGAGTTGTGAGATTGAACCCTGCAGGGAGTCTGCTTGAGATTCTCTCTTGCTCTTCCTCTACCCCTCTCCCTGCTTGCATATGCGCTCTCTCTCTCTCTCAAATAAATATATCTTTTTAAAATACCTTTAAGGCTACATAAGATAGAAACTTATAGATTAATGCAGAGTAGATCTAGAAATATATAATCAAATATTCCCAGATCTGTATCAGTTAGTTTATGTTATTAGGAACTTCATATGCAAAAGTTTATATGGGAAGGAAATAATGAAGATGACCTAACAGACCCAGATTTGTTTGATTTTTATTTTGCAAATGCACATTCCGTTGTTACAGCATCATTGGTTGAAAAACCTATTCTTTTCACTGTTGAATTGCCTTTGACCTTTGGGGGGGGAAAAAAAGAACATCAAGTGATGACATTTATGTGGGTCTATTTCTGGCCTCTATTCTGTTGATCCATTGTCTATATTTTCTCATCAATACAACACTGCCTTGATTAGTGTATATTTATAGTAAAACAAAATACACACTTTTAACCTTTTTAATTTGGATTAAAACCCCAAAAGTTTAACTTATTGAAGCTTTCCTGAATAATGTTTGCTGATTTAGTTTCCCTATGCCTGATTTCCTTATGTGAAAATTAGTTGTTAAGGTTAACCTGTGTTCCCACAATGTACTGAGTAAAGCTGGACCAAGACGAACCATCCTTTACTTCAGAAGATGAGCAGGAACATATTGAAAACATTTGCAAGCAATGCTAGGACCATATGGTAGGGGGAAGGGAAGAGGAGGAAAGTAGCCATTGTGGGGCGTTGTGAGAAAAGAAAGTGGGTGTAATTTAGTGTGTGCAATATGGACAAAAAGAGAAATAGTACCGTGGTAAAATATTTTATTCCCTTGACATCTTGTCTCTCCAGGGCTAATCTATTGACGTCTTACCTAGCAAGTTCATAGTGTAGATGAACATAAGACACATAGGAAACAACAATTTTTTAGAGTAAGATATTAACCAGAGTTATTTTTCTTATGTAAAAAAGACCCATGAAATAGAAAAGCTTTCTAAATTTTTAAATGGTGCTTTTTCCTACAAACATAGCAAGCAGATTGCAGAGCTAAAGTCCTTCTGTTCCACTGATAAATGTCCCTTTACAGAGATTTGGCTCCCAGATGGCCATTCTATCTCCATCACCTACTCCCCCCAAAGAAATAATACTAGCTGCTGATTTTTTCTCTAACCTGAATATATTTAGCTGTCGTTTGCAGTACTTCACACTGAGAGTGTAACTCTAAGTCAAGCTTGAACAGTCTCATTCATTTTGCATGAAGTCGCTCCTATTTTTTAAATTAATCTTAAGACAATTTGGAAATGTTTGTACAATCATTACACTCTTGTAATAAAAGCTTTTGTAATAGTTTTCAAAAAATTTACAAATATTCTGTCTTTTTTTTTTTTTTAACCCTATTCTCTTAAATTAACATAGCTTGAGTCTAAGCACAGACTATTTCTGCTAGGTTAATGTCTTCAATTTTGACCAATTTAGGCCCAGCACAGGTTTTTTTCTCACTTTTTGTGCAATTCTTTTTTTTTTTTTTTTTTTTTTTGTGCAATTCTTTAAGAAGACACTGGCTTTTGGGATTCTAGGATTTTCAAATTGACCTAATGTTAAAATCAATGAATGTCTGATAGCCACTGGTTATGGACTCTGTTTAGTGCTGAATCTTAAATGTGCCGTACATATGTATGCATTTCCTAAGATGCTTATGTCATGGCAAGCTGAGTACATACCTAATCTCATTGATTTTAAAACTCTGTGAAGACATCACAAAATGGCCAAATAAAATAGATTGCAGGGCTGTAAAACTCTAGTAGTCTACAGTTTGTAGCTCTTACAGAGTGGTCTCATTACTGTTAGGATTTAAAAGTGAAAAGTTCAGCCCACCTGAAATATATCATTGGATCATCAGACCTTTATTTGGTTAGATGCCCTCTCTCTCTTCAGAAGTTTTTCCTTTTCTTTTCTTTCTTCTTTTTTTCCTTTCAGTTCTTCCTTCTTTCCTTGTGCCTCCTTTCCCTCCTCTTTTCCATGTATCTTCCTCTATAGAAAATAAACTACAAAAAACACATTTGTAGTTCTAAATGGTATATAATTGCCTCTTTTAAGTTATGTTCTGCTGACCTGTTCACACATTCAAAATCGGATATTTTAAGCCAGAGATGGACTTAGAGTCAGTTCAGTACATCGGACAAATGTTTCAGCACATACAACCATACACACCAGGAAATGTTCAATTGGACATTCCAACATTGTTTCTAAGATAATTGTAACTGAAATGAAGATATTTATAATGTCTAAATCTTCCTGAAATATTCATTATCTGTCATAAATTTGTTCCAGGGTATCTGGGTGGCTCAGTCAGTTAAGTGTCTGCCTTTCGAATCAGGTCATGATCTTGGGGTCCCGGGATTGAGCCCCACATTGGGCTCCCTACTCAGCAGGGAGGCTGCTTCTCCCTCTCCCTCTCTGCTTGTTATCTCTCTTGCTCTTAATAAATAAATGAAATATTTAAAACTTAAATAAATGAATAAATTTGTTTCACAGTTGATCCATTACATCGCCTTCTAGAAAAAGATCTTCCAATAATATTGGACTTAAAAAGCAGTGAAAAACTCTTCCTGGTTCATCGTCTCGATGGTTATATCATTTTTCTGCAATAAAGATAGACCTTTATTTCATAACATTGATACATTTTCCTGGAGTGTTGGAGCTGTCAGTACTGATCAACAAGGCATATTATGTCTTTGAGGAAATCAGTTACCATAATATCTACTATAAAGGCATGCATAAAACAATAGAAGATTCCTACTCCAATCAGGAATCTGAATTCCACAAATACTTCTATATCAGAGCCATGCCTTTGTAATTTGTCTTGATCCTAAGCCAATTTAGGGAATTTTTCTAAGAATACAAATACATATTAAATTAAATTATTGCATAACATAATTCAGTGAAGTCTTATGCTTTATCTATCATTTTCCCTTAAGCCCAAGTGAAAATTTTATGCCTATGCCCTGAACTCTCTGATCTTAAATTTTCAAAAGAAATGTAAGTGACTCAAATAGAGGTTAAAGGATTTATTCAGCTGATGTGAAATTGAGCATCTGAAGATGAAGTAGCTTCCTAATCGAAACAGAGTCAGCATTTTGATAGGACAGGGGACAGTTGAGTAGCTGCCCTCATGGTTTTGATTTAGGCAGCAATTTTTGACTTTAAGGGAACTCATGTTTGGGGGTCATGCCTTTTGCTTGGGGTTACAATAACCATCAGAACAGTATTGGCATGGTATTACTTTTGCTGGCCTGCAGCTTATGAGGTAGTGAAGGTTCCTGAGGTAGGGAGGAGAGATAGTGGAAAGAAAAAGAAAATGTGCGTGTGCATATGTGTTTGCATGCACACACACACGTGCAGGTGCACATTGGGTCGGGGACATAGAAGGAAAGAGGGAAAATAATGATGCTACATCATATTTGTTTAGTCCCTTTACACCTTATAAATATTTATATTTATATAAATATAAATATATTTGGCCTTTTGCTGCAGGTGGTGATGGTCAAAGTCTCCTGTGGCATACCTCCTCATGCTGTTTAAATCTTGCCTTTAGGGATCCCTGGGTGGCGCAGCGGTTTAGCGCCTGCCTTTGGCCCAGGGCGTGATCCTGGAGACCCGGGATCGAATCCCACGTCAGGCTCCCGGTGCATGGAGCCTGCTTCTCCCTCTGCCTATGTCTCTGCCTCTCTCTCTCTCTCTCTATGACTCATAAATAAATAAAAATTTAAAATAAATAAATAAATAAATCTTGCCTTTAAGTATATGGGATAAGAGTTTCTTCATGTGGACCTTTATATGGTTAAGGGAGAAATGGCCAATAAAGATACCACCTGATAATTTCACAGCATTCCCAAAAGCTGTCAGTTGAGTTATCTGGTCAGAAAGGATCATTATGTGGAGGAATTACTTTGCTATGTCGCTTTCACTTGTATTAGGAAAAACAAAAACAAGAAACATAGATTTCAAACTTAGAAGCAAGTCTTTACCCTTTATAAAAACTGCATTAAACGTAGGAAGGAGAGAACACACAAAAGGAGGTAAGGAACTTTTTTTTTTTCCTCCCAGCACAGTTAACAGCAATTAAAGCTTCCAAGAATTGATTGGTGATTTCCCAGGATGAAGGGCCCTCATGATCCTTAGCTAAGGAAGAGGAGACATCATGAGCCTCAGTACAGGAGATGAGATCTCATAAACTCAGCAGGGGAGCGTATATTGGGTAATGTATTTACAAGTTAACCCACTCCAAAAAGTCTCTTTTAGAAGACTGTTAATGATTTAGAATTACATTGGCCATTTTATTTATCCTGCTAAATATTAGGAATCTATTAATTTCTTTGGTATTTTGCCTTTAAATAATTGCAGGTAGCACTATATTTTTATGGAGAGGATGATATGTCATCTTATTTATAGATTTGACCACTACCCGATGTGTACATGTTTTGTGGGGTTTTTTGCTGCTGATCTCTCAAAGTCTAAGTCCTTAGAATCAGAATGTTTGCCTATTTCTTTTACTGCTGTCTTTCTCAGATATATTATAGGTGTTCAATGAATATTATTTTAAGATTTTATTTATGTATCCATGAGAAACAGAGAGAGAGAGAGGCAGAGACATAGACAGAGGGAGAAGCAGGTTCCATGCAAGAAGCCCGATATAAGACTCCATCTGGGGTCCCTGGGATCATGCCCTGAGCCAAATGCAGACACTCAACCCAGGCATCCCAATAAATTTTTTTTGATGTAACAAATAGTAATCATAATATCATGATCATTGTACAAGTATTGCATGCAAGAGTTCTTTTGATGAAAACAAAACTACATGGGGGGACCCGGGTTGCTCATTAGGTTAAGTGTCTGCCTTCAACTCAGGCCATGATCTCAGGGTCCTCCACATCAGGCTCCCTGTTTAGCAGGCTCCCTGTTTAGCAGGGATGCTAAACAGGGAAGAGGTTTTTTTTCTTTTTTTTAGGCTCCCTGTTTAGCAGGGAGCCTGCTTCTCCTTCTCCCTCTGCTGCTCCCCCTGCTTGTGCACACTCTTTCTGTCAAAAAAATAAATAACATCTTTAAAATATATATATAAACAAAACTACACAAGAACTTTCTTGTCTATGAAAAATGTGTAGGTGCCTCAGATAAGTCTCCAAATTGCATTTTCAAGATGGATCATTTCAGGAAAAAAATATTCTGATTGTGTTGGGACCTCAAAATGTCTCAGAGTGTTCCATGTATTCTCAAAGTGCATCAGAAATCCACTGCACAATCAGAGCCCTGCTTCAGGTACTGGGAATACAAAGATTCTAGGTTAGTATCTATTTCAAACAATGGTTTTCAAATTGCCTCAAAGGGATTGAAGTAATCTGTGAAAAAAGAACTATAGGTGAGTTGTTATCATATTTTACCACCCTCAAAGCCAACATATTGAAAAAAATATGTACAGATACTATATATATATGACCTAAAGCAGATCTCTGTAACAAAATGGTTATCAGACAAAATTCCTCTGTGCACAGTGAGAGGGAGCGAGATCTCTGATGTCTCTTTCTTTTCTTATGAGGATATCAATCTTATCAGCTTAAGGCCTTACCCTTAGGACTCAACCCTTATTATTGCTTTATAGGCTCTATGTCTACATCCAGTCACATTGAGAGTTAAGGCTTCAACCTATGAATTTTGGGAGTACTCAATTCAGTCCATAATATATTCATTGGTGAAAACAAAAGTTAAAATAAACGTTTATCTACTTCCCTAATTTAGCTCCCATTGTTTGTACAGGAGATTATAGTAATCTCTTCTATGGTATTTAGACAACCTAAATATTCTGACATGAGGGCTTTTCCCAGTATGAGACCCAATAAGGTATTCTTATAGCAAGCCCCAGCACAGGTACAGAGGAGAACGCACTCATGTTTAATATAGCCCAAATGACCAGACTTTTAAGGAAAATCTATTTTTAGTTTGTGAACCATATGAATATGTTACCTATTCAAAAAGTTAAAAAACAGAACTGTATAAAAGTGTTGGAAGGGAGAGCAAGCTCTATTTCCTATTAGTTATTATTGAGAAAATGGCTACCAAAAGATATTAGGATAAATAGGATATTTTGGCTGTGTTGTAGAAACAAAGGGACTCTAAAGCTCAATGGCTTAACCTAGCAAAGATGTGGTTCTCACTTGTAATCTTTTGTGAGTTAGGTAACAATCTAGGTTAAATATCCATGTGGCTACTCAAGAATTCAGATACCTTCAATGTTTTGATGCCATCATTATTGGGCATTAAAGATTTGCTGGGAAAAGGGAATAAACAATGTGGAAGATTCATTCCGGTACCTAAGACCTAAGAAATACACTTGGCTTCCTCCCACAGGCCATTATCTAGAACTAATCCATAGTACCGATTTAACTATAACGGAAAGTAGGATATACATGGAATCACAGAGAATGCTTGGGTCCTTATAACCACAAATGCCACAGTATTTAATAAAATAGGCAATAAATCTAATATAGCAGACTTTTTTACTTTCCTCAATCATTTGAATTAAGACTTACCAAAAAAATAAAAGTCACAAAATACATTTGGAAGGCTTAATCTTTGGTCATCCATACAACAAAATTGTTATTTCTAAATACTGATCAAGTTGGACCAAGCTGAACCCAGACCCTGTAGTTGAAGTCAAGGAACCCATGCCTTGTAAATTCAGTCTAAATACACTGGTTAGCTCAATAGTGATAGTATTTTAAAAGGATCTATCTCAGAATAATAGGCATAGAGTAATATATGTTTTTTTATATCTACTTGTATTACAGAAGTGGGAAGAGCCTTATGATAATAAAAATTGGGTTAGGATGATATCAACAAATGAAGGAGGATTGTTTGGTTTGATTTGCTCCTTGCTTTCTAAATTTATAGTTCATTAAATATTTCACAAAGTACCTTTAAACCTTGAGTATTTTATTAAGTGATTCAATTTTGTATTTTATCTAATTTCCTTTAAGAACCTAGTTATATACTGCATTGATATAGGATGGAATTAATCCAAATTAGTGTTGCCTTCAATAGAGAAAAATTGCAACTAAATTACTACTCTCAAAACTTCTTTTGTTGTTATTTTTTAAAAGATTGGTTCCTGGGGCAATCTGGCTGGCTCAGGTGGTAAAGCATGAGATTCTTTATCGTGGGGTTGTAAGCTTAAACCCCATGTTGGGCATAGAGCTTACTTAATAAACATAAATAAAATAAGGGATTCTCCGGGTGGCTGAGTGGTTGAGCATCTGCCTTTACCTCAGGGCATGATCCGGGGGTCCTGGGATTGAGTTCTGTATCAGGCTCCTAGCAGGGAGCCTGCTTCTCCCTCTGCCTATTTCTCTGCCTCTCTCTCTCTGTCTCTCATGAATAAATAAATAAAATCTTAAAAATCATTTAAAAATATAAATTAATTGATTAAAATAAAATACAACAAAATAAAGTAATAAAAAATGTTGGTTCCCAAACATTAGCGAGCTTCAGAATCACTTAACATCTTAGTCAAATACAGATTGCTGGGCTCCTCAGGAGAGTCTCTGAGGTCTAGGGTGGGGCCTGAGAATTAGCACCAGCAAGTTACCAGCTGATGCTGATACTGCTGGTCTGGGACCACACATGGAGAGTATAAGTGCTTTAAATTATGATACTCAGCTTATTATTTTAAAATTCCTATAAAATAAGCTGACTCTTGTAGATAGCATGTTCTTTTATGAAAGGACCATTTGAGGGTCACATGCTTGGCTCAGTTGGTACAACATGAGACTCTTGATCTTGGGTTGTAAGTTTGAGCCCCGCACTGGATGCAGAGATTACTTAAAAATAAAATCTTAAAAAAAGAAAAAAAGAAAGAAAAAGAAAAAGAAACAAAGGGCCATTTGTTTTTTTGTTTGTTTGTTTGTTTTGTTTTGTTTGTTTTTATCTCAGGACCCAGCAGACATGCTGAATGTGATAGATATTGAATAAGTTTTTAGTGAATGAATAAAGTATACAGGTATATAAAGTACAAATAGTATCTATGTCCTCATATCATCATATTTAAAAGATATATGGTTCACCCTAAAATTGCTTTCGGTTCTTTAAAATAATAGATGAAGAACCAAGGTTCCCACTCTTCTATGGTTTGTTCATCATAGTAGACTTAATTCATGCCCCGTTTCATGCTTTGTCATGGATTGAAGGTAAATAATCAGAATCTTCATCAAGATAATTTATCAACTATAAGTTATTAGGGTCAACACTTGAATGAAGGAAAGGAAGGAAGGAATATTAGAGAAAGGAGTTGATGACAATGCAGTTGCAAAATAGGTCATAGCCAAAGCCACAGGGAGCCTTGAATTCTGAATAGTCCTTCAGAGTTTTACCGTGGTGCATAGAGGGGTTTGAGTTCCCTATCAGTCACTAGCTTTAGCTGCTTCTGAGAAGGAAGAGTTTCTTTGGAAAGGCAGCTCTCTCTAGCCCGGGGAATTTCCAGAGAGCTGAGACTAAGTATTTCTGTGTGTGTGTGTGTGTGTGTGTGTGTGTGTGTATAATGTTATTTTGAATTAATATCAAATTATTTAATAGTAAAATTAAAAAATATATTACTAATTAATGTTCAAATATATATATTAAACTGCTTCCTGACTACATGTAAGTAACGTCAAGAGAGAAAACCTGCCTTCTATCTCTTACCACTGTCTTTGCAAGAAGCACTATTGTTGAATCACTATCTAAATATTGAACATTAAAAGCTTGATATATTTCTTTTCAATGATGCAGTGAACATTAAGAAACTAACAATGATTGTTAAAGTCCACATGCACATATTTAAAATGTGGATCATTCTTACACGTTTTGTTTGATATCATATTCTCTGCCAAATCAGTGATTCTTTTATTTGCCATCTGGAGTTACTATTGGCTGGAGATGGATAATGGTGTTAAATAGGAAGTGCCATGTAGACACTGAGCGAATACGCTTTTTTTGATGTCTACACTAAATGGACAATACGATGGTTTCATACCAAAAGTGGACTCCATTTTCTCTAGCTTAATCACATTAGACAGAAGAACATGAACCACTGGTCATTTTAAGAAGTAAGAATTGTAGAATTAAGAAACCACAGTGTCAATTCTTAATATAATCACAAAGAGAAAGGGGGATGCTGGGCATTACATACTGACTATTGGCAGACAGCGGGATTAAATGGACTGTACTACAGTGTGCTTATTAGCATAATTGGGAAGTATCAAAACAAATGTCTCCATATGGAGGTAGGTGTAAATATATTCCCTATAGTAACACTTAACTCATTTACTTATCACTCAGAGTCCATTCACTTACCAGCATATGGTTATTGGATGTGTACTATCTATTGAAAATATTAGCGATTATTTGGAGAAAGTTCTTATATACAGGTAAACAGAGAAAAACCTCTGGATAGAAAAAAGAATAATCTGAGTTGTTTTTGAATGTTTTCATACATGTCTATTTTTGTTATTGTTGTTCCTAATCTAAAGCACAGAAACACTACACATCTTCCCAGTTTTCTCACCTTCCACATGGGTTAGTGTAGCATTCTTTTAAAATTGTCTTGTAGATCATGGATTAGGACCATGTCTGACCCATCTTTGGATCCTTTCGGTCTATAGCTACTATCACCATGTAAACACACTATAGGTGTCTACTGAATTAAGGCCATGTAGATACTAACGTGATCCAATACATTTTGATTAGTCTATATATCGCAATTATGACATTCCTAAAATCTAAAATTATACATTTATTATTGTTCTTAATTTAAAAAATCAATTTCATATGTGCTTGGGAAAGAATATATTTCTAAGATAATAGAAAAATGCAGAGGAAGATGAAATTGAAATAAAAGATAGAGCTTAGGGTTCAAAAGAAATTCAATAAATATTCCTTGAGCACCTGTTAGCTTCAAAGCATTGTACTCATTGCTAAGAGAACCTAGTCCTTGTCTTTGTCTTCAGTATACTTGTAAGAAAGCTGATAGGGAGTGAAACTCCGCTTCTCAAATATAAGAAAGTATATTTAAAAAGGCCTAATATTGGCAGGCAATACAAAAAATGGTACAGAAACCAAGAAGAAAATCAGCAATCATTTAAATATTTTACAATATTTACCTTGACTTATGAAATGAGTCTGCAGTTAAGTATTTTGAAATGTTAAGTGAATGGGTAGTTGTGACAATTTTAATTTTAAATATAACGATTAAATAAGGCTTCGCATATACATAGAGCAAGAAGATAGAATAGGTTAAAGTTAAAAGAAGATTAATTTGTATCAGCCTCCGTCATCTCAAATAAAATACCCTCCGCTGTATTTGTATATCTAAAAATACGACAGATCATTATTGTATTTAGCATTAACTATTTTATTTTTCAGCAAAACAAAGAAGTAGCAGACAGGCAATTCTAGACATAAGTACATTCTTTCTTTCTTCAATTAATTAAATTTTTTTAATTATGAGAAGATAACTAGAAGTGTTATGACCTGAATTCAAATTAATATTTGATTAAATTTCACAACACAGCATGGAGTTATAACTGGAATGAACAGTTTGATGAAATTAAAATTACTTAGTAATCGTTATTAAGCTAAGTAACTATTAAACTTATTTCTTAAGGCGTAATAGCAGATGCCAGAGGCAGTATAGATTTTCCACAAACACAACCCTGGTAGACTTTCAGAGGTTTGGGGCCCTGTGGGTGAACAATTCTTGATCTCAATTTATTTTGGCTATAGACATGTGATGATGCTCTGCTGATCACTGATGATACTGAAAACACAAACAGTAAATGTTCCTGATTTCCATTTGTAAAGGCTAAAGGAAGGAAAGTTGTACTTAAATCAGTTACTCAGTTCCTGGGTGGCTCAGTCAGGTTAAGCCTGGCTTTTGGTTTCATCTTAGGTTATGATCTCAGGTTTCTGAGATGGAGCCTTGAGTTGGGTTTCTGCACTCAATGGGCAGCCTGCTTCTCTCCCTCTTCCAATGCCCCTCCCTGCATGGTCCTATGTCTTTTTCTCACTCTAAAATTAAAAAAAAAAAAAATTAGTTATATGCTAAAAATAAACAAAAAAACAGTATAACCTCTACCATTTGCAAATGTGTAAGAAACAAATCCATGAGGATCATTCAGAGGAGAAGCATCCTGAGTTGGGGAAGAAATCTCTAATTAGTAGATCATAGCAGACATTATCACAGGAAGATAAAGTTGAAAGGGAGAAAGGAGGCTGGGTTGGGAATTCAATGACAACTCAAATTGTTAGGTTCAAGACATTGTGCCGGCTTCTACAAGAACATGGTCTCTCCCTTCAGTGTGCTTGCAAGAGAGTAGATGGGGCAGGGTGCTGGAATGTAAAGGAGAACATGGTAAATGCTTGCACAAAATTACAATTTATAATGTACTTTAAAAATATAGAGAAGTCTCACTCTGTGAGCAAGGGGAAGAGATAAGCAAAACCTTCAAAGAGAGAATTACCTTTAAGATAGTCCCAACAGCACTGGGTCAGATGTTGGTAGTGATGAATGGGAACCAATCCTTGGCTAGAACAAGTAGTTTGGCTGATGAGTGTAGAAGTAGCCTTAAGAACTTATTCTGGAGAGTTAAGTTTTGATCTTTGTTCAGCTAACTATCTATTGAATTATGGATGAGTCACTTAGCCCTTTGAGACCTAGTTTTCTCAGCTACACACACACACACAGGGAATTGAACTAGAAATCATTAAGGTCATGCCTATTCTAAAATGCTCTGATCTAAGAATACATTGGTTCCCATTTTGAGTGACCTAGAATGCTAAGTTGAGGATTTTTTAAAAAATTTGTTGGCAACTTAAAATTTCTCAAAGTTTTCTGAGCAACATAGTAGTATGATTAAAGTTATACATTTGGATGATTAACCTAGTGAGGATATTTTTTTTTTGTGGGAAGATTATGTAGAGTCTGTAATGTTCCTAGCTAAGAGGTAATGAGGGACTGGCAGAGGGAATATATTATAAAAGCTGAATCCATAAGACCTGTCCTCACTATTAATCAGTGCTAATGGGAAAGAACAAAGAAATGAAAAGAAAAAAGTACATAGCTTCCAGTCTTGGTATCTGAAAGGATTTTTATCAGACCAAGTTAGGAAAGTTTTATGTATAAGGATCAATGCAGCTATTTGGAATGAAGCTGTGCAATTGCCAGCTGGAAATGCAGGCTTAGATCTTTTGCTTTTAAGATATGGATTACAAGAGGGCTTGCAAACTCAGATGCTTACAGGGACTACTGAAGTGACAAGCTATTTTCAAAACAATAAAGATGTGGGGAATAGAGCACACTGGAAAAATATGCCCTTCCAAAGAAAGTAGCTGCCCTCATATTACAGGAGATCACTGCCCTAGCAATTGTAGACTCTGCTTTTCTAAGAGAGGCTAGAAATGTAGATGGTTTCTCTTTTTAAATTGTTGATAAAGAAACTAAATAAAATTAAGTAATAATTCTTAACTATGACTGTCACCCACATCAGTATACAGACTGCTGGGTGTAAGTCTGGAATACTGTACCAACCTTTTCAAGCATTAGTTGAAGATAACCACAATCAAAATTGTGGGAAAGGATAGAGATTTTCAAAAGAGTAATTTTAAAGAGAGAAGTCTAAGAAAAGATCCTCAATAAATTTTATATTTAAAAAGTCAAATAGAAGAAAACTGATCTCATATAGTGAGGTTGCCAGGAATGAAAAAAAAAAAAAAAGAAAGAAAGAAAGAAAAGAAGAAGAAGAACATTACTCAGAGGGAATGAAATGGTAAAGGAACAAAAAGAGCCTTAGTATCCACCAAGGGGAGGGATTTAAATTTTATGCAATAAAAGACATGATAGCAGACTGAGATAACATAAAAGAGGAAGGGTATAAATTATCTTGCACTTTTCTTTGTGTAATGTACATTTTTTTCATTTTATGATCTCAAAAATCTGTATTGTTGCTAAATGTGCTTCTTGTATTGAATATAGTGCTCAATATATATAATTTTTCATCTCAACACCTGAGGATATTTATTGCAATTTCTTATGTTACTATCTGCTACAAGAAGACAATATGAAAACAAAGACCTAGAAGATTTAATTGTTCATTTATATTATTAGGTACACAGAAAAGTTTATGTTCATGGCTTTATTGAAGCACATACAAGGAAAAGTAGAATATGAATTTTATTTAATTTTTAGAAGATATTTTAAAGTGTCACCTCAACCATGTTTTATTCATTGACTTTGAGAATGCATGTGCAAATGGTTGTATCTTGCTGAACACTTCTAAGTTTCCCCTGGTAAGAAATCACAAGTGTCAGTTGTTAATAAGTTCTATGTTTTCTATGGAAAGACACAGTTCCCCAAATAGATGGTTGACTGCATGATTTTGCCACATTTCTCAAATATTCTTTGTAAACTACCAGCAGCCAGATTTAATTCTATGAGAAAGAAGCAATGAGTAGATGACACAATCAGGTATCATTAGCTATAATTTAAAAAAAAAAAAAATCAAATGTAGCAATGTCTTGAATAGCAATTACAAAATATTATAAAAGCTCTCTTTTGAAAAGATTTTTCAAATGTGCACAGGATTGTCAAAAAAGTGTTAGAACATGACAATAAAAAATATCGAAGTGGGTGACAAATTTGAAATTGTGTGTGTGATGTAATTTGTATGTGGAACATAGTAGGTACTCAGGAAGTACTTGCTGTGCATAATTTTTCCATTCTTGGTGGTCACAGATTTGTCCTGAATTTCTTCTGGCAGCCATCTGTAGAATTTGAGAGACCTGACTGCCAACTTTTTCTCTTCTCATTCTTTCCCACTATTCTGGTAGACGCTAGCCTTACTATCTGGTAGCCTTACTATTTTCCTTTCCTGGTATGTTATTAATTATTTCCATATAAATATTTCATTTTTTTTTGTTTGTTTGTTTTTGTCTCCCTGATTAACAAACTCAAATTTCCTTCATGATTTAATACACTTTTTCCTAGTTATCTACTGCTACTTATTAAACAGTATTATTCCAAAATTAGTGACCTAAACAACAACCATATTATTCTGCTCTTGGACTTCATGAGCCAGGAATTAGGCGGGGCCACAGCAGGCATGACTTTCTGCTCAAGGATGTCAAGGGCCTCAGCAAGGAATCCCTAATACCTGAAGGTAGCTTGAAGCTCTAGGGCTGGAATTATTTGGAAGACTATCCCCCCCACCCCCCACATGACTGGTGCCTGTCATAACTCAAAGCCTGGGTTTAGCTGAAACTTTCAAATGGAACTTGTCATTTTCTCATGGACTTGGGCTTCTCATAACATAGCAGCTGGGATCAGAGAGTGTCTAGAAAATGACAGTCCAAAAGATGCAAGCAAAGGCTACATGATTTTTATAAAAATCATTTATTTGAGGGAGATCATGGACACAGGGAGGAACAAAGGGAGAGAGAGAATCCTCAAGATGACTCCTCACTGAGCAGGGAGCCCCACACAATCCCAGGGCCCCAAGATCATGACCTGAGCCAAAATCAAGAGTTGGCTGCTTAACTCTTGGCTGCTTTACAAATAAGTAAAATTATTAAAATAAAATAAAATAAAATAAAATAAAATAAAATAAAAGTAACAGCTTTCCAAATTACCAAATCACAAACTCTTCAGTTTGAACTGTGATACTGGATCACATTCAGTAAACCTTTACTCTTTACTACATGCAATATACCCTTTCTTTAGTTCTTATAATAACACCATGAGGCAGGTAACAATTCCTTTTCCTAGGCCATAAAAATAAGACATGAAAAGTTCAATTATTTTTTATAAATTTACAGAAATGATAAATATATGAGACAAATTAAATGTCTTGGGTTATAAATATTTAGCTACCTCTATCTACTATAACTAAACAAGAGAAAATTTAACACTCATAATATGAATGCCATGTACAGCATGAGAAGATAATTCAGTTCTGTTTGTTCTATCAACAGACATCACATTTATTATTTATTTATTTATTTATTTATTTATTTATTTGACTGTGAATTTTGCCCTTTTGGCTTCTTTTTCTTTCTTTTTTTTTTTTTATCAGACTGTAATTGACACACAATGTTACATTAGTTTCAGGTGTACAACTTAGTACTTTGACAGATTTATACATTATGCTATGTTCATAAGTGTAGCTACCATCTGTCCTATTACATGGCTATTTACAATATCATTAACTGTGTTCCTTTATGCTCTGCCTTTTATTCACAAGTCTTGTTCATTCTATAACAGCAGAGCCCCTATCCCCTTCACCAATTTTGCCTAACCCCTTACTGACCTCCCTTCTGGCAATCATCAGTTTTTTCTCTGTATTTATAGGTCTGATTCTACTTTTTGTTTGTTTATCCTCTTTTTTTAAGATTCTATTTATAAGTGAAATCATATGGTATGTGTCTTTCTCAGTCTGACTTATTTCACTTAGCATAGTAGCATCTAGGTCCATCCAAGTTGTCTCAAATGGCACTATCTATCCTTTTTATGGCTGTGTAATATTCCTATGTGTGTGTATGTGTGTATTTTTTCCTTTGTTCTTCTGTTGAAGGACAGTTAGATTGCTTCCCTGTATTGGCTATTGTAAGTAATGCTGCAATAAACATAGAAGTGTATATATATTTTTAAATTAGTGTTTTTGTTTTCTCTGGGTAAATACCCAATAGTGGAATTATTGGATTATATGGTATTTCTATTTTTAACTTTTTTAGGAACCTCCATACTGTTTTCCACATTCCTACCAATAGTGTATAAGGGTTCCTTTTTTACTACATCCTCACCAACACTTGTCCTTTCTTTTTTTATTTTAGCCATTCTAACAGGTGTAAGATAATAACTCAGTTTTGATTTGCATTTCCCTGATGATTAATGGTGTTGAACATCTTTCTCTATGTCTGTTGGCTATTTGTGTGTCTTCTTTGGAAAAAAATGTCCATTCAGGTCCTCTGCCCATTTCTTTAATAGAATTCTATGTTTTGGGGATCCCTGGGTGGCGCAGCAGTTTAGCGCCTGCCTTTGGCCCAGGGCGCGATCCTGGAGACCCGGGATCGAATCCCACATCAGGCTCCCGGTGCATGAAGCCTGCTTCTCCCTCTGCCTGTGTCTCTGCCTCTCTCTCTCTCTCTGTGACTATCATAAGTAAATTAAACAAAAAAAAAAAAAAAGAATTCTATGTTTTTTGGTGTTGAGTTGCCTACATTTATATATTTTAGATACTAATCTCTTATTATCATTTGCAAATATCTTCTCCTAGTTGGTAGGTTGTCCTTTTATTTTGTTGTTTTCTTTTGGTATGTGAATGCTTTTTATTTTGATATAGTCCCAATAGTTTATTTTTGCTGTTATTTCCCTTGCCTTAGGAGACGTATCTAGAAAAATGTTGCTATGGCTGACATCAGAGAAATTACTGCCTGTTTTCTCTTCTAGGATTTCTAGGATTTTCTATGGTTTCAGGTCTCATGTTTCAATCTTTAATTCATTTGGAGTTTATTTTTTTGTATGGTGTTAAAAAATAATCCATTCTTTTACATGTAGCTGTCCAATTTTCCCAGTACCATTTATTGACAAGGATGTCTTTTCCCCATTATATATTCTCTTTTTATTAATTTTAATTCAATATACTTACCATACAGTGTTATATCAGTCCCAGGTATATAATATAGAGATTCAACAATTCTATACATTACTCAATGCTTATTATGGATGATAAGTATACTTTTAATTCTTTTTCACCTACTTCACCCATCCCCTTATCCACCTCCCTTATGATACTTATGTTTGTTTTCGTAGTTAAGTGTCTGGTCTTTTCTTTGTCTCTTTTTTCCTTTGTTTTGCTTCTTAAATTCCACATGAGTGAAATCATATGGCACTTGTTTTTCTCTGACTTATTTCACTAAGCATTATCCATATTGCTGCAAATGGCAAGATTTCAGTCTTTTTTCCCGTCTTATATTCGTTCCTCCTTTATCACAGGTTAATTGATCATATAGTTGTGGTTTATTTCCGGAGTCTCTATTCTAGATCTGTGTGTCTTTTTTTTGTGCCAGTATCATACTGTTTTGATTATTGCAGCTTTATGATATATCTTCATATCTGGTGTTATGATACCTCCAGGTTTGTTTTTGGTTCTCAGAATTGCCATGGGTATTCAGGGTCTTCTGTGGTTCCATACAAATTTTAGTATTACCTGCTCTAGTTTTGTGAAAAATGTCATTGGTATTTTGAAAGGGATTACACTGAATCTGTAGATTGCTTTGGGTAATATGAATATTTTAACAATATTAATTCTTCTAATCCATGAGCATGAGATATGCTTCCATTTGCATGTGTCCTCCTCATTCCATTTCTTTTAACAGTGTTTTATAGTTTTTGGAATATAGGTCTTTCACCTCTTTGGTTAGTTTTATTACCAGGTATTTTATTATTTTTGGTGCCTTTATTATTTTTGATGGTTTGGTGTTTTGTTTTGTTTTTTATTTCTCCTGCAAACGTTGATTTTAGCGAATTGACATATTTTTTAAGTCACTGCTATGCAGTAATCATAGTTATGTAACCCCACCTCTGGATACACCTAGGAAAGAAGCAATCAGAGGCTTGTATTCTACTAAGTTCAATGCAAGTGGATCTTGCCTTACTCTTGTTAACCTTGACAAGTCATCAATATCTTTGGTGTCATTTTCTAAGTCTTGTAAAACTAAATGGTTGCCATTCAAAATGTGTATAACTTCAAACCTCTACCTCAACATAAACACAAGCTTAGCCCCATCTTTAATTAGCTATTTGGTATGTATGACATACTGGCTGCAGTTACTAGTAAGCACTTGGGGGAACAAGTAGTGAGCTAGATATTTGGCTGATTTTCATTTAGGGAAAAGAGAGTTTGATCTGGGTGCCATGGCAGCAAAAAAGGATGACTGGCCAGACTCAACTGGAATGACCAATTCAAAGTTGTCACTGGTTAGACTTAAAAGTTATCCAGCTGGCTAAGGAGGAGCCATAAGGAAAAATTACATGCCAGCTTTGGATATGAATGACAATTCTTTATTTTCTGAGATCAACTTCCCAAGTGTCTTTTAGAACTAAAATTTAGAAATATTTCTCTAGTTTTGGTCCCCTGTCAAAGGGAAAGAGAATATAAGAGCTTTAAAGTACATTCAGAAAGGAAAACCTCATCTATGCATAGATATATGTGCATATCAATTTATAAGAAGAAATGAAAAGGTGAAGGAAAATGAGGTTGAAGTTAGAAATGGTGTTCAGATTATATTCTGAAGTAGACTCCACCCAGAAGTACATTCTCTCTCCTCTAATCTCTTACAACAAATACCTCATACAACAATTTAGTATCTATTTTATTCTATTTAACATTTATTTTAATTATATAAATAGATGCCATCTCTGCTAGATGATAAGGCCTTGCATGTTTTATTAACCTTTGAAAGAAATAAATATTTTATTTATGTTAACCCCCTGGAATATAACAAATTGTCTTTCACATGGATGATGCACAATAATTCTTGTTCAGTTTAATTGGATTCTCTTTTCATGTTTGAAAATGTATTACACAAAGTGACAGTTAGGTAATCAAAATGAACATTACAAAATCTCCAAGATTTCTTGTGAAAGCTGACATATGGATATTTCATATTGGTCCAAGCAATCAAGGACCTGTCTTTGTTACATGCATAAAACAAATTCTAGGAAGGTGCACATTAATAGGTGAACAGTGAAAAGAAAGTTCTAGCAACTTCATGTTATACTTTTCTAAATTTCTGGAGTTTTTACAATGAAAATATTCAACTAGAGTAGAGACTGATCTCATTATAAGATGAGTAGTGTGCCGACACAAGTGATAGGTGAGTTTGGAGCATAGTACATAGTTAGGAAAAAGATAAATGGGAAAGGTGTTATTGGGGTAAATAAGAGGTGTAGGAGCACACTAAACAGGGAAATTGATGGGTTTTATGGACGATGTCCTTTTATTTTTAACCTCTGAATTAGCCAATCCTGCTTCCATAAAAGGAACTTTGTGATTCAGTGAAAATTCCTGTGCCTTGTACTCTTCAAGTTAGAAGTTTAAGCATGTAGAATATTTAAATCTTTCCAAGAGCCAGGTACTGTGATAGACACTAAGGATACAAATTATAGGAAGTAATTAAAAACTGAAACCAATGTCATCAGTTAAACAGTGTTGTGAGGCTGAACATAAACTGCTATGTGTATATGAAGTAACATTGTGACTAAGCAAAAATAACCTAGTTCTTTCTCCACCATAAAATTGCTTCCGGAAGATTAAGACTGTAAAACAACTCACCAAATTACTTATAAACAAACAAGTTCCTCATCAAGAAGTACTTGAAGACCCTCGTTTCTGTGTGCCTATCCATACAAAGCTATTGTGCCATAATCTCTGCCCAATTCCAATGAGTTCCACATCTTGCAAGACACACCTAAAGTCAACCAGCTAGCCGAGGAGCTAAAATATGATAAATATCCTTTCCTGACCTTCTGTTCTAAGATAGTATAAGACCCAGTCAAGGTGGTGTTTTCCCTTACTGCATTAAGTATCACAAATCTAAACATAGCTTTACTGAAACAATTGGTTAGTCTGCTGGTGTTTCAGGGGAGTAAACTGTTCACCCATTGTGTCTGCCTTTAAGGAACTTGGATGTTAAAAACATGTCGTATCTTAACATTGTCTAGATGGCAGTTTATCAGACTTAAAGTGATGGAAAAATTTTTCCAATATTGTACTTCTACTATGACTCTCAGGGACTCCATATCCACTCATTCATTCAACTACCTGAAATAGATGACTATGTAAATTGTATGTATAGAGCTCTATCTAAGATGTATATATGATAATTTATATTTTCTGTACTCAAAGAAATTGTAGCCCACTAGAGAGGCAAACATGCACACAATTATGAGAAAAAATGACACTAATACTTGAAATTCAGTATGCACAGGTAGCAAGGAAGGTATAGAGCATGCCTATGTGTGCCTAGACAAACCATGAAAATTATTGAAGGCTTTGTTGCATCAGTGATAAGTTAGTAAAAAGGCATTTGAAAAGGAAAAAATAATAATAATACAGTTGATCCTTGAATATTGCAGGGATTAGGGGCACTAACACCCCCAACACAACTGAAAATTCACTTATAACTTTTGACCCTCCCAAAACTCTACTACTGGAAGTCTTACAGATAACATAAAGAATTGATTAACACACACTTCGTATCTAATATGTATTACATGCTATTTTCATATAATAAAGTAAATTTGAGAAAAGAAAATGTTGAGAAAATCATAAGGAAGAGAAAACACATTTGGAGTACTTTACTGTATTCGTTAAAAAAAAAAAAATCTATGTATTAATGGACCCTTGCAGTTCAGACTTGTTCAAGGATCGACCGAATATGCAAGAGATGTAAGTGAGCATGCCATGTTTGCAAATTGCAACAGTCTAGTATTGTTGGACCATATTGTATAAAATGTGTGAAAATAGTAGATTCTGAAAGGCCACTTATGCCATGTTAGGAAGTTGCTACTGTACCCTTTAAGTAACAGCAATCACTGAAGAATATTGAGCATGGTAAAAAGTTGTTCCTCACAACATGTTAGCCCTATTTCTCTGGCAGCACTCTGAAGAATGTTTTATTAAGAGATGAGAATGCAGGTAGAGTGACTAGCTAGAAAGCCATTGCAGCAGTTCAGAGGAACACAAAGTTAGAAAGGGAAGGATTAGAACAAGAGAAATTGAGAAAGTTGAATTAAGACAATTGATTAATCGTTAAGATAAAAACAGTCAAAGTGAAGGAGCAATTATCACATCACTATCAATAGGTGGTTGCTTGATGATTATTGTGCTATTTAGCCGAAGTAATGATGATAGGCAATTATTTTCATAATACATTAGTCTTAAAACATTTTTAAACTCATTATGGACATATCAATCTTATTTGATAAGTCAATAATATTGATCTACTCAACCACATGCAGTTTTCTTTATTTAACTGACTATATAGAAGTGGATGGCCATGCAGAGAGTAGTTAATGATGAAGAGAAATGGTGGCTGTAAAAGTACTTAAAATAATCCATAGGTAGTTTTTATATCCGTTGATGTCAGCCACTGTCCAGTGTCAATCCCGTCTTGAACTTAAACCTATTGAAAAGATAATAAATAAAATAGTCTACCCCATAATGTCTCCTATATTAAGTATAATTATCTGTTTTGTCATGCTGCTGTGTGATGGCACAATGAAAGGTGAGAAAATCGTTTTTGCTTGTGCATTCTATTAGAAATCTGTACCTGAATATGGTTTTAATTTTTTTCAAAGATTTTATTTATTTATTTGAGAGAGAGGGAGAAAAAGCAATAGAGAGAAAAAACATGAGTAGGGCGAGGGGCAGAGAAGCAGACTCCCCACTGAGCTGGAAGCCTGATATGGGGCTCCATCCTGGGGCTCCAGGATCCTTGACCTAAGCCAAAGGCAGAAGTCCAACCAGCTAATCTACCCAGGCACCTGAACCTTTAATTCTTAAGATAAGAGCCTGAAAAAGATTGGTTGTTATGGGACATTGAGGTAGACTGCTTCTAGCCAGGTGTGACTTGAACTGTTGCCGCATGCGTAAACTAACTATATTGGTAGCAGGCCTTCTAGCTGTTTGATGGATTGATGGAAAGCATGAAGCTATTAAAATATTTACTTAAACTGACATTTTTTTTTTTTACTTCACTCTTAAGCATGACTAGAAAGTCACACCATGCCTGGAAATGGGAAGATATATATGTTTTCTTAATAGTACAAGTATTTTGTGCTCATCGTTTTAAAATTTAGATGTTTGTATTAATCGGGTGTGGTGAGACCAACAGATCAGAAGACAATGCCATTGAAAAGATAGTTTTTTACTCCCAGTTTCTAAGGGGAGGAGGCATAGCACTCATATAGGTGTCATATGAAGAAACCCCAGGGTTAGTAAGGAGGCACAGGGAGCAGGAGCAAAGCATGGACAAGAACCTTTACTGTGGCTTCCATGTGAAGGAAAGGACAAGGCAATTAAACAGGTTTACGATTAGCTAGTTTGAATAACTTCAGTGGGCTCTAGAGTATAACAGCTCTAATTGTTCAGTACCTGGTCCTGAGTGAATAGTAGGGAATATAGTAGCCTGGAGTTTAAGAGCACTAAAAAGTGATAAAAGAGGTGTTGGAGTGTGGGCTCAAGATTGGTTGGTTTGCATATGAAAGATACTCTTGAGTCCTTTATTATCTCTAGACCTTGGCTAGCTCTGGGAGTAGTCTCTCTGGGTCCCAGATGGCAAAGCCTCAGAAATACACACAAAAATAAAATAAAGAGGCATGATTAATATGCTTGTCAATGTTAAAGTCTTTATATTTACTCACCCCAAAATGGAAAAAAAGAAAAAAAAAAAAACACCTAAATTTGTTCTTACAACAGGCCCCCTTGGTTAATCTCATTGACAACTAGACTTCTTTTTTTTTTTTTTTTTTTAAGATTTGATTCATTCATGAGAGACACAGAGTGAGAGGCAGAGACACAGGCAAAGGGACAAACAGGCTCCCTGTGGGGAGCCCATTGTGGGATTCCATCCCAGGACCCTGGGATCAAACCTGAGCCAAAGGCAGATGCTCAAGTACTGAGCCACCCATGTGCCCAGACAACTAGACTTCTGAGCTGGCACTACTCTTATTGTTAAAGCTAAAAAAGCCTAGCTACTAGAAAACTTATAATTGCCTTTTGCTTGTGGTTTCCAAAGACTTGAAAACATGTCATGAATTCAAAGAAAAGAAAAACAAACAAAAACTATATTTAAGGTATAGGAGCATTTCTTTTCTTATTTACCTACTGAGATAAGAACATAAGCTGGTGTTAAAAATCACATGGGAGAAAAAATTTATAAGGAATTCAGTTTGCTACATTTCTACAAGCAGAATAACATATAACTCTTTACAGCAGGAGGGAATCCATTTTACTCTGAAGCAGGTAATAACTTTATTATAATACACATACATATAGAAGACTATGTGAGATGGTATTTCTCTACTTTATGACCAGAAATACGGAAGGGTAGCCTATTGACTGAAGACTTCAGGATAAGCCCACTATAGGTGGAATGTTTGTGTCCTCTCAAAATTCTATGTTGAGACCTGATCATCAAAGTAATAGTACCCTGAGATGGCACTTTTGAAAGGTGATTAGGTCATGAGGGCAGAGTCTTCATGATGATGAATGGGATTAAGCCTTTATAAAAGAGGTCCCAGCAAGATTCTTCACCCTTTCTGCCACATGAGGTCATCACTAAAAGAGGGACAGAGAGGAAGGAGCCCTCACCAGACACTGAATCTGTGCCTTGATCTTGGACTTTGCAGGCTACAGAACACTGAGAAATAAATGTTTACTGTTTATCAACCATTCAATCTATTGTATTTTGTCATAGTAGCCCAAACAGACTATGACAAGTTCCTATACACAATACTGAGTTTGGAATTTATAGAAATGTTCTATATAGTTTGAAAATGCCTTTTGGTTTTACTACAATTATCTTTAAGATTTTTAAAGTGAATTTTATTTTTAAGGGGGTGCCTGGGTGTCTCAGTTGGTTAAGCATCTGCTTTAGGCTCACTCATGATCTCAGGGTCCTGGGGTTGAGCCCCAAGTCTGATTCCCTGCTTAGCAGGGAGTCCGCTTCTCTCTCTCCTTCTGCCCATCCCCCATGCTCACTAGAGAGCTCTCTCTCAAATAAATAAATAAATAAATAAATAATCTGAAAAAAATGAATTTTATTTTTATCTAGTATTTTTTTTATTCCACCAAGAATGAAAAAAGACAGTCTTTTTAATTTTTTTATAGTATTGTGGTATGATTGATATACACACAAAAAATCTGCACATATTTAATGGATACAATTTGATGAGTTTGGACATATGAATACACCCATGATACCATAATCACAGTTAAGGTAATAAACATATCCATCCCTTCCAGATGTTTCCTTGTGTCGCTTTGCTATTTTTTTTTTTCTGGTAAGAAAAGTTAACATGAAATCTTATCTCTTAACAAATTTTTAAGTTTACCATATTGTATTGTTAACTATAAGCCCTATGTTATACAATAGACAATTTGCTGTAACTCTTGTTTGAACTATATTTTAATAAAGAATGTGGTTTTTGTCTTTAGGTGAATCAAAATATCTATAGCATTCAGCCACTCAACAAGTGTTTGCTGAATTCCACATTAACATTAATTTTGTTTTAGGTTTAGCTATCGTAGGCATAGAATGATCAATACCCTTTACAACATTTACTAGTATCTCCATAAAACTAGGAGATCCCTTTTAAATGCACATTTCAACTTGGTTATTCCTTAGATAAAAATAGTGAGATATAGTCGTAGGGTTTTCAGATCACGAACATAATCTTAACAGTGCACATTACAGTCTAATCCTGGAGTCAATTAATAAATTGGTTGAAATAGCAGTTTGATTAAAATCTCAGATGTGCTACTTCGCTTTCCTAGTGTCCTTTAATTAAGGCTTTAATAGAGTCTGCAATTACCTGCAAATTTTTTCTTTGTCTTAAATATTTGTGCTTTATCCTTAACTTTCAAAGCTCCTTCAACTCACTAAAGCATAAGAACAGCCACTAAAGCGTAGAGAAATTAAACTACCTTTTCCTTCAATCAGATGAACAGTACCATATAACTCTATAATGCTTATTGAAATTTAAATTGCAAGAACATATTTAACTTATGGTATGTGTTTTTTATTTGTTTTGGTTTTTGATTTGTTACTGTTTTTTATTGTTGAAAAAAATTACTTTTGGTGAATGTGATAGCATTGTGTGGACATTTTTCTACTTAAACTATTTTGTACTTAGTTTAAATATAGAATACTTAACACAAATTTATGTTTTTTTGTGTTGAAATTTTAACTATGGGAAATTATACAACTTTATTTCATCTTGTTTTTAACTACTACTCTACATCAGGCATTGTTCAAACTGCTTCACACAAACTATGTCATTTATTACTCCAATAATTCAGTTCAGTAGATGCTGTTGTTACCCACATTTTAAAGATAACAGAATTAAGAATAACAGATTTGAAGTAAGTCGTTCACAGTTATTGGCATGTAAATGGCAAGATTACAACTGAAAGGCAGGTCTGTTTGACCCCAGAATCTATGGTCTTAACTATGCTAAACTCAACCTCAGATGTTTGAGTTTATTGAATTGTTACTAACTAACTAGCATTTGAGGGCTCATGTGTAAATTTCTGGCTTGGGATATGACGAATGTTTCAATCAAACTTCCAAATAAAAAGACTAATTTACTGATTACTTCTTTTATTTTTTTAAAATATTTTATTTATTAATGAGAAACAGAGAGAGAGAGGCAGAGACACAGGCAGAGGGAGAAGCAGGCTCCACGCAGGGAGCTGGATGCCGGACTCCAGGACCCTGACATCGCGACCTGAGACAAAGGCAGGCACAACCGCTGAGCCACAGGCATCCCTCATTACTCCTTTTAAATGGTTAATACAATGTATTGATACTGTTTTGTGGTGAACCATGACTTTGCTGTGCGGAAATTATGATCCCCCAAACCTTTTTTAAAAAACAAATAAATGAGCAAGTAAACAGACTTCAGTCTGAGGCTTTTTCAAAAATAAGTAGATATTTACACACAAAACACATTCCAGCAAAAAAGCCCACCCTGGATTAGACTGCCATCCAGAACAACTCCCCTCCCACCAAACCACAAAAATGTTCTTTCAGAGAACTGAGTCTGTTTGTAGAAAGCATGTCTAAGAGTGATTCGTGAAACAAAAATGCGTAAGGACACCAGGGTGGCTCAATAGGTTAAGCCGCTGACTGGTTTTGGCTTAGGTCATGATCTTAGACTCAAGATTGAGCCGCATGCTGGGCTCCATGCTTATCACAGAGTCGTCTTGGGATTCTTTTCCCTCTTTCTCTCCCCATTCTCCCTCCATCTCTCTTTCCCACTCTATCTCCACCTACCGTGCACTCTCTTTCTCCAATAAACAAATACAGTCTTTAAAAAAAAAATGCTGTAAAAAATATGCTCTAAACCACATATTGGAAAGTGCCAAAGCAAAGCAAAAAAAAAAAAAAAAAAAGTAGTTGCTAGCTTAGCTTAGAAATATGCAAACTAATAAAGATGCCAAGTTTGGGGAGTTACCACTTAAGAGACATTCTAGCATATTCATTGATTCAGAATAGAAAAAGTTTATCTCAGAAAATATATATGTCCTACACTTAAAATTCATAATTATAATAGCTAAGTATTTGAAAAATTGAAGAAATATGCTTGTATTTTTTGAAATCACTTATGTAATGTAGGAAATTAGGTTTAAGAAAATAACAGTTCTTGTTACATATACTCGAGGTTAAGTTCATTGTGACACTGGTATAATCAGAGATAGAAAGAAGTCAAAGGGCAATTACAATCACTTTATATAGGAAAACATGTTTAAAACTCATGTGTACCACATTTTTCACAGATATAGTCTTTAAAATTGCAAAATTATATATTTATATATATATAATATATATCACATAAAACTCTAGGCCAATTCAAACGCTGACAGCATTTGCAGTGATGAGGGGTTTGTAGAAGGAATTTTGTTAAATGTTGACAATAATAAGAATATTTCAAAAAAGTATTTAAGAAGGAGTGGCTTGTCTTTCTGGGAATTCAGCTCATACATTAGTTTAAACAATATGGAAATGGTACAAAGATAAAATAAAACAGTGGACGAAAAATGTATATTTCAGAAAAGATCTGGTTTATACAAAAATTTAAAATTTTAATAAAGAAAACATTTACACAATAAAGGGAAGTATATGTCTTTTAACTTAAATTATTTAGGCTATATTTAAATACCCAGGAAAATAAATAAAATGTTAATTCTTATTTGATCTATTAACATTCAAATAGTAGGTATTTGGGTTACTACAACTGTTAGAAGCAAAATATTTATAGATGAAGCAATTAAGTTTAAAAATATTTTTGGGGGACGTCTGGGTGGCTCAGCGGTTGGGTGCCTGTCTTGGGCTCAGGTCATGATCCTGGGATCTGGGATGGAGTCCCGCATCAGGCTCCCTGCGAGGCGCCTGCTTCTCCCTCTCTGCCTTTGTCTCTGACTCTTTCTCTCAGTCTTTGTCTCTCATGAATAAAGAAATCTTTAAAATATACATATATATTTTTGTATTTATATGGAAATATTGGACATTAACCAATGAAATATCTATTATTTGTCTCTCATGAATAAATAAATCTTTAAAATATACATATATATTTTTGTATTTATATGGAAATATTGGACATTAACCAATGAAATATCTATTATTTAAATATTTTTAATGCTTTTCTAAAGAAGCAATGAAGTTTTTCAGAAAATCTTTGCTATAATGAAAAACTAGCTTATAAAGTGGTAGTAAATGCTGTTGCCAGGGCCTCAGAAAATATATATTACCTGATAATTCTTCTAGTCCTGTCTTCTCTTCTACTTGCACACTTGTTTCCTTTTCTGCCATCATTTCCCATTTTGATTGTCCAGTTCATTGTGGTATATCATTTTATGTCTTTGTTATTTCAGGGTCTTTCAACATCATATAACATGTTCTCTTTTCTTGGAATACTTTCCATGTAGAAAATCTATCACCATATTTATAGTAAATAATGAGAAAGTAGTGCTCAGTTTGGCAGTACATGTTCTAAAATTGGAATGATACAGAGATTAGCATGGCCCCTCCAAGGATGACATGCAAATATGTGAAGTGTTCCAAATTTTTTAGACTTTCCAATTACTGTGTGTATACCTGAAACTAATGTAACATTGTGTCAACTATCTTTTAGTTAAAAAAAAATAATAATGAGAAAGTAATAAGATGATATCATATATTTGAAACCATATTTCCATGCTGAGGGTCGCTGACTCAGTGTGATTATAAAAGTAAATATTGAGCAAACAAAGAATTTTTGGAAAATTATAATTATGGAGGAATTTGTGGATTATCTCCATAGAATAAAAAAAAGTATAAAAAATGTATATAAATCTATAAATGCCCATCATCTACTACGGTATTCACAATAAGCAGGGTGTTAACTAATATATATATTGATATGCTTTTATAATTCTCAGCTTACTTCATATAAAAATAGTCATTTCTACTACATGTTGTATTATAATTAGGATATCTTGAATTTCCATTAATAAAATTACATGTAGTAAAGTTATAAAATGAAGAAATGGGTAATTAGGTAGCACTGAATCTAGTAGTTAAGACTTCATTTCATTGATAGCAATTTTAAAGTAAGAATGGGCAATAAATTCAGAGATTCTTCCCTTCCTGATAAGTTTTATGGGCAGTCCGTAAATGCTAAACATCAAAAATGATATTTTACCAAGGAATGAGGGGCAGCGCAAGTACTCGTTGACTAAGCCAAGGAAACACATTCTTAGTAAGAACTCTTTTATGTCTTGTAAAATCTGTGCAAAGAAAGAAATATCCTGAATTACTGATAATCATGAAAATTAGAATATTTGGGGATGGATAAGGAAGATTAAGAATTACAAAAACTTTAAAGATTGTTCAGAAACTTTGGAAACACTTTGAGAAATAAGACCAATGCTGAGCTACATAGAATGAGCACCTGGAATTGGCAGAAACAAAGGAACCCAACCTAGTGAGGAGAAAGGCAATAGGAACAAAAAGGTGTTATTACCTCGTCAAGGTGTACCGACTGATCTCTGAGGAGAGAAACTGTATCTGTTTTGATCAATGTAATTAGGTGCCCCACTCTCCCATAATAAGGGCATTGAGCACATCACCTTTAGAAAAGTTGAATTGCTGATGTTCATTCTTTTGTAAAATAGAGATATATCTGGGGCCCAATATCACTAATGTAGTAGAAGAACCTGACTTCCACATCGGCATAATTAAAATGGAAGACTGTAGTTTAATTATTTTTTTTTAAAGATTTTATTTATTCACTCACGAGAGACAGAGAGAGAGAGAGGCAGAGACAGAGGTAGAGGGAGAAGCAGGCTCCATGCAGGGAGCCCAACCTGGGACTCAATCTGAGGACTCCAGGATCACTCCCTGAGCTGAAGGCAGGTGCTAAACCGCTGAGCCACCCAGGGATCCCTGGTTTAATTATTCTTTAGTGTGAATGTCATACTTTGCCTCCTTAGGAGAGACACAATGCAAAAGCTTTCATATCTCCCCTAACTTCTCATTTTTATTGAGAACAAGAGCAATTGAAATAAATATGTTTATCCTGCCTTGATTCAGCCTCAGCATTCTTCATGTGTACTGTTTTAAGAGCTTTCTGAAAAGATTCTTTGCTCACATGATCTGACACTACTCTTGCACTGTTTTATCTTTCCGAAGCAGAGATCTGACCATGTTACTCTTATTTACTCTCATAAATAAAATCATTCATTGCCTTTTTACTAGCATAAATGAAACTCCTGAGCAAAGCCTTCCACAGTCTGTTCATTTAACTTTTTATTGCATTTGGACCCTTGTTTTCCTCTTCTCCATTGGTCTTGTGTTCCTGAAAACTCAAATTTCTTGTCGGTTCCCAGGAATCATGGCATTTCCATCACAGTGAGAAAATAACAATTACTCCTTACCCCCCACTCCTGGCTGGAATTCTTATTTTCAATTGTCTGTCTGGTGAACACCAACTCCTTGTGGTCAAGGTCTTCATTTAAATGTTGTCTTTCCTCGGGGAAACGTTGGCTGACCTGTCCTAGCAAACTTTGATGTGTCCTTCATTCCAAATTTTATCCCAGCAAATCCCAGTTTCCCATAATTATTCAGTTACAAAATCACTTTAAAATGAAATGTACCTAGAAGACAATAGGTTTTTTTGAATTGTTGTATGAATAGAGGCTAGTGTAAATAAGTTCATTTAAACTTTGTTGACTAAGTAAATAAATGAATAATACTCAACATTTAGGAAAACTCTGGTGACACCTTTTCACATCTTATGAAGCTACTTTGGACTCTATAAAGTTTTCTCACTTTAATCCTCTGAGTAAATTTCAGAAACAGAAATTATGTTTTGAAACAAAACTAAACAATACAAAACTGCTACCTTGCAAATTAATTTTAGTTAGTCATATAATTCTGCCTACAATTCAATGACCACAATTGTTTACCTATCAAAATATACTTGAGAACTAGCCTTAAAAACTTTTTTAGCTCAGTAGAAATTTGTTCACAAACTAGTTTCTACCTTTAGAGGTAGAGAATAGGCTTTTACTCATTGTTTACTTAGAATCCATCTACTCTAAACACATACTTCTATCTATCCATCCAGTGATTATTGAGCTATTAATATTTAAAATTAATTTGATGAAAGATATCAATGTAAAACTCAGAATAATTCATGCTTTCAAGGAATTGATATAGCTCAATCAAGTATCTCTCCCATTTCAATAATCAAAATGAGCAGAAACTGGAGTGGCTTCCCATTTCATCTCTTCTTCCTCACTGTAGGGCCTGCAGTCCTTTAAATGTACCCCTGCATGAAAAGATTTTGAAGACCCACGATTGTTTCAATGTTCACATACTCCACTTTTTAAGGCTCCCTTCTTAAAATAAGGCAGCTGTAAAACAAGATGCTCTTCTAAATACAAAGCATTTATGCATTTCTCCACTTGAAAACATAGTGTTTTTTTTTAATTTGTAAAATATGCTTCCAATATTCCTACAATTTACTTTCTTCTTAACTCTTGCCTTTCCTCCAGAGTGTAAGTCAGAATGAATAGATTTTCCATTAAGATATCTGTTGCAAATACCACCTTCTATCTTTTGTAATGTAATTTCAAGAGAAACCTTCCCCTCTTTTACCTTTTTCTCTGTGCCTTTTTTTACACTAGCTAAAAAATTCTAATGATAATCAAATTTTAATCGACATATTATGTATCCCTCTATCCCTCTATCCCTCTGTCTGATTGATACAAAGAAAATACTGAAATTATATCCTCCTTTTCTAGATTCCATGATGCTTGTATTAATTAATACTATGATTGCAATAGACTTTTTCTTTTTTGGCATTCATAATTTTTTATTGATTCATACATACATTTGGCCATAAAATAATACAATTTTTAAAGGAGTAATAATTGTTTTGTAATACAAAGACTGTGATTAATCAAGGAAAGCATGCATTATCTCAGGTTTGCTCTGAGAGGTTAACCAAGTAAGTGCTTCCTTTTTAAAATACATTTGGGGATCCCTGGGTGGCGCAGCGGTTTGGCGCCTGCCTTTGGCCCAGGGCGCGATCCTGGAGACCCAGGATCGAGTCCCACATCGGGCTCCCGGTGCATGGAGCCTGCTTCTCCCTCTGCCTGTGTCTCTGCCCCCCTCTCTCTCTCTCTCTCTCTCTGTGACTATCATAAATAAATAAAAATTAAAAAAAAATACATTTGTTCAACTATTGATTTATTCATTAGCTATTTTTGAGACATCTATTCTAGGGAATCCTTCCTTAGGGAAGGATTTTTTCCCTAAGTGATTAGATAGCTAAATCAGATAATTGAATAAAAACATTTAATTATCCAAAGGAAAGCTTTTATTTTGTTGTATATTATCTAGATCACTATAAGCAAATAGAATTTTTAGTATTCTGAATAAAAAAAATAGAGTTGCATGTGTTTGATATGGTATACCTCAAGTAAATTATTTCTCATGACCTTTGCATTATAGAGATCACTAATGAAGAACTTGTTGCCAAGAAAGGAGGCCAAAAGGCAGTTCAGGGATTGTAAATTTTGAAAAAGAAACCTAGTAGTGTTGCTTATACATTAAAAGTAATCTTACACACAAGGAAGCAAACTCTTTTTTTTTTTTTTTTGAGAAGATATCTAATCTTCTGTTCAGCTATAAAAAATAGAAATTCACAAACATGATGGCTTGAGTCTTGCTTTCTGGTTCTACTCTCTGTCTTTCTCCCATTTCGATATTTATTAATCTGCCCTAGTATCTGTCTGCCGCATTTCTTTTTTTTTTTTTTTTTAATTTATGATAGTCACAGAGAGAGAGAGAGAGAGAGAGGGGCGAGCAGAGACAAAGGCAGAGGGAGAAGCAGGCTCCATGCACCGGGAGCACGACGTGGGATTCGATCCCGGGTCTCCAGGATCGCGCCCTGGGCCAAAGGCAGGCGCCAAACCGCTGCGCTACCCAGGGATCCCATGTCTGCCGCATTTCTATTCATACACCATAAACTTAACCTGGTTCTTTAGCAATCTCAAAAATATGACTATATGTCTCCAAGCATGAAATATATTAAATATATATATTAAATATATATGTTTCATATATATATTTAATAAATGTATTAAATACATATATGAAATATTTAATATATTAAATGAAAAGAGTTTGAGATGGTTTTGAACTCCATGCTTTATTCAGTCTACAATTTTGGGCATGTGGCTTGACCACAAAAACTATACATTTCTTCACTGATAAAATTGGGGAATCATGCTAACTCACCAAGTTATTATGAAGTTTAAGTAAAAAATAATACATAGTAGCTGATATTTTAATCATTACTATTATTATCATTGTTAGTATCTAGTGTAGGAAGTGCACTTATTCCAGTGTCCCCGTCTTTGACAATGCCTATTCATCCATGAACTTCCCTTAACATATAATGTGTACATATAATGTGTACATATATTGGTTTGCTGTTTACCCTGCTCTCATACTTCTCAGGCTGGCATGCCTCTTGTCAGATCTACCATTCCTGCCATTTCATCACCACCTTGTCTCGAGGAGTCGTCGTGTTCTTACTTGCCCGTGGTCACACTTAGTTTAACGATAGGAGTCTTATTTGAGTTTAGCAATTCATTCAAAGCTATTGTAAATTGTTTTGGTTCTTTCAGCTTTTTGCTTATTTGTTTAGGTTTAGATATGTGAGTCTAGAAGCATACCTTGCTGAATGTGTGTTTGAAGGATTTTAGAAATTGTAAGTAAATAAGTGAACATATTTAAAAATATATATTTAAAAGAACTTGTTTCTATAAGTCTTAGGATCAGGCAACTTGCTGTGAGTTGTTACCTTTTATTCTTTTATATATTATCCAAATTTTTGTAGACGTCTTTAAGTAAAATAATTTTCTCCTTTACCACAGTAATGTATGAATCTTAAATTACATTCAAATAGGATACTTAGAATTTATTTGTATTGTATAAACTGTACAGTTAGTAAGGAGTGCATATTCTCCAAACTAAATATTTGATTTTTTTAGGTACAAATGATGTCAAGTGTAAAGACAAGAGATTGAAGACACCAGGAAATATTGAGGTAAAAAGGAATTTCTAAACTTTGACTTACAGTCTGTTTTACTCAAAAACTTTGACTTTTGTGTATCTCAGTCACAAATATAAGAAAGGGAATGAGGTGTATGAGAAATTTGAACAAGACTGTGGTTTGGCAGTCAATTGATTATGACTGATTGGTAACTTCAGGATTAGCAACTTGATCACTGTTTTCCAGTTCTTACAATCTGCTCGTCCAGCTGTCCAAGGAATGCTGCTGAAATACACTGTCTCCATTCTTTCTCCCATCTGCTGCTCTTATTTTTACACTTTAAATTATGAAATTAGGTACATAAAAGTAGAAAATTTTGCAATATCCTACAACCACAGTAAGTTTTTCACAATCATATGAAAGAGTGGTCCCTCATGTGCTGTAAGAACACTGGGCAAAGTCTCACAACATCAGGGTTCTTATTCCTGCTTTATCATCAACTAACTGAATAGCATTGGGCAAATATTGTATAACTCTTTTTCTATGATTTCATTACTTGAAAGGCCTAGGTTGTTGCAGATTATAAAGTAAAATATTAATATTATGTCTTAAGAAGTTACTCCTATACAGGTTTATTGCTATAAAAACAGATTTAAAAATCTGTCTTGGGGTGTCTGGATGGCTCAGTGGATTGAGCCACTGATTTCTTATTTCAGTTCAGGTCATGATCTCAGAGTCCTGGGATTGAACCCAGCATTGATTTCAGCACTCAGCAGAGTCTGCTTCAGGATTCTCTCACTCATTCTGTCTCTCCTTCACTGCAAATAAATAAATAATTTTTTAAAATCTAAGTTTTGTACTGTCATAATGGCAGACATGTAGATGAATGGGTCAGGATAAAGAACCTGGAAATAAACCTACACATATATTGTCAGGTGATTTTAACAAAGGATACAGTGCATTAGGGAAGACTGTGTCTTAAACAAGTGGTGTTAGGAACACTGGATATCCACATGCAGAAGAATAAAATTGGATCTATTACACCATACAAAAAAGCCAACTCAAAATTAGAAACTTAAACATAAGAACTGAAATTCTAAAACTGCTAGAAGAAAACCTAAAAGAAAAGCTTCATGGCATAGATCTTGGTAATGATTTCTTGGATATGACAACAAAAGACAGGAAACAAAAGTAAAAATAAACAAGTGGACAACATCAAACTAAAAAACTTTTGCACAGTAAAAGAAACAATCTTTTGAGTAGAAAAGTGACCTACAAAATGGAAAAAAATATTTGCAATCCATATTTCTGATAAGATTTTATTATCCAAAATATATAAGGAATTCCTAAACTCAATAGCAAACAAAACAATGAATAACTATTAAAAAGTGAGAAAGGGACTTGAACAGACATCTCGCCAGATAAGACATACAAATGACTAACAGATGGGGCGCCTGGGTGGTTCAGGGCATGATCCTAGGATCTGGATCAAGTCCCACAACATAATCCCTGTGAGGAGAGTTCTGCCTATGTCTCTGCTTGTCTTTCTGTGTCTCTCATGAATAAAGAAATAAATCTTTTAAAAAATGGCTAACAGATACATAAAAAGATGCTCCACATCACTATCAACTGGGAAATGCAAATCAAAATCACAATGAGGTATCACCTCACAATCTCTTAGGATAGCTATCATTTAAAAAAGTATTGGTGTGTACATGGAGATATTGGAACCCTTGTACACTGTTGGTGGAAATGTAAAATGATGCAGGTGCTATAAAAAACATTGTCAAGTTTCCTCAAAAAATTAAAACTAGAGCTACCATGTGATCCAGGAATCTTACTTCTAGCTATTTATGCAAAAGAGTTGAAATTAAGATCTCAAAGAAATATTTCCATTCCCATGTTCATTGCATAATTGTTCACAATAGCAAATGTGTAAAGACAACCCAAATTTCCATCAACAGATGAATAGATAAAATGTGGTACATACATATGTTCGGATACTACTGAGTCCTTTTTTTTTTTTTTAAAGATTTATTTATTTATTTATCATAGACAGAGAGAGAGAGAGGCAGAGACACAGGAGGAGGGAGAAGCAGGCTCCATGCCGAGAGCCTGACGTGGGATTCCATCCCGGGTCTCCAGGATCGCGCCCTAGGCCAAAGGCAGGCACTAAACCGCTGAGCCACCCAGGGATCCCCGATACTACTGAGTCTTAAAAAAAGAAGGAAATCCTGCCATACGCAACACCATGGATGAACCTCAAGAACATTAGGCTAAGTGAAAAAGCCAATCAATAAAGAACAAATACTACGTGATTCTACTTTATATGAGGTATTAAAAATAGTCAATCTAAAAAACATAGAGTACTATGATTGTTGCAGGACTAGGAGCAGAAAGATATGATAATACGCTGTTCAAAGGGTGTAAAATTTCAGTAATGCAAGATAAATAAATTCTAGAAACCTGCTGTACAATACTGTACCTATAGTTAACAATATTATATTATACACTAGTTAATAATACTATATTATACACTTAAAATTCTGTTAAGTAAACACTAGGGCTGTAATGTGGAACATAATGACTATAGTTACCACTGCTATGTGGTATATAATACAGAGTATAAATGATATATATGAAAGTTGTTAAAGAGAGTAAATAAATAAATAAATAAAATCTTAAAACAAAAAACAAACAAAAACGTTAGCATGCAAAAATGAGGAAGCACTTCAGACTGACTGAAGAAAATTTGTGATAAGTACTTCTGGCAAAATTTAACCAAAGCAGAACCAAAAAAGGAGTTTGATTTTTATACTATGGTGATATTGGGTGGCATTTTTTAAAGCCTGCATTCATAGTATGTGACTCGGAACTAAGATTCTTGAAATATGATGAAAGTGATATTTTTCAAAAAGCATTCAGTATTTGCAAACAAGATTTGCCTAGTAATTGAAAGTCGACTGTGTATTAAAAAGACTTACCCAGTTTTACCATGAATTTTAGTAGAAGATATAAGCTCTATGTAAGAAAGTTGAAATTGAATTTATTTTCCAAAATGGAATTGTCTTAAATAACGCCTAGTGAATTAATCTCTGAAAAGCATTATCATATAATATTTACTCTTTCCGGACCAGACAATGTAAATGGCTATGTTTCCTGCCTTTGAGAATCTTTGGGCATAAAATGGATGACAGAAACAATAAATACAGAAAAGCCGACAAATGAATCTGTACTATATAGAAACTCTGAGAGGCAGTGCCTTGAAAGAAGATAAGTTGAAAGAAAACAAATTCAATAAGGAAGGGCTTATACTTTGTAAGTGACCCTATGCAGGAAATCAAATACATGTAAGCAGATATGAGACAAGAATTGGAAATGTTCTTTGGGTATTCCTTTCAACATTCCCAGTGTCTGTAATGATATTCATTGTAGAGCACTTTCATATCTATTATCCCTCTTTTTAAATCCTTCAAGTATATTAAAAGTTATTTACATATTATACATATTTACAATCCAATTCCCATGAGCCAGACCAACAAAGTTTCTACAGAAATTGAATACCAATTACTTAAACCTGAATAGCTATATGCCAAAAGTTTGTTTCCCTTTCCCTTTTCTTTATTCTCCTGGTCTGTTTTATTAGTTAATTAATTAATTTATTTCTGGAACGTTTGTCTCTAGACATTTTATTGCATGTATATGCTACTCAGAGTATTTATTCTCGAGTTGTAATTAGCATATTCTTATTTTCCTTCTTAAATACTTGTCCTTTCTCAGTGTAGTTTATTTGTTCTTTTCTATTAAAGTAACTAGGCCTAACATCTTACGTGCTACCACATTCAGAGGCAATCACCTTATCCCCTCTCTCACCCACTCCCTGCAATCTTTCTCTCAAGTTCATACATTTTCTTTAAACCCAAACTTTAGCAGGATTTTAAGAAGCCTGGTTTCAGTTTGGATTTCCTTCTTCCTCTCAGATGACTTTTGAAGTTCTACTTACTTACAGGATTCTTTCCTAATCGCCACCAATATGAAAATGGTGCCCACTTCTTCCTTTCACTAGTACTTTCTTTTTTTTTTTTTTTTTAAATTTTTATTTATTTATGATAGTCACACAGAGAGAGAGAGACAGAGGCAGAGACATAGGCAGAAGGAGAGGGAGAAGCAGGCTCCATGCACCGGGAGCCCGACGTGGGATTCGATCCCGGGTCTCCAGGATCACGCCCTGGGCCAAAGGCAGGCGCTAAACTGCTGAGCCACCCAGGGATCCCTCACTAGTACTTTCTCATCCTTACAAAACTGTTTTCAAGATCTGTGCTTCCTTGCATTTGCCTTCAGCAGAGTACTCCCTTCACCAGAGACTCAACATGAGTAGCGAGAATGAGATACTTACCCTTTAGCCAATATTATCTTCCTTTTAAATGTTGAAATGGGAAAAGTAATCAACTGTAACATATGTCTGTTGGTACTGCCTAACCTCATACCTTTGGTGTCAGGCACACTTCCCTGCACCAGCAGCGTCAGGCACACACACTGCACCTTAGATGTCAGGCATGTAAGCTGCACCTCACCTAAATTTCTCCTGCTGTTCCAGAAGGGAGAGTCTGAAGGACTCTGCATGGGGTTGATACTCATCATCCATAACTAATATTCAAGACGATTAATACTTGTGTGTATCAACCACAGGTAGTACAACAATTTTAAAAAGCTCAGCATGCTTTTCTTTTCCAAATTTATCTGGTAGACCTTTCCTATCAACATGTATGACAAGTATTTTTACTGCTCTGTCTTCAACTTTAATAAATCTTATGACTATCGAGTTTCTGTACCAAATATTTGACTTTGCATTTTCTTCTGTTGACTCTCGTTCAAAATTCTCTGGCATGATTTTTTATATATTTTAAATATTTTCTCCTCTCTTTTTCTTAATTAGTTAGAGAATTGTCAGCACAGAGGCCTCTACCATGAACATACCTGGTTTATTACTTTCTCTTTTTCATCTTGCACTATATTGCTTTCCAGTGGGGAATGCATTTCCCGGAGAGGAAGCATTCCATCCATAATCAGAGAAGTTAAATGGGTAGCTTAACCTCACTCCCATAATGGCTTTTATTTCTCTCCCCACCCACTCTCTCAGATGGGGGATACCTTTTACACTGCAAACAGCATCTGCAACATCATTCAACAAAACTTTGTATTTTCTTAAGAAGAATGTAATTATTTGCTCTTTCAAAAATAATAAATAGCCATTCTCTGTTCCACTTTAGAAAAAAATTAGATTCCTCATCAGTCAATTGAACAGCTATATTTTTGTCCTTGAAAGTTGACTGCTTCTACTCTAAAAGCCCTTCAGTGGAATGGACTAGCGGTACCAGGTATAATCAAGATTTAATGATGATACTAAATGATGCCTCCTAACTTCATGTCTTCCCTTTCTGGACCCTTGAATTTTGGATATATTTGAGGTATATATCCAACAAGCTTGGGAAAATCTTATCAGAGCCTTAGATGCCTCCCTAGTGAGCATCTGTAGCTGTAACCCTTAGCAGCAAGTCAAAACTGTACATCCCATCAGCTCCAACTCAAGCAAAGTTATAATATTTTCACACCTGAGAGTATTTTCCTCTTTCCAGTTTTTCTCCTGCTGAATTTCTGTACGTAAAAATATTAATGTAACACTTCCTAAAAATAGGCAATATTCTGAGCACTTTATATACTTTAACTCAAGTGATCCTTAGAACATCTTGTGGGGTAGATACTACTATTATTTTCATTTTACAGATAAAGAAACCATAGCACAGAAAGTATTCTAACTTGCTTATTGTAAATAGCTAATAGGTGACAAAGGACATCTGGACACTGTATTGTAGGCTTCTTGTTAAATCCTTTGAGTCTATAGCAAAAAATTCTTAAATTTTAAGTAAATGTAAATAACTGCAAATCTTAGGAAACTGCATCAGAATATGTTTGAATTTTGTACACAAAAATGAGAATCTTTGTTTTTTTTTAGTTCATAAAGGGAATTTAGTATATTTGCATTATCAACTTTATATACTTACTCTTATAATATTGTTTCAGTATGTTAAGTGTTTTTATTATTATTTTCTCTTTTGATTGTAAGGTGTAATTCTCTGTTTTTCTTTCCTCACTTATTTGATAGCTATAAAAAAATATTTGCCCTACTAGAGATTACTTTAATCTTTTTAAATAACAAAGCTAGATTTTGTTGACTATATATATATTGATCATATATTGATTCTTCTCAAAGAAGAAAGTTTATTAGCAAGTTCTCAAATCAGAAAAATTTAGCAAGTTTATTTTGCTTTTTTACTCATAGTTGTTTTCCAGTTTTAATATAATTTAATACTTTTTTACTTCAGATTTACTTTATTTTTAAATTGTGTTTCTTTGTCCAAATATGGTATTTGTGTTCAGTTTGTTTAACCATTTGTTATGTTAACAGTGCTCACTTGACTTCATGCTGACCAAGAGAATTTTCTTATAAGTATTCTAAACTTCTTTATTTTGATTCAGCTCTCAGATTATGGCATATTTCAAACAAGAATAGGTCTGTTAAGGTTTTTTCCATCTTATAAGAGTGAAAATTACACTGCTATGCTGTGCGCATTTGAGAATGTTCTATTTTTTCCTTCAAATATAACACAGTTACAGAGTTCTTGGTGGTAATAGTTCCCCTCAAAACTCTCTTAATATTTCAATGTCTTCTAGAGTTCTTGATATACAAAGAGTTTAAGGTCAAACATATTATTCCTTTGTTTGTAAACTGTATTTGTTTCTGCTTGAACCTCCTTTGGAGTTCTGTTTAATCCATGCACTTTAAAAAATTCACCAGACTCTCTGGGTATTGGTATACTTAAACTAATAAACCCAGAAATTCTAATTATTACTTCTCTTTGGTTATCATAAGTATACTAATTCTATTCTTTTGTCATATACCTGTTATAACTATTTTTTTTCTTTAGGTACTCTACTTATAAATAAAGTACATATCTATCTTCCATACTGTTTATCTTTTCTTTGTCTTAATATCTTAGCCTCTTTCTTCTAAATGTGCAAACTACTCAAAATTTTCTCCTGGACTTGCTTTTATTTTTGCAAGGATCCTTGTTTCTTTAAATTTATATTTTATTATATCTCATTCATCTATTAAAACTTTCTTAAATTTTTGTTGTATCTCACTTTGTTTTATGGTCAAGAATTTTTTAATTTTATTTTAAAAATTAAAAAGATATTAAATTATTTTTGTTTTCTCAAATAAAAATATGCTCAATGGTATTCTTTTCCTCTATCCATGATGTAATACTAAGGTTCCCTATACTGTAATATTTATTCATTGTTGCTTAAGAGATTTGGTTTTGTTTTTTAATTACTAAATACAGAAAATTCTAGCAAAGCCAGATACTTTGGTATATTTCCTTTGCTCCCTTCCCCTCATTTACTCACATCTTTTAGCTCTTACGCTGATGTAGAGGTTGAAGAGAAAAACCTTTAGTAAAGTCTCAAGGTTTTATAGTTGCTAAAAGATGAACTCCTGTAGCAGTCTGTACTTAACTATGTGGAGATAATTTATCATTTAGTAATTTGTAGAGTTTTGTAGTTTTTATCTTATCAGGAAAAATATATGAAAAAGTACATCCCTTTCAGACTACACTACTCTTCTGAATCTGCCAGTTTCTGCATTTTCTTACCATAGTCTTCACATTCTTAAATGCAAAGAGTATGGGTGCCCATTTACTTTTCTGAAAAATGCATCACATTAAAAATAAATATATTAAAGAATTCTACTTCTGGCTGTGATGCAGGAACTGGGTCTAAACAATGAACAAGTAGAACACTAAAATAAATGATAAAGCAGCTGTCTTTACATTGTTTAATAGCCCATCGTTTCTATCTCTGGGAAAAGGAATACAAAAGAGGTAAGCAGAAGGATCACCTGGGCTAACTTCCTACAAGCACTTTCTAGACTGTAGTGAAGTTTAAGAAGAAGGATCCAATTTTATTTCTAGATAACAACTAGAAAATACACTTTAAAATTACTAAGTATTAAGGAATGAACTTAAAAAAATCTGTGTATTAAAGAAAGTATTGTCTAGGGTAATTAAAGACAACAAAATAAACAGAGCAATATGTTAGGTTTCTGAATTAAAAACTTAAATTGTTAAGATTATTCATCCAATTTATGTATAAATTCAGTGAATCTGATTCAACATCCAACTGTGACATTTTTACCCCTAGAAATTGACAAGATCCTAAAATTTATATAAAATAGGAAAGACCTGAAATAGTTCAACAAATTAAAAATGAAAGAACAAAGTTGGAAGATTTATGCTACCTAACTTTGTGACCATTATAAAACTATAATAATCAAGACAGTATTGTGCTGCAATAAGGATATATATCAATGGAATAGAATAGAGGTTTCAGAAATAGACTTACATATAACTGATCAATTTAATTTAAAAAAAACATTAAGCTCTGCAATGCAAAAAAATGATAGTCTTTGTGAAAAAAATTGAGCTCAAAGCCTTGGATATTCCAAAGATAAAGATAAAAACAAATACTGAACTTCAACTACTACCATATGTCGAAAATAACTCAAAATTGATTATAGATCTACAAGTTCTAAAACTATCAAACTCCTACATAGGTGAAAGTTTTCTTAGATTCAATGCAAAAGCAAAAAGTATAAAAGATTGATAAAATTGATGTTATCAAAACTAAATTTTCCTCTGTGAGAGACACCATTACAAAAATGAAAAAAAAAAAAACAAAAACAAAAACAAATAAAAGCAAGCCACAAACTGGAAGAAAATATTTGCAATATATATACCTGATGAAACACTTCTTTCCAGATTTTATAAAGAACTCATGTGAATAATAAACAAACAAACTAAAAATAAAGAAGTGAGCAAATTGTTTAAAATATATTAAGTGGGGATCCCTGGGTGGCGCAGCGGTTTGGCGCCTGCCTTTGGCCCAGGGCGCGATCCTGGAGGCCCGGGATCGAATCCCACATCGGGCTCCCGGTGCATGGAGCCTGCTTCTCCCTCTGCCTGTGTCTCTGCCTCTCTCTCTCTCTCTCTGTGACTGTCATAAATAAAAAAAATAAAAAATAAAATAAAGTAAAATATATTAAGTGAAGAAATATAAGGACACCTGGATGGCTCAGTGGTTGAGTGTCTGCCTTTGGCTCAGGGCATGATCCCGGGGTCTTGGATCGAGTTCCACATCAGCTTCCCTGCAAGGAGCCTACTTCTCCCTCTGTGTCTCTCATGAATAAATAAATAAAATCTTTTAAAAAAATTAAGTGAAGAGATGTAGAGATGACCAACTCACACAGCAAAGATTTTCAACACCATTAATCATCAGGGAAATGAAAAATTGAAGCCACAATGAAACACTACTATACATCTATTAGAATGTAATTAAAAAGACTACCTATTTTGTTCTTTATGTTGTTGTTGTTGTTATCATTAAAACCAGCATATTTTGGAACGGTGAAACCTATATCTATCACAGGACCTAGTCTTACACCTCTAGCTAAATACTCAAGAAAAATTAAAAAACCTATATCCACACTATAACAACTTATACATAGCAAATTCTTTCATAATAGCCCCAAGCTGCAAACAACTCATATACTTATTAACAAAGTAATGGATTGATTATATGTGGTATAGCCACATGAAATAACATTTCACATAGAATACCATATGGCAATGAAGAAGAACATTACTGCTGCATACCACTGATGTATGTAGCAACATGGATGAATCTCAAAGAGCACTGTATTGAGGAAAAGTAGATACCAAAAGTAATCCTTTGTAATTCCTTTTATATGAAATTTTAGAAAAAGGTTAATTTACCCATAATCAGAGAAAAGAGAGAAATGAAAGAGCTTTTGGTATGATGAAAATATTTTAAATCCTCATCATGATAGTGATTACACAGGTAACATTATATTTTATTATATTTTCCTAGTAATGTCAGGAAAATTGTTCCTATAAATTTCAGGATAGGCTCTTCACTTTCTGTGGAGCAGAGTGCTTACATTTAAAGGACTGATGTTCAGATTGTATGTGAATTAGTCTTATACAATTTTTCTTTGACTAGTTTTCCTCTATCTCCTTTGAAGTTTTAATAAGTTGCTGATACCTTCTGATAGTTTTCAAGGTTATTGTAATTTGGCATTTTTTACTTTCATACACACTTAAAAAAAAAAAACTGGCATTGCTAACTAGCAGCTATCATTCCTCAATGTAGCCTTCTTCTCTAAAACCCAAGGGGATTTCTTTGCATCCACATGGACAAAGGGTCTCCATTCCATTGCTTCATTCTTCTGGCACCTTGAAAATAGCCAATTCTTCTGCCTTAACTTCATTATGGCAGGCATTTGGTTAAGTTTGCATAACTATGACTTTCCTACCAAATATTTACACACATTTTTGTTTACCTGAAGCCTTGCTGTGCTCCTATTTTTCACACATTTTGAATTTTTGAAATGCTTTTACAGCTTCTCTATGGCTGAATAATGAATTCCAATTCTTATGCTGTATTTTGCCTAACCAGATAGGTCCTTGAGCCTTTTTAAATCAAACATAAAACTACAAACACCCCAATAGAAAAATTGACAGAACAGGCAAGTTACAATAAACATGAAAGGATTTAACTTCATAAGTAATCAAAGGAATGCAAATTAAACAGTGAGATATCATATTTGCCTATTGTCAGGAAAAAATAAAAATATTCATTGTTTTAAAAGCTTCAGGGAAAAGACACTGCTGGTAGGAATATCAAATGCTTTCTTAAAGTGAATTTTGGATAGATATTTTTAAAAACCTTTAAATGTATATTATGTATTATGAGTGTATTTTACCCAAAACTTCTGCATCTAATAGCTTTTTCTAAGTAATCAGACAAGGGCACAGATATGCAAGCACAAGCACATTTACCACAATGCTTTTTAAAATCTTAAAATCTCTACATTTCTAATAATAGGAGGAACTGATGGTGTATCACATAAATAATGTCTATTATTTGATGACTCAGAACCTACAAAGTATTTCACATCAATGTCATGAGTTTTGTTTTAAAATGTACATGTATGTAGAGGGGAAACAATCTAGAAATGAATATACTGAAATGTTAACCACCAATTTCTATGTTGTGAGATTAAAGATATATTTATTTCTTGTATTTTTCTGTATTTTTCAAAATGTCTAAAATCTACCTGTAATAAAACTTTTTAATTCAGATTTTAGGCATATGATTAACTGTGTATCCCATGAGCTCATTTCATACGTCTCAGTTTCTTTGCTATCTGTCTTCATTAGGTTTCATTTGCATTCATCCATTCTGTTTCTGAGATATTCCCTAAGAGGAAAAAAATCATGTGATCTTCTCATAGGTTTCTGGTGACTTGTTTGTTCACAAGTTCAAACTATTTTCCTAGTGCATAAAATCCATCATACTCTAGCTATAATATCTCTTCAGCCTCATCTTAAGTCATTGTTTTAGTCTTCATTTAGTCAATATTTTGGTCTCAGAAAATTCCCCATCAACACCCTTCTCAACCTAATGCTGCACTTATATCAGACAAAATAGATTTAAGCCAAAGAGAGTAATAAGAGACAAGAAAGTCGTTATATGACAAAGAGGTCAATCCAAGAAGATATAACAACTATAAATATTTATTTACCCAACATAGGAACACCTACATATATAAAGCAAATATTAACAGATCTGAAGGGAGAAATGCACAGGAATACAATAATAATAGAGAATTTCAACACCCCATTTTCAATAATGGATAGATTATCCAAATGGAAAATCAGTGAGTAAACATTGTACTTAAACTACACATTAGACCAGATGAATTTTACAGATACTTACTGAACATCTCCATGTGCCCGTAGAACATTTACCAGGATTGATCACATATTAGGCTACAAAACAAGTATTAATAAATTCAAGAAGATTGAAATCTTATCAAGCATCTTCTCCAACCACAAAGTTACAGAACCAGACATCAATTATAAGAAGAAAATTGGAAAATTCACAAAAATGTGGAGATTAAACAACAAGCTACTAAAAAATAAATGAGTCAAAGAAAAATCAAAACAGAAAAATATCTGGAGAAAAATGAAAATGGAAACACAACATATGAAAACCTATGGGATGCAACAAAAGGAGTTTCAAGAGGGGAGTTTATATTGATAAATGCCTACATTAAGGAAAGTCAGAGCACCTGAGTGGCTCAGTCAGTTATACATACAACTCTTGATTTTGGCTCAGGTTCTGATCTCAGAGCTGTGAGATCAAGCACTGCATCAGGCTCTGTGCAGGATGTGGAACCTGCTTAAGATTCTCTCTCCCATTCCCTCTGTCCCTCCACCCTCTCATGCTCTCTCTCTCTCTCTCTCTCACACACACACACACACAATAATAATAATAATAATAAATAAAAATAATAAATAAATAAATAAATAAATAAATAAATAAATAAATAAAATAGGAAAAAGGAAAAAGAAAGAGCTCGATAAACAACATTATACCATAGGGAAACAGAAAAGGAAGAACAAGTTAAGCCCAAAGTTAGTAGAAGAAAGGAAATAACAAAGATTAGAGCAGAAATAAATTAAATAGAGACTAAAAAGACGATAAAAGAGATTAATGAAACTAACATCTGGACTTTGAAAACATAAAATTGACAGACACACCAAGAAAAAAAATAGAGATGACTCAAAATTAGAAATGAAAGAGGAGACAGTATAACCTTTATCATACAAATACAATGATCATAAGAGTCTACTGTTAACAATTATATGCCATCAATTGGACAACCAAGGACAAATTCCTAGGAACATAAACCCACTAAATCTGAATCATAACATATAAAGTTTGAACAGAACAATTAACTACTAAGAAGATTGATTCCATAATCAAAAGCCTCCAACAAAGAAAAGACCAGGAACAGATGGTTTTACTGGTAAATTCAAACATTTAAAGAAGAATTAACACCAATTCTCAAATGCTTCCAAAAAATAGAGGAGGGGAAAACACTCTTAAGCTGATTTTATGATGATCATTATCCTCTTATCAAAACCAGATAAGGATATTATAAGAAGAAAAAAGTATAGACCAACATCCCTGATGAACATGGAAGCAAAAGTCTTAAACCAAATATTAGCAGACTGAATTCAATAACACATGGAAAGGATCAAGCGAGATTGGGAACTATTGTAGGGATATAAGCAAGGTTCAAGAAACACAAATCAATGTGATACACCACATTAAATGAAGGTTAAAAATTACATGATTATCTCAATAGATACAAAAAAATTGACAAAATTTAAACATCCCTTCATGATATTAACTTTCAGCAAACTAAATATGCAAAAGAAACTTATGTTAGCATGATAATGGCTATATATGGCAAGCCCACAGCTAATAATCATACTCAGTGGAGAAAAGTTGAAAGCTTTTTCTCTAAGATCAAGAATAAGACAATGATGCCCTCTTGCCACTTTTATTCAACATGGTATTAGAAGTTCTAACCAGGGGGTGCTGGGTAAGTGCCTGACTCTTGATTTTAGCTCAGGTCATGATCTCAGGGTCGTGAGATCAAACCCTGCATCAGGCTCCATGCTCAGCAGGGAGTCTGCTTGAGATTTTTCTGTCTCTTTCTTTCTTTTCCTCTCAAATAATAAATAAATAAATCTTAAGAAGAAGTCCTAACCAGAACAATTAGACATAAAAACGAATAAAAGACATCCAAACTGTAAAGAAGTAAAACTGTCTCTGTTTAAGGAATGACAATATTATCATTTATAAAAAAACCCCAAAAACTCCATCAAAAACTATAGAACTAATAACTGAATTCAGTAAAGTTGTAAGATACAAAATCAATATACAAAAAAATCCATTGTGTTTCTATACACTAATGGCAAACTATCAGAAAGAAAAATTAAAGTAATCCCATTTATACTTCATCAAAAAGAATAAAATACCTAGGAATTAGTGTAACTGAGGAGGTGAAAGATATGTACACTAAAAACTCTAACACATCAATGACAGGAATTGAGGAAGACACAAATAAATGGAAAGACATTTCAGGTTGAGGGTTTGGAAGAGTTAAAATGTCTATACTACTCAAGTCAATCTCTATCAAAATTCCAATAGCATTTTTTATAGAAATGGACAAACAATTCTAAAATTTGTATGGATCCACAAAAGACCTCATATAGCCAAAGCAATCTTAAGAAAGAAGAACAAACCAGAGGCATCAAACTATCTGATTTCAATCTGTATTACAAGGCTATGTAATCAAAGCTGTATGGAATTGGCATGAAAGTAGACACTGGATTAGTAGTATAGGATAGAAAGGCATGTAGGTCAATGGAATAGAACAGAGAACTCAGAAACAAACCGATTAATTAACCCATTAATGTATAATCGATTAATTTATGACAAAGAACCAAGGCTATACAGTGGAGAAAGGATAGTCTCTTCAATAAATGGGGGGTGGGAAAAATGGAGAGCCACATGCCAAAGAATGAAACTGGATCACTATCTTACACCATACATAAAATTAACTCAAAATGGATTAAAGATTTGAATAAAAGACCTACACCATAAACACCTAAAGGAAAAAAAATGTGGTAAGCTCCTTGACATTGGTCTTGTCAATGGTGTTTTTGGATTTGAGACCACAACCAAAAATATCAAAAAATAAAAATGAGGGGGATCACATCAAACTTAAAAGATTCTGTGCAATAAAGTAAACCATCAACAAAATGAAAAGGCAACCTACAGAATGAGAGAAAATATTTGCAAATCATCTATCTGATAAGGAGTTAACATCTAAAATGTACAGAAAGCTCATATAATTCAATAACAAAAAAGCTAATATTTGATTAGAAAATGAATAGAGGATCTGAATGTTCATTTTCCCAAAGAAGACATAAAAAATGGGCAATAAGGACATAATAAGGTGTCCAATATCACTAGTCATCATAGAAATGCAAATCAAAACTACAGTGAGATATCAGTGAGTACCTGTTATCAAAAGAAGAGATAACAACTGTTGATAGGGAGAAAAGTGGAGAAAGCTGAGAAAAGGAAACCTTTTGTGAACAACATGTTGTAGGGATGTTAGTTGGTGTATCCACTATGGAAGACAGTATGGAAGTTCCTCAAAAAATTAAAAATAGAACTACCATATGATCTAGCGATTCCATTTCTGGGTATATTTGAAGGAAACAAAGTCATATCTTGAAGAGATATCTCTACCCCTGTGTTCATCAAAGCATTATTTATAATAGCCAAGACATAGAAACAACTGAAGTGTTCATCAGTGGATGAGTGGATAAGAAAATATGATTACTATTATTATTCGACTGTGAAAAGGAGGAAATACTGCCATTTTTGACAACATGGATGAACCTCAAGAGCATATGCTAAGTGAAATACGTCAGACAGAGAAACACTAATTCTGTATGATCACACTTATTTGTAGAACCTTGACTCATAAAAACAGAAAACAGATCAATGGTTGTCAGAATTGGGAGGGTGGCCTGCGTGAGAAATGGGAAAAGGTCAAAAGGTACAAATTTCCAGTTCTAAGATAAATAAGTCTTGGAAATGCAATGCACGGCATGGTGACTATAGTTACTGTGTTAATCATTTCACGTTATATACATATAGCAAATCATTATGCTATACTCCATAAACTAATATAATCCTATGTGTCAATTACTGAAAAGAGCATGAATTACATATTAGAGCTAATAATTAGCAGAATAAAATATAGTACTTAATGTCCCCTGGTCGGTATTCTTTTTCTGAAATTCATTGTCTTTGTAAATGTGTTTTAGTGGTAACACCTATATTTATTTATTTATTTATTTATTTATTTATTTATTTATTTATTTATTTATTATTTATATTTATTTTAAACATTTTATTTATTCATGAGAGACAGAGAGAGAGAGAGAGAGGCAGAGACACAGGCAGAGGCAGAGGGAGAAGCAGGCTCCCTGCAGGGAGCCTTACATGGGACTGGATCCCAGGTCTGTAGGATCAGGCCCTGGGCGGAAGGCGCGCTAAACCGCTGAGCCACCCGAGCTGTCCATCCACCTATATTTATCAGCCAGACAAATTCCTCTTTTTTTCCCCCTTAAGATTTATCCATTTATTTTCAGAAAGAGAGAGCTTGGGAGGGAGGGGCAGAGGGAGAGGGAGAGTGAATCCCAATCAGACTCCCTACTCAACACAGAGCCTGACATGGGGCTCAATCCTATCACTGGGAGTTTGTGATTTGAGCCAAATCAAGAGTGAGGCACTTAGCCAACTGAGCCACCCAGGCACTCCAGTCAGATAAATTTCTGAATGAGATTTGTACACTCTAAAGCAATAAATTATCACTTTTAAAAACAAAATTGTAAAGAAATCTATTTAAACTGACTTTGAGAATAGATGTGATTCACAACATGGTGTTAAACTATATTTGGTTGATAACTTGTAAAAGTTGTATAGGAGGGAGTTCTGTTTTAATCCTTAAATCTCAGTGATCGAAATTTCTTTCTTTTTGTTCTGAGTAAAGACCAGATAAAATATGCTGCTTGGTTTTATTAAGGAAAATATTTCCTTCTGAGCTAATGTAAAATATCCTATGATTTCTAAAAATGTATTCACTAAAACAAAATAGATCAATTTGCCAAAAATTAAATGAAGCAATATTCAATCTAACCATCTGGGCAGGATGATATTTGCCTACCTAAACTCTTCTTGACATTTTCATTGGTTAAGGAATTACTCCTCACTTCATGATTCAAAGTTGCTTATGCTTCAGTAAAAACATCTGCTTAGCCTCTTTCCTGAAGTCACTATTCAAAAATTGTAAATAGGGCAGTATTTGAAAGTATTTCGTATATTCATTTATAAATTACTTGAAAGTTTCAGTGCAAAAGGTAGGCATTTTATATATTATTTTACAATTCTGTATGCTATGCCTATAATTTTTCATCACCATAATATTAACAAATCACCATTAAAAATCATCATCATCATGTATTTCCTTTGTAAGAAAAATCACTAATACATGAATATTTTGGGGAGGGGAATAAAAGGCTACAATCCTTTTTAATAATCTGCAATCCAATTCTTTTCCCACAGAAATGAACAGTTTTGGTTTGATGACATCCTCCAAAAACAAATTTATATACTGATTAAATATAAACTATGTACCTATAATTTTACTTAAGTAGTCACATATGTTTCATGTCACAATTTGAATTCTCAGTATCAAGATTTTGATATTAATCTTTTTTAAAAAAAATGTACATAAAATGTATTACAGATTTTTTTAGTCATTCTATTGATAGAGATTTAGGTCATTTATTTACTTGATTTAGGTGATTTATTTACTTATTGTTGTTTATATCTGATACTTTTGTTTATATACTTAACACTTTTTGAGGCTTTACTCTGTGCCCTCACCCTAAATGCTCTAAATAAATTAAATAATATATTTTCCACAAGAATTCAATAAATAATTTCTGTTATTGTCCCTACTTTACAGGCAAGGACCAGGAATATTATTTCCTCAAGGTCACACTGCTAGTAAGATGTGGTTTCAGGATTCAACTTCAGGAAATCTGACTCCAGAACTGTGCTCTATACTGCTATTTTGTATAGTTTGGTACTGCAATTTCAAATGTTGGCCTTCGGCTCACAAAAGACCACCAGGGAAATCTGTAACTAGGCAATGGTAGGTTAATTAGATTGACTGCAATAAGAGAGAATATCAAGTTTGCATGGTCTTAGGGATGTCCAGGAAAAGGGAATCATGATTGTAAGGTTTGGGCAGGATGACTTACATGGTGAAGAACTGAGTAGCATTTATAGTATAACACTTTTGGATTGATGGGAACAGAGAAGTGAGGTACTGGAAGCAAGTTTTGACAAGAAATGTTATTCCTGATGAGTATTATTATTATAATTAATTATTAGTTTTATTTCCTGGAGCAAGGATCTAGGTTATTTTAACAGTTCTGGATATTGTTAAACAATGGGGACAGGAAGGTATATTTAACTTCTCAGCAACACTGCTGCAATAAATAGAGTTTTGCATGACTCTCCTTGTATGTGCACAAAATATTTCTGTAATAGATCTGTAGAAGTGGAAAATCTGAGGCTCTATACATATGTATTTTTAAGTTAATAGATACTGTTAAATTGTGTTCCAAAAATGCTATAATAATTAACATTTCTAGCAAAGGTGGGTGATGCTTAATATTCCATACCTTAAGACTATATATGAGCAACCTATTAATTTTTATCAACCTAGTAAGAGAAAAGTGCTGCTTTATTTGACACTTTAATTATAACCTCTCTGTTTTTTTCCTCTGTATTTTCCTAACAAATTTGAGCATCTTTCTTATGATGCTCATTTATATTTGTCTTCCATGATATATTTGTTTATATCCTTTGTCGTTTTTTCCCATTGATTTGCAGTTTATATAATATGGATTTCTCACTCATGTGTCCAAGGGATGGTTTGGTCAGCTCTCATAAAGGCTTCATTGAGTTTGGGTCCATTCCATTTGTACCAATTTTGGGCTTTGGTTGAGTGACAGCAGAAACTGGGACCTGTTATTTTTCATGAAGGAAATGGAAGCTTCCAGAGAGGTGAGTGGAAATACAGGATTTCTCCTCAGGGGTAATATACTTTCACTTTAATCCATATTTTACTGCTCAAGACAAATCACATAGATCAGCTCCAAATCAATAGGGTGGCTGAACTTACTCTTTTCATAGATGTCATGGGAAGAAGGGAATAAATTTTTTGGAAGAAAAAATCTAATCTACTCAATTATAGTTTAAGCTCACTCTAGCTTAAGCCATCCCAGAAGGTAGTCATGATGCAGAATTTGGTGACTATCATCGCTACATGTTTTTTAACTACTCAACAATATAGTATATGTGTGTATGAACTATATTATAGTATACTGTTGTATTCAAGATTTATCCATATTTATAAAAGTAATCACTAATAAACATGAATAGATTCTCAATCTGTCTAGAATTTAGGCAAATACAAATTTAAATAACAAGATACATTTTTTGTCTTTTTCCTACTGATAAATGAGTATAATACCGAGTGTTGGTGGGTAACTATGAAATGACAATTTTTATTAATTGATTATGAAAGTGTATATAGAGAGACAGTAATTTGGTTTTGACTCATCATGCTGAAGTTCATATGCCCTACAAAAAAGCAGATTCCCTTGTTTTTCTGGAAGAGTTTATATAACACATGAATTTTCTGTCCCTTCAAAGTTTTGTAAAACTCAGCCACATAACCTTTTGGGACTAATGTATATATATTGCATAAAACATGAACTATATTTTCCCCCCATGGTTATTATGCTATACAGATGTTTTTTCTTGATTCATGAAT